>NC_090816.1:126490267-126805267 GCF_000390325.3 Nicotiana tomentosiformis | reverse complement strand
TGACACAAGACAAGTCTAGAAAATACCCTCTTAACATATTTTTTATTTCTGAAAATCCCTTCCTCTTTCTTTTCCCTACTAAACCCTAAAACCAAAAGAATATGAAGATCCCTCCAAAAAACTTCTTCTGACTCCCCTATATCCCCATACCCCAATAATAATAATAATCACAAGTCATAACTCTCTCTTTTTACATTTTTTGCTTTCTCTCCGTCTCCTTAGCCTCTTCTCTTGGGCGACTTTCTGTGTTTTTTCCCCTTTGCTCGCTTCATTCAACAAAGAAAAAAGCTAAAAACTTCAAGAAACTCTCCCCCTTTTCTTGCACTTAACCTTATATTATCACCATCTTTATATGCTTTTCTTGATATGGAAGCTTAAAGATTGCCCAATTTTAATATTTTCTACTTACTATTACTATATACTTTCCATTCAAAGAAAACTCTTATATTCTGCATGATTTATATATCAATATTCTTGTTCATATACTCCTTTGTTCTTACTACCTAATAGGGTTTAAAGAAAATTATGTCATTCCAATTTGGTCATTAGTAAAAAGTCTCGTTTTAAATCGCATGTGTACTCGTACCTTCTAGCTTGTTTTGACGTGTTGCGAAAAATATTGTTGGTATTTCATACCCTCGATTTTTAGCTAGTTTTTTTTTTTTTTGTTGGTTGCTTTATATTCCTAGTTACTACTTTTCTGTCCCTTTCTTCATATACAGATAAGAGGAGAAGATTTTCTTGAAGATCATCAGTCAGAAAGATAGCAAACTGTTTTTAGCAAAAGGAAAAAAGGGTAATCATTTCATCTATATATATATATACACACTCTAGTAGTAGTAGTAGTGAGTATTCTTTTCTAGTTTTCTGGTTTTTGAAAAAGAAAGCTTTTGTTACACAAGATCCAAGCTTGACTTTTAGCCATCTTTTCACAATAATCGAGCCAGATATATAAACACTACGTGCTGAAAAGTAAAGAATGGTTTGACCGAATAGTGGCACGCAAACTTTCAAAATAATAGACTTAGGAGGTATTACTATTTTAATTTCCTTTTCTTTTTAATTAGTTAGTCCATTTTTTCCACTAAGTTTTTGTGTACTTTATTTTCTCAATATATAAACTTCAATGTCTTAATTTTCTCTTACCCACAAGCATGGGAAGAGCTAGGGGCAAAGAAATCTCTTCTTCGGAAAATTACACTTAGGTCAAATTAGTTTTTACGTATATATATAGTAGATGTTGAATTCGACTTACTTCTTAAAATATATTTTTTTATATATTTTGAATCTTGCCGAGTAATTACTAGAAACAATCTCTCGACCTGCACAAGATATGGGTAAGGTTACGTATACATTATTCTTTCCAAAATTTTATTTGTGGGATTAAACTGGATTTGTTGTTATTGTTTTATATGATAAATTTTGTTAGTGAAAATCCTGCACGCAAAATGTGAATGAATGAATACCAAGTAAGATCTGAGTAGGAGACTAAAATTATGACATTGTAATGAGTGAGATAATATATTATTACTCCATACTTAACAAAGACAAAGCTCTTACTTTCACACTTAATTACACGAGATCCAATCCCAAAATTAAACCCCCCCCCCCCCCAAGAAATATTTTTTAATACCATGCTAGGCTAAGATGGTACTCTTCATAATATTATTTCCTTCCATTTTTAAGCCGTTCATATTATACGTACGTACGTACACTATTTTTTGTTTATTTTTCTAGCTTTTACTACTTTGTATGTATAGGTTGGTTCTTGGTCAGCAGTGAAAATTTTCTCCTCCTTCTGTTTTGCTATACTTTTAATTTCTTCTTCATATTCTTCATTTTTTTTCTGGAATAATAGTATTACCAAAGATTTTGTTGGTCTTCAATTGCAGCAAACAAAGCACAAGTCTTGTTTCTGTTTCCTTTGGTTAAACACAGCAAAAACAGGTACTACTACTTATATTACTGTTTCTTCTGCTCGCTTCTACAATTTCCATTTTTCTCCCCTTTGGCCTTGGAGCATACAAAATATTACTTTTTCCGACCCAATTTATCTACATTTTCACTTCTTTGAGTTTATTTGACTAATCTTTAAAGTTAAATTGGATGGTATCAACTCAAAATTTTAAAATTAAAATTTAAATGTTCAAAAATTATATGAAAGAACTAGAAATGTCAGATAAAAAATACATTTTAGAATTTTGGTCAAAGTTTACATTAAATTTCGAGAAATGAAAAATGTCGCATAATTTGGAACAGGAAATAAAAGGGTTATTTTGGATCTGAATTCCGGTTGAAATTTTGAGAGTTAGTATTATTCAAGAATATATACTATACTGTTTTGGTCCTTTATGTTTCAAAGACCCACAAGGCCAAAACAAGAAATTTCAAGAACCTCTTTTAGATATTCATATTTCACAGCACAAACTTTTTTCCAGATCTTCGTAAAATTTTCCTAGATAATATATATTCACTATAGCATATCCCAATTGTGAACTGTTAACCACTTAACACTATAGACATATATATACACACTCATAACTTCATTAATTTCAATACTATTTGGTTGTACCATTTTTCAGGTCAAACTAAATCAAGACAAATTCAGAAGAAGTAAAACAAGTTGTTGCTATCAATGTCTTCCTCTTCTTCTTCATTATCGTCAAATTCGCCATGTGCAGCGTGTAAATTCCTACGTCGAAAATGCCAACCAGAGTGCGTTTTCGCGCCATACTTTCCCCCTGATCAACCTCAGAAATTCGCGAATGTGCACAAAGTGTTTGGGGCTAGTAACGTGACCAAATTGTTGAATGAATTACAACCTCACCAACGTGAAGATGCTGTAAATTCATTAGCTTATGAAGCTGATATGAGACTTAGGGATCCTGTTTATGGCTGTGTTGGTGTCATTTCACTTCTTCAACACCAACTTCGACAACTCCAAATGGACCTTAGCTGTGCTAAATCTGAGCTTTCCAAGTACCAAAATTTAGGAGGTAAATTCTTTTAATTCAGTACTTAATTACTATATTATTTCTCTACACACTCCTCGTTTCTTTCTTGGGGAAGTTACACATTTGGCCGTTCGGCCTTAATACTTACATATGCTAGCAAACTACTTTTTTGGGTAGACGACTATTTAAGTTAATTTTCTCGTTTTCTTTTTATGGCTTAAATATGTGGATTATTTTCGCTTTTTGGGTCCGAAGTGAAGCCTTGCGTAACTGGTAAAGTTGTTGCCATGTGACCAGGAGGTCACGGGGTTGAGTCATGAAAATAACCTCTTGCAGAAATACAGGATAAGACTGCGTACAATAGACCTTTGTGGTCCGGCCCTTCCACGGAACCCGCGCATAGCGGGAGCTTAGTGCACCGAGCTGCCTTTTTTGGGTCGCAAAGAAATTTGAACCTAGGATTTCTTATCTGTTTTGATACCTTGTTGAACTGCATGAACAACTCATTTAAAAGTATAATGTTGTTAGAGATGGTAGGTAGTCCCTCCCACATGACAACTGTTGGAAAAACAGGATAATCAATGTCTCTATGCAATTTTTCATTTTCTGTACCTTTTTAATGATAGTACTTAATTAAATTAGGGTTTAAGCTCTGTATATTGACAATATAATTTTTTTATACCATCAATGAATTTTAATATGTGATAGCAAAGTGGTTATCTTATTTGCTAGGCTATCAATTAATATTTATCAAGATTATTTACCAGTAATTATCAATAAGTGACTAATTATCTAAATATTTTTGTACACCATTGAGAACTCGTATTATATTATGTCTCGATAGGTATTGCAGGTACTACAACTCATGGACTCTTGGCAGCTGCGGCTGCTGCAGCTGCCACTACCGCTCACCACCACCAGCAATTCAACTTCATGGCTGGAGGTGGTAGGGATCATCACCATCACCTCTACCACCACCATCAGTTCTTCCCCAGAGATCAGTCGCAACAACAACAACAACACCACCAGCACATGATTCGCGCATTTGAAGGACATGGGAGTAACAACTTTGACGCAAGTAGCCTTCTTATAGGTCAACTAAGCCAGTTCCAGCAGCCACGCGCCGCTGGCGGAGATGGCCGACGGACGCCGGTGGATCCATCTTAGTTAGGTTACATAAGAGACTTTGAGTTATTAACTATGAACTACAAAAACAGACACTATATTAAGTTTGAAGATTCTGATAGGTAATACTTGCTTGCCCATGCACCAGAATACTTATCTATAAGTATTTTTGAGAGACCAAATATTGCATGAATTTTCTCTACTGTTGTTTATTTTGTGACTGTTATTAATCTAATATCTTATGCCACTATACTTTTACTATTCACAGCCTCTTTACTGGTAAAATTGAGTACATATTACCTTTCTCATATCCATGTTTATGGAATTACACTGAGTTTATTGTGGTTGTGTTGTTGTATACTTCCTCAATTCTTGGTCTAAAATAGCCTTTATTTTTGGTCAAGTGATTTCACACCTTCTTCTCTAAATGTTTTTTTGTTTCTGATCTAAATGTTTGTTCATTATAGACTAGATATAGGATATTTGGACAAGAATATTCATGTATATTTTATCCGAAAAATATGGAACCTCTATTATGTCTTATATTGCACCATATCAGGAGGACAAAAAAAAAGGACGAAATAATTCCAAATGCGTTGAATGTTCATAACCCAAATATCAATAAAATTATGTTCCCAAATCAGAAGTAGATCCAGTCAAATCGACATTTCTAAATAAAGTAATTAACAAAAAATACCTTTAGAGAAACTGTTACTGTACTGAACTAAATTAGCATATGAAAATCGTACTATTTTTATATCACGTTTTTCTTTCTAGTATTATTTGATTCTCCTTTCTCCTATTTCGAAGGCTAGACGTAGGAAAGAGAATAAGGAGTATTGGTAACCCTAGGACAGCTAAGACCTAACCCTCTAAGTCAAAGGTACGGTATATTTTAGGCCAATGCACAGAAAATAGTTATACTAGTATCTACCCGCATTGAATATTTATATTAAACTATATTACTTTATCATAAATATTACTAAGGTAAGAAAATACTATTAAAGTAAGAATGACTATTAATTAACTACATAATTTAGCGCCATAATCATATTCATGAAAATATGTGTTAGGTATTTATTGAGCCAATGTAAATACCCAGTACGTACGGATAAATATTTAGCAAGTATATATTATAGTTTCATTGCCTTATATAGTTGGATTGGTCACACGTGAGACTCATGTATAGAACAGAGACACCACGAAAATTAAAGAAAAAGATGCGTCACAACCCTAAACTTTAAGGAATTACACAGATTTTGTATGCAAAAAGTTTATGGCATCTGTTTTATGCACTAAGTTAATTTATCATGATTAAATTATATATTGAGATAAAAATTTATATTTATTAATTAATTATAGTTAAGTAATATTATAGTTAAGTAATAAAAACGTATGAAAAAAATGCATCACTCCTTTAGTATAAATTAGGATTCTCTAATAATTTGAAATTTTAAACTAAAACTAGTCTGCATCTATTAGGTACATTAGTGCGACTAATTCTTGATCTTATTATCATAAAAATTCCTATACAACAATCTTTGTAGTATTATTTATCGCATAATTATTTTTGTACTTAATTATCTAATTACATTCATGTAGTATAATTTTGCCTAATTAGTTCGTGTACCTAAACACATTGAAAACATTTAGGATATTTGATATTATCAAATCATATTTTTTTGGGGTGTGATTTTTTTCCTGAAGTCTATATAAATACGAGATATTTTGTGTACCGTTCTTTTTTACGTTACGATTTGCTTTATTGCCATCTTGATATACTCCGTATAATATTTCTTAGGGGCCAAAATAGAAATAGAAAAGAAATACTCTATTCCTGTGTATTATTACTCTCTCCGTTTCAAATTAGATGAGTTTTTTTTTTTTTTTATGTTTTAAAATAAATATGACGTATTTCTAAATTTAAAAATAATTTAATTTTAATACTTATTTTACCCTTAATGAGAAGTTTTTATAACCATACAAATGTTATGATCCCATAAAAATTTTACTCCTTAAGTTTTTAAGATCATAAATTTTAAATTTTTTTTTTAAAATTTTGTATCGAGTTAAACTAATTCGTCTAAATTGAAACGGAACGAGAGTAATAAAGAGAGAGGGTAGAGACAATGATGATTTGCTTTGCAAAGTAATGATGACCTTTTGTCCTATAGAAATGTAAATATTGGCAGTGGCAATTGCAGTATAGGGATAATACATCTCTCTGACACTTAGAAACAGATGCATGCGTTTGTCGTCATTGCCTTCACCATTTACTGTTTATATTATTGCTATACTATCAACAACTCCAAAACAAAATACTACTTCCTCTATTTCAATATATAGTATTTGATTAGAACTCCAGACTTATTGAAATTTTAATAATTTTACGTATTTATATTTTATGTAAAAAATATCAGGTTTAATTGAAATAGTTCGGTATATGTTGTCTCCACCCTAACCATGTCATTTTTATGCTTATAAGAGAGTAATTACTAATTAAGGATAATAAGAAGTTTAAAATTGAATTTTAAATCTAAAAATGTGTCATTCTTATAAATAAGTTTAAAATAGAGTATTACACCGGTGAACAAGTAGAGTATACTCGGGTGCTTGAGAAAATCTTTACGGAACTCGACAAAATGATCCATAATTTTTGGAGAAGGGATGCTTTCTTATCTTTAGATTAGGAAAGCGGCACAACCCAGGAATAACAAATGTTTATTAAAAATATGGAACTCTGCTAAGTGGTAACACAATATATTGAGTCTAAAACAAAATGAAATCGAAATAGAGGTCAAATGTGTGTGTCTAGCTAGTGAACAATAAAGTGAGAGAAAAACCATGAGGTTTCGTATTCAAATTATAGTGAAGATACAAAACAATAGGTGTTTTATTCTATTTACCTTAATTGTAATGGACAAAGTTATTCGATACATGTACCGATAAAAGATAGCATATATTCCGTGAAATAGTCGAGTTGCGCGCAAGTTTGACGATTTTTCATTTGCTATATCCATTGGCTGCTTTTGGGTTGACTAGGGTAAGAGGTCTGGATAGGGAGGGTGGGGGTGTGTTCTACCATGCACTTTCTTAGGCGTAAAATGTGTGGCCTAAGTGTCGTGCATGCATGTTCTCCGGGAGGAAAAAAGAGTGCCTTTAAAAAACTTCTGAAATTTATAGTTCTCTTTTGGTTTTTAACTCCTTTTAAATGAAGTATAAATTACTCCTAAGTTTTTGGTTTAAGGACTGTGTGAATCTTGAAAATCAAAAGGTTGACTGACTGATCAAATCATACTTTCTTTTGCCTATTTTCTAATTATGCTTTTCTTATTTTGATATCTGCTGAACTGTTGAGGCACAGTGCATCACCAAGAGACAATTATTTTCCAATTGCTAAAGCCCACCCAAGATCCAACAATAAAACTAAATAGAATTAACTTAATTAGCCGTCTATCCAAGTGCTTAAATTTAAAATAGCCGGCGGCTATACAATATATGTATAATTCATATATAATATGTGTATAATTGTATATAATCAATGTATAATCTATATATACCAGCTAGAAAAAGTACACATTGAATCTGGCCGACTATTTATGTAACAATTCCTATAACTAAAAGGATCATGACAAAATTTGAAAAGGGATTTTTATACAAATAGCCGGTCGAATTCACTATTTACTTTTTCTAGTCAATATACATAAAGTATTCAATGATTATACATGGATTATATATGTTTTATACATCCACCGACTATTTTAAATGCAAGCACTTGAAAAGGCGACTATTTAAGTTAATTCTTCATTTGGGTGCCCAATGAAAGAGATCCAACTAAATTATAAAATGTCGAAGGAGAGAAAAAAAAAACTACACGCATTTCCATATGTTAGTCAATTTCTAAACTTTTCTCATTTGATTGAAATTGGTGTCAATAATTGTTCTCCCTATATGCTATAAATCCATATGAACTTGGTCCTACAAGATAAGAAGAACACATGAGTATATGTTTGTATTTTGTATATACGAATATATATATATGAATACAAACATGTATGGACGTGAAAATAGTACTGACTAGCCAGTTTTCGGACTGGTAATTGAAAAGTAGCCGGCGTTTGCAAAGTCATTGAAAAATAGTCACTATTTTGTTGCAACACGGAAAATTTCAGCATAATATACTGGAGATTGGTGCACCTGTGTATGAACTTCCGGCATATTATGCTGGAACTCCATCACACGAAAAGTTCCAGTATAATATACTGGAGATTGGAGCACCTGTGTACGAACTTTCAGCATATGCTGGACCAGTATATTATGCTAGAACTCTAGTATATTGTAGAGGAAAAAATACGACATGACACGTGGCCGCTTAAAGGAAGGACACGTGGAACACAAGATGGAGATGGCCAAGGAACATAGCTATTCCGCTTGTCATCGGAAGGAATAACGATCATAAAATGAGTACTAAATGCTTTGCGCCCAGTAACATTTAATATGAAATATTTTGCAGCATTAAGGATGATGGACCGTTACAAGGAATTTGGCATTTATGTTCAACGTTACATCTTCGTCAATGGCCCTCATAATTGACATTAAGAAGGGCATGATGCTAGGATTTCCTTCCCTAGACATAGCTATAAATAGAGAGCTCAGTTATCATTGTAAGGGGGATGGATTTTTCTGGCTAACTTACACTACATTCTATAGAGCATTTTAATACAATTTTATTCTCGCTTTTGATCTTATCATTGTTGTGCCCGGAAATCTTATTCCCGGACTCATTAGCTCTGTTGCTTCATCTACATTCTAAGGCTAAGTATTTCATATTTTATTAGTTATTTTCATTATTTTTTTATCGAATTAATTCACTTATCTAGAAATCACGAACAAATTCAATTATACTATTTTTTGGGTACACAATTTGGCGCCCACCGTGGGGCCTAGACAGTCGTGCAATTAAATTGATCCTTGTCTTTCTTACTAATAAGTTTGATTTTTTTTTTTTAGCAAAAATTATAAAAGAAATGGCAGATACAACTATTAACGGCACACGCAACCCTGAAATTCAAGGGGAGCAACCTCATTTCGAAGATACAATCAGTGACACTCGCAAAGAGGAGAACGACGCCACACCGACGCATGATGGGCGATACCCTCGACAGGTTCGGGAGAGGACTCCTGATGATGCTGATGAGGAGCATGTATCGGGTGCAGTAAGGGTCCTGCAAGAGCAACATACAATCATTCTAGGCCATCTCACGTGGTAGGATTAGGTTATGATGGAACTAAAACATGCGCTATCAGGTGCTTCGAATAATGCGAACAGGCGAGATCCAATTCCTCCCGAGGTTCCCGCAAATCAAACGACGCGGAGAGTCGACAACAACACTCCCAGGGGCGAAGTTGGCTCCCAGAAGGGAGCAAATACGGCCTCAACAACGATAACGACCCGTCCAAGGAGGAACTTTTACGGTTCATAAAGGGACTAAACGCCCGCATGGATCAAATCCTGGGCACCAGTATTGAAAGGCCCGAATTCGAAGAAGTATATTCAATTACCGTAGAAGCCGAGTGCGGCCCCAAAATTAATCCCAAAGCGGTTCAAAATGCCCGAGGTGCCAAAGTATGACAGAACTTCAGATTCACAGGAGCACATTACCACTTACACAACAACAGTGAAAGGAAATGATTTGGCTCCTCACAAAATTGAGTTCGTGTTGCTGAACAAATTTGGTGAGACTCTTACGAGGGGAGATTTAACGTGGTATTCACTATTACCCGAGCATTCCATAGATTCCTTTGAGATGCTCGTGGATTCTTTCAGCAAGGCTCATATTGGTTCCAGAAAGGTGCAGGCCCGAAAGTCCGACATATTCAGGATCGTGTAAGGAGAGTCTGATTTATTACGAGAGTACATCACCGGGTTCCAGAAGGAAAGGATGTTACTATCGGCGGTCCCGGATGAATGGGAAGCCGAAGCATTCACCAAAGGTCTAAATTCGAGAAGTTCGGACGCTTCCCGAAAGTTGAAGGAAAGTCTGCTCGATTTCCAAGCGATGACTCGGGCGGATGTCCAGAACCGGTACGAGTCAAAAATAAGGATCGAAGACGATCAGGTTGGCTTTCCATCATCGACCAAAGGACGGGAGAAGAACGGAGAAAAAATGAAAGATGATATTGACACGGATAGACGGACTTCGAAACACCGATTTTTGCCCTACGAGGGGAAAAAGGTCGTGGCATGAACTTATGGACATCAGATAGGTTCATCGTTGATAGAAGGATCGATCGTGGCCAGAACAACAGATCGATGCAGGATAGAGAAATCTCGGGGTCGCGAGATCCTTCTTACCCAAAGTTATCAGAATATAACTTCAATGTTAGTGTCGTAGAGTTGGTGTCGGCCATGAGGAATATCAAGGAGGCACGATTCCCAAGACATATGAAATCTGATCCTAGTTAGAGGGATCCCAATTTATGATGTGAATACCATGGCACTAATGGCTACTGGACTGGGGACTGCCGACACCTCCAGGAAGAAGTAGCGACGCTGTTAAAGAGTGGTCACCTCAGAGAATTCTTGAGTGATCGAGCTAAAAACAACTATGGTTGGAACAGGGGCGACGCGGAAACCTCAAAAGCAGGAGAAAAACCTCCACGCTAAATAATCAACATGATCTTCAGAGGGAATGAAATTAACGGGGTCACCTTTTCGGCAGCGAAGAAGAAAAAAGTGTGGATAACTCATAGTAAGAGGCTTCGGGAAGACGATATCACATTCACGGATGAAGATGCAGACGGATTACTACTGTCGCACAATGACGCACTGGTAATTTCTTTAAATGTGTCAGATTTTAAAATTAAACGTGTTTTAGTGGATCCAGGAAGTTCAGCTAATATCATATAATGGAGAGTACTGGAGCAAGCTAAACTCACCGGAATCATTATCCCGACAACGAAACTTCTCGCCGGATTCAACCTCGCAAGCATGACTACCCGGGGAGAAATTTTGCTGCTCACGAACGCTGAGGGAGTAATGAAGAGATCACTCTTCGAAGTGGTAGATGGAGACATATGGCAACCACTCGGGTGCAGATTCTTTGGTGCTAAAATTAGTTCGGGCAGGATATTTCTGGCCCCGTATGGAACAAGATGCCAATGAGTTCGTACGCAAAATGTGATAAGTGCCAACGATATACACCACTAGTACATCAACTGGCAGAGCCCCTACATTCGGTTCTGTCCCCGTGGGCATTCATGAAATGAGGGATGGACATCGTCGGACCACTGCCGCCGGCTCCTGGAAAGGTAAGGTTTCTTTTAATTTTGACTGACTATTTTTCTAAATGGGTGGAAGCAGGTCCTTATCAGAAGATCGGAGAACGCAAAGTGGTCGACTTTCTGTGAAAAAATATAATTTGCAGGTTTGGAAAACAAAAGAGATTGCATGCGATAATGGGCCGCAGTTTATCGGCACAAAAGTTACAAAGTTCCTTGAAGACTTGAAGATAAAGAGGATTGCCTCTTCAGCTTATCATTCGAGCGCAAATGGTCAAGCAGAATCAACAAATAAAGTGATTATTCAAAACCTCAAGAAAAGGTTGGAAGCAGCAAAAGGCAACTGGCCCAAAGAATTACTTGAGGTTCTATGGGCCTACCGAACAATGACCAAGTCAAGCATGGGAGAGACCCCTTTTTCCCTTGTATACGGTGCAGAAACTTTGATATCAGTGGAAGTGGTGTTGATACCCAATTTTTCCCTCATATTTTTTAAAATACATATATACTTTTGAAATAGCATTTTTTGCATCATTATTTAGTTTATAAACCTATACACGCATTTTCTATAATTTTTCATAATTTTTTGAGCTTTAAATTAATTTTCTTGTATTTAAATTATATGTAAATATCTAGTAATTATTCTTTTAAATTATTTTGTAATGACTTAGTTACCTAAAATAATTATTTTGCACCTATAATATATGTTTCAAATATTTTATTTTATTCCATATAATTATATTAGCATTTTTAAGCTCTTTATTTAATTTTGCAATAATGGCCTATATTCATATACAAATGCTCCTTATTTATACTATTTGTGTCAAAAATAGTATTTTATATTTTTCTAATGTTATTCATAATCATTTTAGTGCATAAAAAATATTTCACTCATTTACTAATTATTTTTATAAATTATTTTTGCTAAATTACATGTGTTTAAAAGGCTGGGCCAATTTCTAAGTGATTTTTCAGACTAAATTAGCCTAATACCTTAGCCCAATAACCCCAAACCAAATCAAACAACCTTTCTAACCCAACCCGGTCGTGACCCGTCTAATTAACCCGACCCAATCCCTCTTTAAATTATGGCCGTTGATCTCTAAGATCAACGGCCCACAACTACCTACCCTTTTATTTGCCCAACCCCCAAACCCTAATCCCCATTTCCCTCTCACCCGCCTGGAACCCTCCCCCTTCTCTGAAGAACCCTAAATCGCTGCCACTCCCTAAATCCCTCTCCCAATCCCTCTCCTAGTGGGATTCTCCTCTCATTTACTTGCCATATCTGTGCTTTTACGCTACTATTTGTTCCTCTATGGTATCGCTGGGTACTTGCCTAAACATAGCAAGTACTAGCTCACTGATTCTGCCCATTCAATTTCAATCATTTGAATCTGGGCCATATCTCGTCTACATATGTTCAATACTATATTGTGTGAGTCCGATTTCGTTTGGATTTCTACTGATTTACACTTTTCCTAGAAAACTAGGGTTTACCGGATTTATCTCTTAAATCGATTTCAGATTTATTTGCATGTTTTCTTTCCTTATTTGTTGTTTAATTTACTCGGTTTCCTTATATGTTTGTTCGATTTTTGACTGCTATATAAACCCCCTCATTTTCCCTTCTGGGGGGGAGGGGGGGGGACTTTAAAAAAAGAATCGATTCTTACTAAAATTTGGGGGTTTTGCTACTCTCTTGCTTGGTATTCTGTACTGGTCGTGGCTGAAAGCCAAGGCCATTAGCATTTTGTTACCTGTTCTTGGTGCGAGCATTGCCCTGAGTTCATCGAAGCTCTTGGGAACTTTGACGCATCGAGGTTTCTGGGTTCTTGTGGATCTTTTATTCTTTATTGTTGTCCGTTAACTGGTAAGCTACTTGACTCTTGCAATTTCATCCCTATGTGCCTTTGATTTGCATGTGTTCTCGCCTCTGAAATTCCTAGCTTAATATGTTTTTCTAAATTACTTTTGTGCACGATTTTGTTAATTCTACTTTGTTCTAAGACTTTTAGCATCTAACTTCTTCCTAATGCTACTAGTTCTGAGTATGCCTAAGTCCAACCTGGATAATCTGATCCTCTAAGTGTATGGGTGTCTGGATGTTCCCTAATACATGCTTACTTGCTTTCTCCTTAATCTCTATAGTGAATTCTTCATAATTGTGTTAGAAGTTCCTGTGGTAATTGTGACATGTTCGCCTGCTCTTTTGTCCCTTTTGTCACTCAACATGATCCCCCTACCCCATTAGTGATTGACTAAGATCTTGACAGTTATCTCAACTTGATCTCTCTACCATGTTTGAACTATTTTGCTTTATGACATAACTTAGATCTTCTCTAGTAGATTAGTCTATTATATCAATCCCAGAGTACCTACATGTGTTTGCTATCACACACTGTCCTGAATCTCTGCAATGTCTGTCTTGTATGTACAATGTGTTGCAATTTGTAATAAAACCATTTTCTATCGACTATGATCTTGCTTCTATGCTAATATGTTTCCAGTCTATCTTTTATTCATTTGATACCCTGTCTCTTCCAGTGTTTTTCACAATGTCTAAATACTTATTAGCATGACCCTAAGATGCATGCTTAGCTTAATCCGAACCTCTTAGGTCTCAATTGGTTTAATGTCATGAATGATAATCTATGTATATCTTGCAAACTTGCTTCTTCCCCAATTTCATTCAATATGAGGCTATCTATCTGGTGCTTTGCTGTCCTGCTGAACCTACTGGCCTATTTGATTAATTACTCTATATGCTCAATTTGGTTATGTCTACTTTAGGATATGAATGTATCTCCTAACTTCTGTCCATTTTCCTCATTGGCAACTTATTCTATTCTGAACTCTTCATTCTTAGCCGACTGACAGCCAAGGCTACCTAGGTTCTATTATTGTCCTCCCTAGTGTGAGCACTGCTGGGGGTTTAATTGAGATCCTTGTGAACTCTGACACACTAGGACTTGGTCCTTAGTCACTCCTTCAATCTCAAACTGTTCCTATTCACTCTACTTTCCCCTGTTATGTGTTGTGTACTTGAATTGGCTGATTTAAATGGTGCAACACTTGGTGCCATGGTTGAGTAAACTGGTTCTGGACTCCTCTATCGATCCCTGAGTCGTGTATTGAATGTGGCTCTTTGTTGAAGGCCTGGGTATGCTGTGTAAGAGCTATTGAAGGCCCAGGCAATGCTGGATATTTAATAGGCATGTTGTGGGCCTCTTATCGTTGTTATGTAACACTATTACATTTACTCATTATTGGGCATGTAATAATCTTTGTATAAATAATTGAGGTTGTTAGTAAAAGGGAATGGGGTAGATTTTAATATTTACATGCGATGGGTAGATAACATGCCTATAGGACTTAATAATGTGTTTGTTATATGTGTCGTTTACTCTCTATGTACACTATAGAAATCATGCCATTAGGAGAAGCACACACTCACACTACTTCTCTACTAGCAAAGCATGAGCTCTAATGCTTCAATTATCCTTGTTGCTACATGTTATTAGAAAACATGCCCATAGGAAATAAATATCGTTGAACTTTCCTTCAATTTGCATTGCTGCAGCATATATACTAGCAATCATGCCTATAGGATTTGGATCACATCATTTGCTACTGTATCGCGCTGTTCAGTAGAAACCGCACCTATAGGACTAAGTATAACAATAAAATAAGTTCCAACCGTCAACTGTTAAAGATCCTGCCTATAGGGTATAATTACTCGTTCTATATTAATGATGGACCTCTAAAAACTATTTACTGCTTGTTTATGCCACTGTCATCAAGCATAAGTAATTCCGGGCTCCTCCCAATGGTCTTTATTACTCCTTACTGCGTAAGTCACCTAAATACAACAGGGTTAATAATTGAAAACGTGTATTCTCAATAATCAGCGTGTATAATCCTGTCTATAAGCAATGCCTGGCCTCTGAAACTGCTTGTGTACTTTGATGCCTTGTCATATAGAAATCATGTTTATAGGGCTTAAGGTTCTTAATTCAGAATTGCCTAACGTGAAAACGTGTCTTACGTGCATTTGTTGCTTAAGTGTGGAGGCAAACTTGAGCCCCAAACTCGAGCCCTTAATTGTCCATACTTGAAATTCAATTTGTTTTTGTATGTCGCCTAGTTTTGACATTTCTGAGCAACCTAAGTAAGGTCTAGAACCACCCAAATAGAGGTCCAATACCTCATAGGCCATAGGTATGGGACGGGTAGTGCACGCATAGGGTACGATTTAGAATTGAATTAGAGCGCTTTTAGGTAAATAACTTTAACATAGTAATTGGGTAGCAGGAGATGATAGTTTGTGCCCACTGAATAATATGAGTAACTCCCTATCTTAAGGGAGTTGCAAAGTATTATTTATGTTGCATGAGGTGATCCTTTAGGCTAAAACACTTATGACCCCCCCCCCTCCCCCACCTTCTCTTTATATGTTGTTATAAGATCTAAATAGTTGTATCCCTATATTCGCACTAAGATCTGTATTAATCATGTTGTAATAAAGTTCTTTGACTTCTGAATTTCCTTTGTTTATTTGATCACCTAGCTTAATCGTAATTCACATAATCTTAAGTTTGACCGGGACCCATAGTTGTGGACCTCGAGGAGTGCCTAACACCTTTTCTTTGAGGTAACTTGAGCCCTTACCCGATCTTTGGCTGCGTTGACTAGTCAAACAGAGTTATCTACATAATAGGTACCCTAACGTACCTTAAAATCGTTAGGTGGCTACTCTTCTCCTTTAGCACTCTATCTCCCATTCTAAAAGGAGTTGTCACGTGTTGAAGCCCGCTTTCGCGAGAAAAAGGGGCGCGACAACATGGCGACTCTGCTGGGGATTTACTCTTAGGCTCTTACCATAATGAACTTGGCTTATGTGGATTAGTTTTCTTTGTTATAAAACGCACATTCCTTTTCCATCTTTATTTGTTAGATTTTCTATTACATGCACATCCCTTTCCCGTTCACCTTATACATACCATTTGAATTCCTTTTTGAACGTTATGGGCATAGCAAGTCATATCGCCTTCATCATGATGAACTTGCCGTTACTTCTTTGGGTTGGATACACCGCCGAATTATTGTTCCCATTATCTGTTTCTTGGGGTTGCTGATATTTCTAATGAAAAGGGGAAGATCCACACTTGCTTAGCCATGGCCGCTAGGACTCTAATGGAAGGAATTGTGGGACAAACTTACACTATCATCCCCATGATCTTGGCCGAAATGTACCGAGCTCTAGATCGATGCAAGCAGGGGTATGGGCACTTCGAGGGTTGTAATTTGTTGCTGTAGGTTTGGTTATAAGAACATTTCTAGAGAGGTGAATATCGTCAGGAGCTTCTGCGATGACCATTGAATGACTACATAGCCTACCATCATCCAAAAAGAATGACATTTATCCCAGATAGGTTCGCGCAACCTGGAAGTGCTGTGAGTTGGGTGCGTTTCTTCAGCAATTTGACTGACGAAAAGGTACATTGGATGTTCGAATGGTTCCCTAGCAGCGAGTTCATCATCAGGTAAAGAGAAACCACTCATTTAGTGTTGATCGAGTTAAGAGAAATCTATCCTTATGCTCCTATAAGGGTAATGAGGCAAGCGGGAAGAAAGCAGGTTATACCTCAGTTTTCCAACATGGTCCAGTACAAAGCAGACTTTAAAGGGAACATTATTCTGTTCAAGTTCGAGGCACAACATATGTGGAATCAAAAGGTCATTGTAGAGAGACATTATCGAGCCAGACAGGTACCATGCCGGCCATGTATACTTCTACCCATCATGGTTGGAAGATGATATTGCGGGAGATGTCAAGCCAGGGATTAATCTGAAAAATAGGGTTATAGATGACATTGCTGAAGCACAAGTCAAGTATAGGATGTTGCGCAAGAGGGTTTTCGAGTCTGAAGATAGGCATTTGGAACAACACAAAGTGGATATGGAAGAAATCAATGAATGGAAAGAAATTGCTACTAAATCAACAGAAAGATTGGAATATTTGAGCAAGGGTTAATGGAACTTGATGGGAAGATGAGGAAGAGGCTCTCGGATTGTCAGAATACGGAAGGCAATGAGGGAGGGCATCTAGCAAGGGCTTACCTACTATTGGACATGCGCGACCTGGGGAACTTGATTGATGGATCCAAGAAGGCCAAGCATGGAGAAGGTCCCTCTGTAGCCAAGTAGATTAAGAAACTGATGTTTTTTACTACTTTTTAGCTTAGTTTTAGATTTTGATTGTAATAAGGCAAATGCCATTAGTAATTTTTCTTATTATTGTCGTTTTAGTAAGGATCTGATTCATTTTCGCATTAATGAAATGACATAATTATTGGCATCAATTTTCTCCAAGTCTATGTGTCGCTTAGGACTATCTCAGGCACGGCGAGGTCCCCCAAATTAGGACGCGAGTCTGTTACATGATTTTGCAAAACATGTTCAATATTGCAAGCATTCTTTCAATATCCCTTACTGACTTGGTTACCTTTTATTTTTCTTTCTTTTGATTATTCCCATTCCCCAAGGTTGGTTCGTACATACTAGCATCGTCAGCATATCACACCAGATCCAGAGGTCCTCCAACTCCTACTCCACCAAGTGATCCTAAAGGCAAAAGCAAATGGAAAGGAAAAATGGATGATTTAAGCGGTATCAGAAAGGACAATGCAGAGAACGTTGAAACTTCGGACGGTCGGAATACTCCAGCACAGAATGAATTAGTCCTACGTCTGGAACAGAAAATATTGGAGCTACAAGGGAAACTTGAGCAGGTCCGTAACTTAGCAAACCTTTACCTTACCCTAAACATCCCTGACATTAACCAACAAAACACAAACGCCCAAAACCCGGCAACTCCCCAAAACACACAAAATCAAAATCCGCAAAATCATCATGCACCACATCAATACACCACGCCTCCTCAGAACTACAACCCTCCACCGATACCTACTCCTCAACAACACCATCACCACCCAACTCAATACCCACAAACACCACATACTATACCCCTCAGAATGTACCATAACCTACTCATGACCCACAAAACTCAACCAATGACCACTATTATGCCCAGATACCCGGAGTCCACCAAAGCAATCCTATATATGCGAAAACTTTACCCTACACCCTACAACAGACCCTATACATACCTGAATCCGCCGAGTAGGACCTGCTCATCAAGAACATGGCGGAAGAACTCAAGAAACTTACTGGCAAGGTTCATAGTGTCGAAAGGGGCAAATGCATTGAGGGATTGAATTATGAAGATTATTGTATTCAACCAGATTTAGAACTATCATAAGGTTACAAACCTCCTAAGTTCGAAATGTTCGACGGGACTGGTAATCCGAAGGTGCACTTGAGAACGTATTGTGACAAGCTTGTGGGAGTTGACAGGGATAAAAGAATCCACATGAAGTTGTTAATGAGGAGCCTCACCGGAGACGCCCTATCTTGGTACATCAGTCAGAACCCAAAGAAATGGGTTAATTGGGTAAGCATGGCATCAGATTTCATGGATCGGTTCAGGTTTAACAACTCACCAGACGTTTTCTACATTCAGAATCTCAAGAAGAAGCCAACGGAAACTTTCCACGAGTATGCTACTCGGTGGAGGTCTGAAGCTCCAAAATTAAGGCCAGTACTGGTAGAAGAACAAATGAATAAGTTCTTCTTCAGAGCTCAGGATCCGCAATACTACGAAAGACTGATGGTTATTGAAAACCATAAATTTTCTGACATCATAAAATTGGGAGAAAGAATAGAAGAAGGGATCAAAAGTGGACTGGTGACAAATGTTGAAGCACTCCAAGCCACAAATAAAGCCTTACAGTCGGGAAGTATCTCCAAGAAGAAAGAAGTAGGTGTGGTGATGGTAGCCCGAGGTCCAAAGTCTCCTCTTACATACCAAATATCCCCACCCACATATCAGCCTTCACCTCCCAGATACCAACAACCTGCCTCCACTTACCATACTTACAACACCCAATCAACATACTACCACTCACCACCAGCCCACCAAAACTACCAAAACCCTAGACCAAATTTCGACCGCAGACCACCCAGACAATACACCCCAATTGCTGAACCCATAGACCAACTGTATGAGAGACTGAAGGTTGTCGGTTATGTCACTCCCATTCCCATTGTTGCTATGGAAAACTCCTCCTAGTGGATTAATCCAAATAACACATGTGCCTATCACTCAGGCATGAAGGGTCATACTATTGATGAGTTTCGTACTTTGAAAGATAAGATCTAGATATTAATTGACACCAAAGTCATACAGGCAAATGAGGCTGCACCTAATGTCCGTAATAATCCTCTCCCGGATCATAGGGGTGAAGGGGTAAACGTGATAGAGACCGATGAAGAATGGGACTTAGAGGTGGTCAATTGGACTTATTCGAGAGGTGGATAACCCTGAAACATCTCCAGTCACTCTCACATCTATCGTGGTACAAACTCAGGCACTGATCGAAGTTGAGTTAGCCGCACCAACTCCATTTGAGGTTGAGGTAACAACACCTTTCACCGTGATGGTGGCACCCACACCGTCTTTTAAGTCTGTGATATACCTTGGGATTATGTTGCTGAAGCAAGAAGAAAAGGAAAGGCAAAAATGGAAGAAACAGGTGCGACGCAAGGCATGACTAGAACTGGTAGGGTTTATACACCCGAGCATTTGGGAGGAACAAGAAAAGAAGCTGCCTCTAAGCCGCCTATCATTGAGACTAGCCCAGATGATCTTTGGAGAAAGGTGCAGGCGAGAGAGTATTCTGTGGTTGATCATCTGAACAAAACCCCTGCTCAAATATCCATTTTATCACTGCTGCAAAACTCCGAGGCACATAGGAATGCCTTGATGAAGGTGTTGAATGAAGCTTATATACTAAATAACATCACCAATAGAGAGATGGCCAATATGGTAGGGCAAGTGTTAGAAAGCCACAAGATCACTTTTCATGAAGACGAGCTGCCACCGGAAGGACTAAGTCATAACAGGGCACTACATATCACTGTGCAGTTTGAGGACAAATTCATTGCCAGTGTCCTCAAACTGCCATGATGTGGGGAGACCAACCTCAGCCTATAGATAGGCCCGACCTGGGTCGATGTTGATTTTCAAGTATTGGATATATCTCCTACATACAATCTGTTTTTGGGGCGACCGTGGATATATGCCGCTGAGGCCGTGGCTTCTACACTACATCAAGCCGTAAAGTTTGAGTGGAACCATCAGGAAGTGATCATCCATGGGGACGGAAGTAATCCCATTTACTCCAATCAAATTGTTCTGGTCGTCGAGAATAGAAGGAAGTTGGGTGGGGAAACATACCATCACGTCGAGCGCGTCAATGCAATTGAAAAAGACAAATGGTGGAGTAGTAAGATAGAAGGCATATTGGCATGGACAGGGTATGAACCTGGCAAGAGTCTCGGTAAGAATCTCCAAGGGATCACCAAACTGATACAGCTAAAGCGTCACGGCACAACTTTTGGGATTGGGTATGAATACACCTGGCACGAGTATCAGAATTGGTCGCCACTGTGGCGTGGTCCTTATTACCCTCTAGATCAGCCAGTACCATATTTGAGCCAGTCGTTTCATCAAGCTGACATGATGTGGGGGTCTGAAGAAGATGAATCTCTAGTTGGCATAAGGAAGCTATTTCTAGATGACAAAGACATGGACTGCAGTGTGATGGTTGAGGAGAAGGAGGAGGAGGAAGACCTTATTATTCAGACAATAGAGAAGGGAGTTGTTCTCAAGAATTGGACTGTTGCGCCATCAAGGGCTCCTCCCAATGGTCTTCATTACTCCTTACTGCGTAAGTCACCTAGACACAACAGGGTTAATAACTGGAAACCTGTAATCTCAATAATCAGCATGTATAATCCTGTTTATGAGCAGTACCTGGCCTCTGAAACCGCTTGTGTGCTTTGATGCCTTGTCACATAGAAATCATGTCTATAGGGCTTAAGGTTCTTAATTCGGAATTTCCTAACGTGAAAACTTGTCTTGCGTGCATTTGTTGCTTAAGTGTGGAGGCAAACTTGAGCCCTTAATTGTCCATACTTGAAGTCTAATGTGATTTGTATGTCGCATAGTTTTGACATTTCTGAGCAGTCTAAGTAAGGTCTAGAACCACCCAAATAGAGGTCCAACACCTCCTGAGCCATAGGTATGGGATGGGTAGTGCACGCATAGGGTACGCCTTAGAATTGAATTAGAGCGCTTTTAGGTAAATAACTTTAACATAGTAATCGGGTAGCAGGAGATGATAGTCTGTGCCCACTAAATAATATGAGTAACTCCCTATCTTAAGGGAGTTGCGAAGTATTATTTATATTACATGGGGTGATCCTTTAGGCTAAAACACTAAGGATCCCCCCCTCTCTGTATATGTTGTTATTAGATCTAAATAGTTGTATCCCTATATTCGCACTAAGATCTGTATTAATCATGTTGTAATAAAGTTCTTTGACTTTTGAATTCCCTTTGCTTATTTGATCACCTAGCTTAATCGTAATCCACATAATCTTAAGTTCGACCGGGACCCACAGTTGTGGACCTCGAGGAGTGCCTAACACCTTCTCTTTGAGGTAACTTGAGCCCTTAACAGATCTTTGGTGGCGTTGACTACTCAAACAGAGTTATCTGCATAATAGGTGCCCTAACGCACCTTAAAAATCGTTAGGTGGCGACTCTTCTTCTTTAGCCTCTATCTCACATTCTAAAAGGAGTTGTCATGTGTCGAAGCCCGCTTTCGCGAGAAAAATAGGGCGCGACAAGTGGGGGAACCAACCTTAAGGTATTTCGAGGCGAGCGAAGGGTAGAACAATGAAGCAATATTAATCAACTTAGAGCTTCTCGAGGAATGCAGGGACTTGGCGCATGTCAGAATGGCGGCCCAAAAGCAGAGAATGGAGCATTATTATAATCAAAGAGCCAACCTCCAATATTTCAAAGTAGGAGACTTGGTCTTGAGGAAGGTAACTCAAATACCCGGGAATTTAACGCGGGCAAGTTAGGCCTAACATGAGAAGGCCCTTACCGGGTTTCAGTTATCACTGGGAAAGGATCATACGAGTTGGAAAACCAAAACGGAGACAAGTTTCCCAGCAACTGGAACGTGGCTCACCTCAAAAAATATTACTGCTAACGAAAAAAAGTCAAACAGAAAGTATGTGCTGCACTCTTTTTCCCTTCGTTTAGGTTTTGTCCCAATTGGGTTTTTCTAGAAAGGTTTTTAACGAGGCAGCGACAGAAAGCGTACTACAAAGACAGCAACGGTAAGACCTTTGATAACAAGGCAAACAAACAAGTTTCCACTCGGGGACGATTAGATAATATTTGCTTCGATAACAAATTCCCATCAGGAAGTTAAGTTTACTACCAAACAAGGTTTGCGCGATCATTCCCGAGCACAAACCACTAGAGGACTGTTAGGTATTCTTTCGCTCGATAGCACAGGTTTCTAATGGGAAACAAGATATGTTGTCGAGTGAAGGATTACCTAGCAATTCATTGGTTGGATTTTTGAAGACACAAGACTTCCAGTGTTCCAATTCGCATTCTTCGCATTCGAACACTGGGGGAAATGATATGAGGATATGGCAATACTGAATGTCACATCAGCCGGGGAACAAAAATCCAGGGACTGCGTAGGCAGCCTCGTAGAAACAAGTTGTACAAGATAAGCCACAAGTCATGGCAATTTATTTTCTGTGTAGCAAAATGCTTATGTGCTTTTGAAAATAGAAGGAATTAAATGAAATGAAATCCTTTTGTTTTTATATTGTTTCTTGTCTGAGCGATGATTAATTTTACCATTTGAAAGTTAAACAAGTACTTCACATGTTTGTTCCGTAATGAACATGAGACGTCCTCTTCAAGAGCACCGTAAACATAAGAGGTTCCTCTTTTATAAAAACCCTCACGTTAAAAGGTTGGTTCCGGAAGAATCAATGCCTAGAATCCATAATTCCATCGGGAAAAAAATACACCCGAAGCTGCATACGAAAAAGACGCAAAAATCAAACTTCCACAAATACTTATTGAAACCCTCATGTAAAAGGGATAATTCTCGGAACCAAAATGCTTTGAAGAAAAAGCATCCGAGATTACACATAATAAAGCGTGAATAGAATAACATGCACAGAATACTTAAGCAAGTACGAAAGTTAAAGACTTGCATGAATATTCAAAACGAAAGTAAGACTCAAACAATACTTGAAAAAAAAATATGTTTTTATTTACAAAGGCGCGTCAGAGTGATAAAGGTACAAAATAGAAAAAGAAAGAAAAATCTAAGCTGCAACGTCTCCGGAATCAGGAGGAAGAGGAGTATTCGCATCCCCGGGAGTTGGTTTCACCGATGGCTCAACATTTTCCCCATCTTGGTCTTCGGCATCATCACCTTCCGATCCCTCTTCAGTTTTTGGAAACTCGGAATCAAAATCAAAAGAACCCAAAGCATCAGACTGCACCGGGAGTCCATTTTGTGCAGCCAACTCAAGCTCCCGGTCCTTAGCAATTTCGGCATCAATGTCAATGATACCAATCTTGGCCTCTTCCAAGGTTTTTCTCCTCATGCTATACATGGAATAATTTTTTTCAACAATGATGGAAGCCGCTCGGTGCTTGAGTTCTTCTTTGAATTGAGAAATTTTGACCGAAAGGTTTTCCCGAGCGGACCTAGCAGATTTGAGACTGACATCGAGCTCACAGACATTTGAAATATAGAGCCTATTATTCTCGATAGTTTTCCTATACTTCTCCTCCAACTGGGCATGTTTCGCTACCACAGCAGCAAGCTCTTCACTTTTGGAGTTTAAGGTTGTCTCTAAGTTAATCGTTCTTTCAGCGGAGGCAGCCTCACGATCGTTTGTAGCAAGAACGACGTTTTGGACTTCTGCCAATTTAGCCTTGGCTTCATCAAATCTAAAACTCAGCGGCCTAATTTCTTGGCTAAGGGCCACCATTTATTGCTCGCTCTGCTGCAAACGGGCCTCCAAAACAAAGGCCTTGATATCCTTGGTCTCCAGTTCCGAGAGACGAAGAACAATCTGGTCCCGTTCCATCAAAAGCTGATCCCATTCAGAAGTAAGTTCTTCCTTCTCACGAATCAGCCTTTGGAGGCCCTCAGAAGCAAGAAAGTTGGCCTACAAAACAGGAAAAAGTAAAACTTAGAGTAGATTTGTTCAAAAGTAAAAGAAATAACAAAAGAAGAAGAAAGGAACGTACCGCTGCGGCGTTATGCATAGCATTGTTCAAAAAAACACTCTCCCAAGGGTGTCTGAATCTTCTCCCAGTCTTTTTTTGAAGCCAAAGGCTTCATATAGTTAGCAAGATCCACCATCCTCGAAAGCAAGTTGCATCCGGTGGAGACCGAAAGGGTAACACTCCTCCTCCTTTGTGAATCTTCAGAAGAGGCAGCATAATTTTACCCTATATTGACATGAACTGGGGACTAGGGAGGAGGGTTACCTTCTTCATAGTCAGGTGCGACCGATAGAGATGATGTAGCAACCGCTGTTTAAAGAGTGGACGAAGACAAAAATGATGTGGCAGTTGCTGGTGATGGTGAAGGTGGAGATGAAATTGATGGAGTTAAAGAGTGTGAAGCAGCTGCATCAAATGCAGTGCTGGTTGTTTGATTCTCGCCAACCAAAGACGGCATGAACCCAGTACTCTGCCTTGCAGTACCGAGCACAACAATTCGGGCCCGAGAATAAGAGTTGTCATTATCGACCAAATCAAATTCTCCCCCAAAGTGTCGAGACATCATCCTCGTTTGGTGTGAATGTCTCAACAAGTTGAGCATCCTGTTGAGATGATGAGGATCATCGCCTTCTGTATAAAGAAGCTCCCTCATCATTAGCTTCTTCTTCATCATCGATCATCACAATGTCTATGACCGGCTCGGAAGGAGGACCAGTCATCATCGCCACCAGAGATGACTCGGGGGCATCAACTTTTGCCCTCTTATTCTTTTCCCCGACCGTAGAGGAATGTCTTCCTTTTGGTTGCTTTTTCTCTGGCCGGGGACTTCTTAAGGAACGTTTTATGCCCGAAGCAGGCCCGGAGATGCATGTTCGAGTAAGTGCCTCCTGCAGCAGCCTCGCCGCATTAGCAGGGTCAGCCAAAATATCCTCCTCGAGGACATCAACTAAGTCTGCAGGTAGACCTAAATTCATGAGCAAGTCAGAAGTGTTCAACCAAGTTCTTCATATACAAAAAGTGGAAGCGAGGTAAATTAAAGTTACCATGATTTTTGGCCTTCCACCCATATTTAATGGACAGTTCTTTCCACTAACGGGTTTTGGGTGTTGTGATATCCAAGATCTTCTGAACCCACCGGTCCAAGACTTCTATCACCAGTGGGATCCATCGGGTCGCTATAATAAATGAAGGTTGAAGGATCAATACAAGCATGGAAGAATATTTAGTAAGAAAGGATGTATTAAATAGAACTTACGAGAGCGGTTCTAAGCAACCAGAAATGATGAAGCCGTTATTGGAATAATGTCACTACTGGCAACTGCAACGAACTATTCCATCCACCCACGGTCGTTGTCTTCGTCCATGCTAGACAGAAAATCATGGTGGCTATACTTGCAAAGGTTTATCATTCCCCCGCGGAAGATTTTGGGGGAATAAAGATTCATCATATGAGCTAGGATTAGCTCCTCTCCAGTTTCTAGGCACCAACGCCGAAGGCAGGCGACCATCCTCCACACTGAAGGACTTACCTGTGCCAAACACACCTAGTAGCGAAGGAAAAATTCCGCAATCAAGGAATCCAGCTCTCCGCTCAAAGAAACGCACCCAAAGTAAAGGGGTACGTGAAAAGATATGTAAACCCTTCACTAGGAAGAGTCACTCGCTCTGATAGTGTAATGACCCGGCCAGTCATTTTGAGTATTATAATCCCGTTCCACCATTT
This sequence comes from Nicotiana tomentosiformis, assembly GCF_000390325.3. Taxonomy (NCBI): domain Eukaryota; kingdom Viridiplantae; phylum Streptophyta; class Magnoliopsida; order Solanales; family Solanaceae; genus Nicotiana; species Nicotiana tomentosiformis. The sequence goes on along the minus strand of NC_090816.1, from coordinate 126,778,932 downwards.
ACTACTCAATTTATGCTTTACAGTTATTTTATGACTTACCAGGTTAGTTGGTTCGGGTCTGGGAGGATTACAGGGTGAAATGAGATACTTAGTCTCATAATTGGAAACTTAAGTTGGAAAAGTTAACCGGATGTTGACTTATGTATAAATGACCTCGTAATTGAATTCTGATGATTCCAATAGCTTCGTATGGTGATTTTGAACTTAGGAGTGCGTCCGAAAAATTATTTGGAGGTCCGTAGAGGAATTAGGCTTGAAATGGCGAAAGTTGAATTTTTGGAAAGTTTGACCGGGGGGTTGACTTTTTGATATTGGGGTCGAAATCCGATTCTGGAAATTTGGGTCCGTTATGTCTTGTGTGCAAAATTTGAGGTCAATCGGACGTGATTTGATAGGTTCCAGCATCGTTTGTAGAAATTGGAAGTTTCAGAGTTCATTAGGCTTGAATCTATGTGTGATTCGTGTTTTTATTGTTGTTTGATGTGATTTGAGGCCTTGAGCAGGTTCGTTTATGCATTGGGAATGGTTGGTATGATTGGACGGGGTCGCGGGGGCCTCGGGTTTGATTCAGGGTGGTTCCGAACTAAGTTTGGGTGTTTTAATGCTGCTGGTTGCTGGTTCTGGTATTGTTCTTCGCGTTCGCAAGGAGACTCTCATGTTCGCGAAGAAGGATTTTGTTGTAGGGACTTTGTTCTTTGCGTTCGCGAAGAAGGAATTTTTGTTGTTCGTCGTATGACTTTGGAGGCTCATATCTCGCAATCTATAAGGAATTTGGATATGATCCAAAAATGAAAGTTATAGCCCTTCGTGTCTAGTTTTCAGAAAGATAAACCATTTGTCATTTGGAGTTGTGTACAAAAGGTTATGGTAGATAAACTACATGCTATCTGGGAAGAGTTTGAAAATCGTTGTTGGAGGATTTGTTCATCGCGAACGTGAGGGGAGGGTCGCAAACGCGAAGAACAAACCCCTGGGCAGCAGAATAAAGTCCAAATTCATCTCATTCTTCCATTTTTGAACTAAGGAAGCTCGGGTGAGGCGATTGTTCGAGAGTTTTTTAAGGAAAATATTGGGGTAAGAATTTCTAACATGATTTTGGTTAAATTACATGAATCTATTATTGTTGTTATCACTAAATTAGTGAATTGAGTTGAAAATTTTAGAAAACCCTCTTGGTTTAATTTGAAGATTTGAGGGTCGAGTTGAGGTCGGATTTTGGAAAAATTGGTATGGTTAGACTCGTGGTTGAATGGGCTTTTCGGATTTTGTAACTTTTGTCGGGTTCCGAGACGTGGGCCCTACTGGAGATTTTTATGAGCTAAATTATAAATTTTATTGGAAAATTTGTATTTTCTTATGGAATTAATTTCAGTAATTTTTATTAACTGAATCGAATTATTTGTGACTAGATGCGAGGATTTCGGAGACCAATTCTCGAGGCAAAGGAATAACATAGTGAGAAATTACACAGGTTGAGGTAAGTAACACTTCTAAAATTGGTTCTGAGGGTATGAATCCCCGAATTGGTGTTATATAAATTGTTTAGAGGTGACACACATGATAGTTGACGAGCGTGTGGACGTGCACCATATAAATTAACTTGAATAAATCCTGTGAAGTTGCAAAGTTAAAGAATCATGTTATTATCTGAACATGCCACACATGTTAGAGGAATTGAGTTGAGATCGTAATAAAGATCATGTTTAGGCTATGTGCTGATATTTTAGGACCTATAAGGTTGTGTTGCTGTTGAATTAATTATTTTAAAATATACATTTCATACTCAGTCATGCTCATCCATTGTGAGGATATTTATTGAATCGGGGATGCCCGCCTGCAGCAGGCCATATCAGCTTTATATATAATTATTATTATTTTAGGATCGGGTTGCACGCCGCAATATGCCTTATAGGCTTTATTACTATATGGATCAGGGTTGACCACCTGCAGCAGGCCTTATAGGCATTATTATTAATATGGGATCGGACTGCACGCCGTAGTAGGCCATATCGGCTTTATATAGCGCTTGGGCTGAAGGAGCCGCTCCAGAGTCTGCACACACCCCCAGTGAGCGCGGTTGATTTATAGCGCTTAGGCTGAAGGAGCCGCTCCAGAGTCTGCACACACCCCCAGTAAGCACGGTTGATTTATAGCGCTTGGGCTGAAGGAGCCCCTCCAGAGTCTGCACACACTCCCAGTGAGCGCGGTTGATTTATATTGAGGGGTGGATCTTCCCTGGGCATGGATCTTGCCCGAAACATTTATATTTAGGGGTGGATTTTTCCTAAACATGAATCTTGTCCGAATCATTGATATTTGGGGATGGATCTTCCCCTGGGCTGGATTGGCCTTATACAGTACTGAGTGACTGACTGTCAGTTGATGGATAAACATATATATTTGAGATGGATCTTTCCTGGAATGGATTGGCCATATACAGTACTGAGTAATTGAGTATTTAAGATTATGAGTACATGAAGTTTTCACTGACGTGCATCACATACAGTATGTACATTGTAGATACAGAGATGTCATATTCCTTGTATTATTCAGAATTGATCTGTTTTATTTGTACTGAAAGCAAATGATGAAATTGAAAGCATGCCTATATTTCTATATTGTTATTATTTATACTGGACTATACATGCGGAGCTCGTCACTACTTTCAGCCCAAAGGTTAGTCTTGTTACTTATTGAGTTGGTTGTACTCATACTACACTCTGCACCTCGTGTGCAGATCTAGGTGCTTTCGGACACGGTGACCGTTAGATCTCGGAGTTCTATCAGTTGGAGACTATTAAGGTAGTTGCCTGGAGTCCGCTGACCTTGACTCCCTTTCTTTTAGTTATTGTATTATTCTATACTTTCAGACAGTGTTTTGTCAATCAAACTTTATATTCATATTAGATGTTCATGTACTCAGTGACACCGGGTTCTGGGAGTATTTATATATATGTAATTGTGAGATTTCTTCGGCTGAATTTAAATATTATGTTTTCAAACTTAAAAGATATAGGGGTTTTTTTGAGATTGTCGGCTTGCCTAGTATTGAGATATGTGTCATCACGACAGGTGAGATTTTGGGTCGTGACAGATAGATCAGGAGCAATGATGTCCAACTCATGACAATGGAAGTCCTCCCTCACAGTAGGAATACTGGAAGGGCAAATAGAAGAAGGGTACCTACTAACAGCTCATGTGCGAGAGTTAGCAGTAGAAAATTTCTCTTCGATATCCTTCGACATACTAAACTTTCTTGGAATGATGGAACCCACTGTTGGAGGAACGAAATCCTCGATTTTGTTCTTGCCCTTTAAAGAACAAGCATGTTTTGAAGAGGAAGCCATTAGAATAGAAGAAAGAAAAATTTCTGGTTCGAAGAAGATCAGAGAAAAGTTGGGAAATAAAGATGCAAGTTAGGAGTTTGATAAATTATAAAGTACATAAGAGGAGGAGGATGCGTATAACTAAAATCTTGGCGGCTAAATTCATGGCCATGATTACCTCGATAATCTACAAAATGCGTGTTAAATCATGGGAAGACACGTGTTCGGGGCATTAAATGCGGAGAGACAGGCGTCTAATCAACCGTCAGTGGCCTTCAAAAGGAATTTTCGTAATTCCCGCCAAAAGAGTATTTTTACTAACTTTCCGGTAACATAAAGTTATGTCATCGGAAGGCAAGGGGACAATCTGTATAGGAAAAAATACGACATGATACATGGCCACTTAAAGGAAGGACATGTGGAATACAAGATTGAGATGGCCACCGAACATAGCTATTCCGCTTGTCACCGGAAAGAATAACGATCATAAAAGGAGTACTAATTGCTTTACGTCTGGTAATATTTAATATGGAATATTTTGCGGCATTAAGGATGATGGCCCGTTACAAGGAATTTGGCATTTATGTCTAACGTTACATCTTCATCAATGACCCTCATAATTGATATTAAAGAAGGGCATGATCCTAAGACTTCCTTTCGTAGACATAGCTATAAATAGAGAGCTCAGTTATCATTGTAAGGGGGACGAATTTTGTAGCTAACTTACACTACATTCTATAGAGCATTTTAATACACTTTTATTTTCTCGCTTTTGATCTTATCATTGTTGTGCCCGAAAACCTTATTTCCGAACTCATTAGCTCTGTTGTTTCATCTACATTCTAAGGCTAAGTATTTTATATTTCATCAGTTATTTTTATTGCTTTTTGATCAAATTAATTCACTTGTCTAGAAACCACGAACAAATTCAACTGTACTATTTTTCGGGTAAACATATATTATGCTGGAATTCCAGTATATTATACTGGAAGTTCACAAGTAAAAATTTCGAACTCCAGTATATTATGCTGGAATATTTTTCGAATTTTGAATAGTGTTTTCGTTCAAATTTATCTTTACATGAAAAGTGACAAAATTTCTATTACTTTTAAAATTGTGATTATTTTTCAATTATCACTTGTAAATTTGGCTATTTTTGAATTTCTACGGAGATATACGAAAACAAAGTAGAATGGAAATGAGAAGAAGTAAAGAAGAAGTGAAAGGGACGGTTTTAAAGGTAGGGGGATATCCCGACACTAGCGCTCCTTACGAAGCCTAATGCGAGGGATTGGTAAAATGCATTTATTTCGGGTTGTCCCTCTAACTCTCATCCTCCTACCATCTTCTCCACCTCCGTCCTTTTATCAGTAAAAATTTATTCCCATACGATTTTTTTTATATTAATTTAATAAATATATAATATATATATATATATATATATATATATATATATATATATATATATATATATATATATATATATTACTAAATTATAGGTACATGTATGTTTTTAACCCTTTATATTATTCAAAACACACACAGTCCCATTTGACATTTTAGCGCAAATGATATAAATCTATTTCAGCCGTAAAAATATATAATAAGATGAGAATTGGTCAAGACAATATAATAAAATAATTATTCGTTTCTCAACAAATTTGAGATATTCTAAAGCCTTTCGCGTGTCCAGATTAGAATAATTGAAAAGTAAACAATATAATATGAGTGCAATATAGGTAAACAAAAAAATAGAGATGAGTCTTTCTCTAATATCATATAAAGAAATGTACCTTAGGCCTACATTAATTCTAAAAGCTAGCTTGTAACAGGTGGATTGTCCAAGACCATCAAGTAATCAACTACACAAATTAAGATATACACTCCTAATTAACTATAGTCAAGTTACATAAAATTATAAATTTAGTTTAGTATTTCAGCCATTTAGTTTAGTATTTTTCTAGATTCGTGAATGCGGAATACTTTGTGCACCAAATTATCTTTTTATTTATTAATTTGATACAAATATCGAATACAAATATTTTCTATATTATTCCACTTTGCTGGACTGTTGCAATGCTAAAACTTAAAACTATGTTCTTTTTAGTTTTTCAGCCATTACTACTTATTTTCTCCCACCCACCCACGCCATATCCCTACTTCTGCATTTGCATTTATTGGACAATGCCAACACAAACAACTCTCATGTACCCTCTCACTAGGGTCTCTTCTCAATTGTTATAATCAGAATTGACTAATCCTTATTGTCTCTCTCTCTCTTTCTGCACACAAAAACAATGAAGAAATGTTTCAGAGAAAGAGGGGTATGTGTCTATACTTCTCTCTTTACATTGACTATTCCATTCCCCTCTTAGCTTTTTGAAGTTTGGTACATAATATATATGCACGCTTTCCTAAAACATATATTCAGATATGTGGAAAAAAATTCACTCACTCACTTACTCTCTCTCTCTCGCAAAAGGTGCTTTCTTTCTCTGTTTCTGGGTGTGTGTTTCTGTATGTGGGGGAGAAAAAAATGTTAAGAAAACAACGTATCATTCAGGATTTCAGAAGGAACATCTCTTACACACTATTTACTTCTCCTGATCCTTCTCCCTCTCTCTCTTCCTTAAATTATCACTTACTCTACATGCCTTTTGCCCCTTATTTGTTTTCTCTTTCCTTTTTACTATTCATTTTCTCTATGAAGAATAAGATATGCACCAAACCCATGTGTACCCTAAAATCAAAAAGTTACTACTCTTCTTTTCTTCTCCTAGTCAGCTCAAGATACTGGTACTTATTATTTTTTATATGTATAGTAAATATCAGATAACTTTGTCCATCAAACCTTGGATAGATAACTACCTTTTACCTACACAAGTACGAGGTAATTAACGTATCTCCCATGGCTTGGACAAATGAGACAAAAGCACGTAGTATTTTTGCTTTTGCTATAACTTTTTAATTAGAAGGGGAATCTTGGAACAATGATAAAGTTATCTCCGTGTGGATTATAGGTCACGTGTTCAAGCTGTGGAATCAACCACTGATGTTTATATCAGGGTATGTGGCCTACATCACAACCCCTTGGAGTGCGGCCCTTGCCGAATCCTGCATGACCGCAGAATACTTCGTACACATATCTGCCGTAAGATTTAATTTGTTTAATTAGTTTTCTTAATTATACGTATGAGGGAGGACAAGGGGAAGTATGAGAGGAATTACAAGATAGGGAATCAAACGCTTACCAATAAGAATGAAAGTTCTCAATGTAACGTGTGATACATCCATCTTCTAAAAATAAAAAAATTATAACCAAATTCCTATACGACCCCATGTAAACTACATGTAATTATTTATAACAAGTAAAAATAGTTACTTGAAAATTAAAGCACGAAACTAGTTAAAACAAGTTTAAATCACATTAATAGTGTAAAATTATTTACATTATTAGTGTACATGAGTTTTATTCTTTTTGTTCAGACAAGCTACATTGTGTACCGTCCATTACTATATATAAGTACAACATTGTTTGCTAACTATACATATACTAGTATGGATAGGTCCTGCTGCGCACGGGCCCAATAACACTGCTAAACAATGGAGTATAAATTTTAAAAGGAGCTTATTTCATGATAAATTTTTTTGCCTAATTTATATGTACATACTATAATTTTTTACCTACAATATCAAGTTATTTAAAACAATATAAAAATTAGCCCTAGGAACTCTGCTTAGTAGATTTGTCAAAAAAAAAAAATTATAAATAGGTTCTCATGTAACATTATTATCCTCTCCTGTTCAAATTTAAGGTTTAGGTAGATCTATTAAGAAAATTATTTAATAGCATTAATATAAGAATTTTATCGAGTTATCCTTTATATCTTCTCAAATTACTCTTTATATATCCTCATTTTTTTTCCATATTATTTACTGGATCAAGGATAGATTTGAAAAAACTAACTAATACTTTCTTGGTTTCTCAAAGCAACAATATATAGATATAGCTTCTACAACATTAAACTTAAATCGATTAAATTTTCCTAAAAATAAAATTAGTCTTAATTTAGTAAATGAGTTAAAACTAAAATGGACAATGTGCTCAAGTAGGTAGGTCGAATTTTGCCCCGAGTATAGCTCTTGGTTACTTACTTTATTTTGAGTTAGATTCTCATTAATGAAAGTCATTTTGAGCTCTTTTTTGTAAATATGCATTCTCTAAGCATCATAGTATACTCAATGCTTGAGCTGCAACTATACGGCGTTCTCTCTTGTGTTCCACGTCTAAGTATATTTTATCCTTGTCATTCCTAAAACTCCCAGTATATTTTATTTTCCCCCAAGATGATACTTTAATTTTAATAAGCATACTTGATTGATTGGCAAGGAACTTTCTTTATTTCAAACCCCAACTTTTATAACAAATGCATTATCGTGCATTAATGTTTACTTGATTTGAGCTATGCAACTTTGAAGTTGCAGCTGATGGCAATTAAATATGTGATGAAACTATTGTTAGCTAGTTTGATGGCAGGGAAGAATTTACTTCATTTTGTTAAATTTCGGAGTTCGAAAAATCTGCTAACTTTCCCAGTAGTTTAGCTTGTTTGTTATTTTTAAGTGTAAAAATGTTAATTTTGTTTATTCTCAAAATCGGATAACAATTAAATTTGTAAGTGGTTTTAAGGATATGCAGATTAATTTGATAGTAAAACGATAAATTGAGTTAGAATGAACAAGTAAAGATACAGTAAATTCAAATCACACGAGGAGGATGATTCCAGCCTTAGTGAAGTATTGCCTTGGAATGCTTGATTGCCCGAAAATGTCCTCCGAAGTCTTTTACGATTTGGATCGATCTCGAATCATAACCCCGATATTCTCGAGGGCAGGCATCGTGCCCCCGGATTCTGACTCGATGAGACCTTTGCTTCGATTTCGATCCTTTGCAATCATAGCTCGAGCTCGTTTTACCCTATTGGAGGCCGGAGTGTATCATGAGCTCGGTTTTTACCCGTATACAGATAGTCTCCTCGTTTCTCGGAGAGCAAGCTGACGAGAAACGACATGAGCACCCCGATTCCTTCTTCAATACGCCGTGACATAAACGATAAAAAGCCTGAAACGTCTCGTCAGTCATGTCATAATGGCATTAAATGCACGTCAACCGCCGGTTGGCTATTCCTAGAGGCGAAACGCTGCCGAGCCACTATAAATAACCCATCTTTCATTCATTTTTTTACTTTACATCAAACCGTCTACCCTCATACTCTCAGGATTTCACTACTCTTTTTCACATTCTAGCATTTTTACCTCTGTTATTCGAGATTCCTTTGAAATGTTTACTCATCATCCACTCAAGCCAACACATCTGAGCTTCCAGCTTTCAACCTTTCTCTATCTCTTTCAAGCTTTCCCCTATAACAATGGAAAAAACCTTAAAATTTGTTCCCCAAAAGGTCGCTTCTACCTCCCAAACGACTGCCGGAACCAACAAAACCACTTTTGATGTGGTCGACCTCGGGAGCTCCGCTGCTAATGTGGTAACCGATGAACCGACTTTTGAACCTCCCCTGAAAATGTTTATTCCTGGGGGTTGTTCGATCGCTGAAGACTTCAAGGTCGAGAAGCCGATTTCGGTACAAGGTCGGCATAAGGATGCCTCGAGATTCATTTGCTCAATCACCGAAGAGGACCTCCCCACGGTCCGACAAGACTGCAACTGGGCTGACAAGGACATTGTGGTCCCCGACTCCGAAGAGGCCATTACCACCCATGTCGAGGGATATCTGAGTGTTTACACTTATCCCTTTATATTGGGCCCGGTGGACTCGGTCATCTTAGACTTTTCCAGGAGGTATAACGTATGCCTCTGCCAAATTCACCCTTCACTGTGGTGGATCGTGATCCTCCGATGTTTTGTGAATAAAATCGATTCGTGCACCTTGACCAACAATTATCTGCTTTGTTTATATAGTCCCCGAATCTTCCGAGGGGGACTGATAAAGCTTGTATGTCGGGCCAGCAAAGCCCTATTTTTAAGCATCGACGAGGACTGGGATCGAGGCTGGCAAGGTCGTTTTGTCCGGATGGGGACCTCGAATTTGATCCTGATCGAATTCAGACCATTCCCCGAGAAGTGGAATGCATCACGTAAGTAAAACTTTCCCTCGAATGTTGATTTCGTGTTCATCTCTCTTTTTCTCATTGGTATTCGTGGTGGTGCAGCTGTCGCTCAGGTTTCAAATGTTGTCCCTCGACTCAAGGAGTGGGTCAAAGGTATTGTCTCACAGATGCCCTACTCCGAGCGCTCGTGGCACAAACTCTCAAAGGGTCATTGGTAGGCTCGTTCCCATGGTAAGATTCCTTTCCCGAGTAGGTTGTGTTAGGCTTCTTCTCTTAGCATTACGTTCTTATTATTTTTTCTTTACTTCTCTTTTACAGGTTTGCCTAAGACCGTCGAGCTTAGGCCCGCGGTTGGGGATGAAAACTTACCTGCCGATTCTTCTGCTTCGGGGACAGCCAGGAGCCATAGCAGGGGAGAAGAAAAGGAAAGAGCCCTCGAGTTCCCTGAGCTCGGAGAAAAAGAAAATGAGAAGGAGCCTGGTTCGTAAGCCAAAGGAAACCTCCAGCTCCCGAGTCAAATCACTCCTCCGGCTCAGATACAAGCCCGAGGAACGAGTGGCAGCCAAGAGGAAATGATGAAATTTAATCCCCATCAAGTTCGCGAGGCTGATGCCGAAGTGAGAGCTGAGAACTCTCGAGACGCCGGCTCTGCCCCACCCAGTGTTATAGATATTTCAAGATCGCCTTCGTTCACAGAATCAATGTTCGATGAAGCTCGAACGATGAAGGAGCGATCCCACGAGGGGGCCCATGGAGAGGATGATCCCCTACGAGGCTTTTTTGACGGTGTAGACTCATCCACCCTGGATTATTTCACTGTATTATGTGACTTAGAGGTGCCAAGGAAAATTCCACCCTCGGAGGTCGGCGGGTCGAGCTTGAGCCCGATATTGAGCAATCGGTTCCCCGCTCTGAGCACGGATCCTGGTCGGAAGCGGTCTGTTGTTATTACTGTTCCCCGGATGATGCTCGGATTCTCTCCGCCCCTATAGGAAAAGTGTCACGACCCAAAATTCTAACCGGTCGTGATGGCGCCTATCTCAAAGCCGACAACCTCAATAAGCCACATTTTTCTCTTAAGTTCGAAATCATAATATTTGAATTTCCATAGAAAAATATCACAAATTACTGACATAAGATACATTCCCAAAATCAGGTGTCTGTACATGATCATCTAAATGGTAACAAAGTCTGACTGATAAAAACACTGTCTGAAAAAACAAATAGAACAATACAACAACTGAAAAGAAGAGAGTCAAGGTCTGCGGACGCCAAGCCGCTACCTCGATAGTCTCCATAGATAAAGCTCTGAAAAACTAGCAACCGCCATGTCCGGAGGTACCTGGATCTGCACACGAGGTGCAGGGTGTAGTATGAGTACAACCAACTCAGCAAGTAACAATACTAAATAAAGAGCTGAAGATAGTGACAAGCTTCACAGCTGAGTCCAATTACAGTAATTTCGAACATGAGAAGATAGGCATGCTTTTATGTTCAACATTTAAAACTCAACAGTAATTTCATATCAAGTTTGACTGAAAAGGAAGATAATATCTTTCAGAAATTTCCAACACATAAATATGACAACTATAGTGCAATAAGAATAAAATCAAATGCATCCTCTCAGGACCACAGTCACTCAGCCATTTCATTCACTCAGCACTCAGCACTCGCACTCAGTAGGTACCTACGCTCACTGGGGGTGTGTACAGACTCCAGAGGGGCTCCGACAGCCCAAGTGCTATAATCCGCACAGACAACTCACATGATGCACGGACAAATTACGTGCTATATTATCAATATCTGGATCCGTACGGACAACTTACGTGCTATAGTATAATATCTGGATCCGCATGGACAACTCACATGTTGTACGGACAATTCACGTGCTATGGTATAATATCTGAATCCGCACAGACAACTCACGTGCTACACGAACAACTCACGTGCTATGGTATAATATCTGTATCTGCACGGACAACTCACGTGCTGCACGGACAACTCACGTGCTATAATATAATATCTCACAATCAGGCCCTCGGCCTCACTCAGTCATAAATCTCTCCAGTCTCTCGAGGCTCTCAATAATCATGCAATCAGCCCAAACAACAATGATATGATGCATCAATAATGAACAATAGAGACTGAGATAAAATAAATAAGTAAATTGTGACTGAGTACCAAACAACAATTAAGCAGATAGTTCAACATGTACACGACCTTTGTGGGTCCCTACAGTGCCAACATATAATCTACACATGATTTGTGGTTCAATTTCACTACTACGTGGAGAATGTACAGATAACAACAGATTATTCAACTACACAGATCCATGGAATTTGAATAAGTCACAATTCCTACGGTGCACGCCCACACGCCCGTCACCTAGCATGTGCATCACCTCAACATCGATCACATAATACATATTCCTGGTTTCATACCCTCAGGACCAATTTAGAACTTTTACTTACCTCAAACCGTGACATTCTTTACTCTGCTATGCCTTTGCCTCGCAAATCGGCCTCCGAATGCCTCGAATCTAGTCACAAATAATTTGTTTCAGTTAATACAAATCATAAGAATTTATTCCATATGAAAATACTAATTTTTCAATAAAATCTGAAATTTAACTCGAAAATCACATGTCTCAAAACCCGACAAAAGTTACAAAATCTGACAACCCATTCAATTACGAGTTCAACCATACTAATTTCACTCAAATCCGACTCCAAATCGATATTCAAATCCCAAGAAATTTTTTTATGAAATTTTTACAATTTTCCCCAATTTCCATCTCAAAATACTGATTAAATGATGAAACCAATGATATCTTCATGTATGTTAACCAAATCCAAGTTAGAATCACTTACCTCAATAAATTTCTTGAAAATTCCATAAAAGATCGCCACAAACCGAGCTCCTAAAGTCCAAATATAAAATAATAACCTAACCCTCGGCTATATAGTACGAAGTCTGCTCTCCCAATGTGCGGTCCGCACATTTCCAAGTTCTGCGGCCGCAGTTCAAATTGTGCGGACGCACTTCACTGTGACGGCTTACCAGGCTTCAGTAAAATGCCCATAACTTTATATACAAATTCAAAATGAGTAATGCTAAACCTTTCTGGAAACTAGATTCAAAGGGCAACAACTTTCATTTTTGAATCAGTAACAAATTCGTTGTATATTAAAAGATATAAGCCTACGAAGTCGGACCATCGAACCTGCAGAACCCCTGAAGTGCGGCCGCGCTCAAAATTATTCCGTCCGCATTCTTCCTCTGAAGTACGGCCGCACTCAAAATTGTGCGATCCACACTTTTCCTCTTAAGTGCGGTCGCGAGAAGAATTGTGCGGTCCGCACTTTTTCTAACGTTCCAGAACAACATTAGAGTGTCGAAATGCTCGGACTCACTCAAAACTCACCTTGAAACTCACCAAACCACTTGGGATCCTGTTCCAATATACCAACAAGTCCGGCAACATAATACGGACGTACTCGGGGTTTCAAATCACGTCAAACAACGCTAAAATCACGAATTTGTCACGACCCCAAATTTCCTCCGTAGGATGTCGTGATGACACATAGTCTTTAAGACTAGGTAAGCCTATCAATGCGGAATAACAATAGAAATCTGAAATAAATAATCTTCAAATTCACATAATTTCAACTCCTAAAACCCGGTAGAAATAAGTCACAAGCTTCTAAGAATTTATCCTCAATGTGTCTATATATATCAGGGTCTAAGGAAAATAAGGAAGCAACATAATAATGATAGAAGGGGACTCCAGAGTCTGCGGACGCTGGCAGATATACCTTGAAGTCTCTGTACACAGGTAGCTCACTGATGTTTGGACTGGTAGGATGTACCTGGATATGCACAAAAAGATGTGCAGAAGCGTAGTATGAGTACACCACAGCGGTACCCAGTAAGTGCCAAACCTAACCTCGGTAGAGTAGTGACGAGGTCAGGTCAGGCCCTATTGGAATAATAAAAGACAATGTGAAATGGTTAACAATATAATAAAAATGAAAAGACAATGGAAATGAATCAAGTAAGTAATATGTCACCAATTAACTACGCAAAATAATGGCAAATAATACCTCGTGGAAACAAAATAGAATTATTTTCATCTTTAAGAAAATCACAACAATAATCAAAGGCAACTGCAGCCATAAATCAATATCAACAAGGGCACTCCCGAGGTACCGCCTCGTAGTCCCAAATCATAAATAAATTCACAATATCTCATTTCCTTATATCACCGCGGGAGCCTTCACATTTAATTTTAAAGAAAAATATTTTTTCCGAAATAGCATCCTGCGTTTTAGCCATCCTTATTACACCGCATGACTTCTAGTAGTTCCCCTACTAGCCACGCGTATCAAGTCACCCTTTTCTCACCGCATGCGTTTCAACACCCAGACCTTATACCACCGCATGCGTATCAATATCACAATATATCACAATTTACACCTCAAGTGCCCAAATATTTCAATTTGTCAAAATAAATAACATCAGTAATATTTTCCACAACAGGGAGCTCACGGCTCAGTCACAATGAGTACAAAAATCTCACAAAATATTCGAGAATTAAATAACTCAGCAAAAATGATATTTAAAAAATTTTAATACGTTTCCTCAATTCCAAATTTAAAATATCAAATACTTCATATTAATAATATTTAAATTAAAGAAATTCCACCTTCAAATAATGCACAGAATAAAAGAAATCAAGTTTTAGCTAAACGGGTAAAAACAATTAGCAGGAGAAAGTCAAGCAAATTTAAAGTATATAAATCAGATCAATGATAGAGAATATAACAAGATTTAATAATTTAATTAATATGCAATAATGATCTACACAATTTAAAAACATAATCTTTCATATTTAGCCCGTGTACACACTCATCACCTCGTATACACGACTTTCATCACATTACAATTATCACATCAATACCAATCCTAGGAGAAATTTTTCCCCTACAAGGTTAGACAAGTCACTTACCTCGACTTGCTCCAGTTTAATCAAGTAGTATGCCTTTTCCTCGATTTTCCGACTCTAATCGACTCGAATCTAGTTATAATTAATTCGATACAGTCAACAAAAATTATAGAATCAATTCCATAAGAAAATACTATATTTTTCAATAAAAAAACCGAAATTAACTCAAAAATTTTCCGTGGGGCCCACGTCTCAGAATCTTGTGAAAATTACGAAATATGAACGCTCATTCAACCATGAGTATAACCATACTAAAATGACTAAAATCCGACCTCAACTCAACCTCCAAATCTTCAAATCTTATTTTCAAATCCCTAAGTTCAAATCCCCAATTTACACCTCAAAAACATGTAATCTAGTTAGATTATTCGATGTTAATTCAATATTATAGAGTAGAAATGTTCACAAAGGACTTTTCTCAAGTTTCCCCGTGAATTCTCTCTGAAAAATCGCTCAAAACCGTGTTAAAAATGTCCAAAATGACAAAAATGTCGGAACCCCTCTATTTTTGTAATCTGGTCAGTGCTTTCGCACCTGCGATGCATGTGACCGCATCTGCGCTTTCGCAGATGCAAAGAACTCCCTTGCTTCTGCGACTAGCTTCGCTTCTGCGATCCCTTGTCCGCATCTGCGGTCCCGCAGATGCGGTATTTTCCTTCGCACCTGCGCCCACTGCTCCACTCTTCCTTTTTCGCTTCTGCGCTCTCACGCTCGCTTCTGCGAACTCATACCTGCGAGCTAAATTCCGCAGGTGCGCTTGCATCAGCAGGCAGCAGCAAGTTTCAATTGTTCTAAGTCCAAATTTGATCCGTTAACCATCCGAAACTCACCCGCGGCCCTCGGGACCTCAACCAAACATACCAACAAGTGCTAAAACATCATACGAATTTAGTCGAACCCTCAAATCATATCAAATAACGCTAAAATCACAAATCACACCCCAATTCAAGCTTAATGAAACTTAAGAATTTTCAACTTCTACATTCGATGCCGAAACCTATCAAATCAAGTCCGGTTGGCCTCAAAATTTGCACACAAGTCATAAATGACATAACGGAGCTATGAAAATTTTCAGAACTAGATTCCGATCCTGATATCAAAAAGTCAGCTCCCCAGTCAAACTTCCAAACTTAAATTTCCTATTTTAGCCATTTCAAGCCTAATTTAACTTCGGACTTCCAAATAAAATTCTGAACATACTCCTAAGCCAAAAATCACCATACGGAGCTGTTGGAATCATCAAAATTTTATTCTGGGGTCGGTTGCACATAAGTCGGCATCCAGTCACTATTTGAACTTAAGCTTTAAAACATGGAGCTAAGTGTTCCAATTCATTCCAAAACCTCACTGGCATGTCATATATCATTTATAAAGTACAGAATGAGCAGTAAATAGGGGTGAAACGATGATGCTAATGGCGTAAATAGGGGCATGTCATATAGGGGCATGTCCCTATGATATATGACATACCCCTATGATAAATGATATATGGCAGTAAATAGGGGTGAAACGATGATACTATAATTTACTGGTCGTGGCGTTACATCCTCCCCCTCTTAAAACAATCGTTCGTCCTCGAACGAGCATAGAGACATACCTGAAGTGGTAAAACGATGATGCTAATGGCTGCGCATATCCTGCTCGGTCTCCTAAGTCGCCTCCTCGACCGGATGACCCCTCCACTGAACCTTCACGGAAGCAATATTCTTTTACCTCAGCTTTGGAGAATCTGGGTTACATGGGCCAGACCTGGTTCAGCAGGCCATAGAGAAAGTAAAGGTTATCCGGGAGCGACTGTTGACAGCTCAGAGTCGTCAGAAGTCATATTTTGACGTGCGGCGACGAGACTTAGAGTTCAGGATTAATGACTGGGTATTCTTAAAGGTATCACCTATGAAGGGCGTGATGAGGTTTGGCAAGAAAGGAAAGCTTAGCCCACGGTATATTGGGCCTTATAGGATCATTCGGAGAGTGGGCCAACTAGCTTATGAGTTAGAGTTGCCCTCAGAATTGGAGTCTGTCCATCCGGTTTTTCACGTATCTATGCTACGGAAGTGCATTGGCGATCCTACCCGAGTAGTGCCCACGGATGATGTACAGATTACAGAGGACTTGTCATACGAGGAAATTCCAGTTTCCATCCTAGACCGACAAATCCGCAATCTACGAAATAAGGAGGTAGCTTCCGTAAAGGTTTTATGGAGGAGCAAGAATGTAGAAGAGATGACGTGGGAATCGGAGGAAGAAATGAAGTCTAAATACCCCCACCTATTTCAAAATGAAGATATGGTTCGAGATGGGACGCTACAACATAGCTCTATGTAGGCTAGCAGGTCATCAGGTAAGCTTTTATTTTTCACTTTCAATATTTATGATTTACGGTCGGTGAGGCAAATTGCTGCTATTTATAAAGATTGGCCATGTGTGGCATGCATAGTATGTTTCTGGCTACGTGCAGGTTGGTTTTAACCTAGTGTACGAAGGATACTCTGGAAAAAGTTTCCAAAGTCTCCAAGAGTAAACATTCGAGGACGAATGTTCCCAAGGGGGAGTGATGTTACACCCTATATTTTCGTATGTAAAAATGCGTCGTAAGCAAACTAATGTAGGACAAAAAATGAGATAATATTTAAAAGTATATAAAGTAAGTTAATCATGTTACCTCTGAGGTTACAAATATTGAAGATCATGAACAACAAGTACAAAGAGGGTTGGACAGTTCAGAAGCTAAAGCAATTAAATAAAACAATGTTTCATCGAAAGTCGACAAGTTGGGAATGTTATAACATGTACCTTTGGGGTGAGACTAGGGTGATTAACATGATAAAGAGATTATGTTATGATTTATATTAGTCATATTACATCCGTGTGTTATGTTTTTAAGTCAAGCGAGTTGTGGAACAAAAGTCGATGAAAGTCATCACAAGTTACATTCATAAGTTTTACTGAAACTTTGGGTCAAATGTAACTGCAATTTTCTCCCAATATACTTGGAGTTATGGTGTGTTCCACACATCAAATTAAAGATCTATGAGTCTATTTTCCAACGCATTAAACCATTTGTCAATACGACATCGGAGTAGAGAGATATGTGCATTTTTGCGATACTGCGCAAGCTGCTAGGTGACAAGTAGGTGTGTCACCTACTTGCTTAAATGAAAGCCCAAAAATGGGCCATTTCGGGTCGTCCAAAGAGGCCTTTTAAGGGCCTATTTTCTTCATATATTAGACTTAAAATAGAGCATAATAACCAGACATAAGCTCTGCAAAGAATCCTCCCAAAAATTTCCCACAAACCCTAATTGATTTTCTCTCCCTTTCAAGTTCCAATTGGAGGTAAAACTTAGAGTTTGAAGAACCAAGATAGGAGCTGAGTTATCCAACAAATAAGGTGAGTTTACTGCTCTCTTTCATCCATTTTTTCTTCTGTAAATTCATGGTAAGTCGTTCTATACTTGTAAGAACTCACGGGATGGTGATCGGAAGCCGTGAGTTCGAGTTATTCACTTGTAGCGGACTGTTTTGTGGACTGTTTTGTGTTGCTGTTGGGCTGCGTGTTTTATTACTATTTTGTGGAGTTTTGGAGGAGGAAGGGGGTTTATAAACACCATATAAATGTAGGGTGGTTGGCTGGTCGTTCGTCATAACATTTTCGGGTCGTTTGACACTACTACGGTGGTCGTTTTGTGTACGAAGAGATTGGGGTGTGTTGGGCTGTTTTGTAGTATTTGATGGTGTATATAGGGCTGGAAAATGATGTATATATGTTGTTATTGTTCTGTTCTTGTATTGTTGGTGTTATCTTGAAGTTGGAGGAAGGGCATATTATAGGGGAGATGCTGCCCGTTTTAATACAAAATAGGTTTGTCGTTCGTTGTGCGATAGTTGTACCTTTCGTAACTTAACGATAGTATTATTATCATTCTTGTAGATTAAGGTGCGAAGAGGTGAGTTCAACTTGGTGATTGAAAAGATTGTGATAAGGTATGTTAAGGCTAAGCCTTCCTTCATTTTGGCATGATCTCGTAGCTACATGTGTTAGTAATGAGACAAAAAGAGAAGTTCATATTCATGAATTTATTCACACTATTCTAGTCTCATAAGTTACAATATTATTCCTTATCGAGACTCTATATTCAATTTTAGTATTGTCTTCTTTCAGTCAAGAGAGCAGCAAGCCTATATATACAGTATTACAGTATTTTCATTACCATCGAGCTATAATCGATGGGCAGGCCCCTATTGGGCAACCTCTGATCAGATGGAAAGTTATATACCGAGCCTACTGTGGCCGAGCGCCTATGAGCGAGCCCAGCATGGTCGAGATACATAGCCTAGTATGGCCGAGCGCCTATAAGCGAGCCTACTATGGCAGAGCAGTTATATATACCGAGCCTTATAAGGCCGTACAATTATTTTACTTACTATATTGAAGGAGTTGAGTCAGTATCAGCAGGTAAGTATATCTCCAGATCATCTTTGACTCCCAGTTAATTTCAGTTATCATATTATCAGTTCAGTTTCAGATTTCAGTTATTTTATTGCCTTACATACTCGGTATATTATTTCGTACTGACGTCCCTTTTTTGGGGGCGCTGCATTTCATGCGTGCAGGTTCAGACAGACAGACGGGTAGACCTCCTCAGTAGGTGTTTTCCGAGTTCCGCCTGATCGGTAAGCTCCACGTCTTTCGGAGTTGCCAGGACTAGAGTTTTGTGTACATCTTATGTATATCTGTATATATGTTATGGGTAGGTCGGGGCCCTGTTCCGATCACAGTACATCTATCAGTAGAGGCTTGTAGGCATATCCTGTTGGTTAGTGCAGTATGTTGGGTTTGTATAAATTGGTGGTTTGTCAGCTGTAGTAGCTATGACGGCCTTGTCGGCCTAGCTTTATATTGATATTTAGTTAGTGCTAGTTTCCATTCAGATTTATATTTTGCTTCGCAAATTGTCTTGCAAGGTGGCCCCATGGCCAAAGTATGACATTATGTGTTCAGAGTCCCTTAGTCGCAATTTGGTACTCCAGGTTAGGTGAGGCACGGGGTGCTTGTCTCGCTCCTAGGTTCGGGGCGTGACAAACTTGGTATCAGAGCAGTTCTGTCCTAGGGAGTCTACAAGCCGTGTCTAGTAGGGTCTTGTTTATAGATGTGTTGTGCACCACATTATATAAGCAAGGAACTACAGGGCATTTAGGAGTTGGTTACACTTCTTTGAAATCTAAATCGTGCTATAGAACTGAGTTATAGGAAATTTGAATTAAACTTATGTGTTGGTGTTTGCATGCACAGATGACGGTGACTAGGAAGACTACGGCTAGCCAGAGGAGAGATACAGTAGTAGGTGAGGGGACCAACAGGGTACCCCCAGTAGATGGGGCCCAGTCTGAGGCTCAAGGGGAGACCCCTACTCAGCCATTACCGGCTCCTCCACCAACTACGGAGATTCCTAGGGAAACCGCACATCCAGTTCCCCCTCCACTTCCATCAGATCAGGACTTAAGGAGTGCGGTGCATTTGTTGACACAGTTGGTAGCTACCCAGCAACATGCTAGGGCATCAGCTAGTGCAGGAACTTCTGAGGGGTCTGGGAGTTCAAGGGTCCGAGAGTTTATTGCTTTGAGTCCCCCAGAGTTCACGGGGACAGATCAGAGGGAGGACCCGCAGGATTTCATAGATCAGCTTCACAGGATCTTTCGTGTTATGCATGCCACGGAGAAAGAGGCAGTTGAGCTAGCAGCTTTTCGACTCCGAGATATAGCCATCCTTTGGTATGAGGGATGGGAGAGGTCCAGGGGACGTGATACACCTCCAGCTATTTGGGAGAATTTTTCAGATGCTTTCCTTGACCAGTACTTACCGCGGGAGATCCGACAGGCTCGAGTCGATCAGTTTCTAGCCCTCAAGCAGGGTAATATGAGTGTTCGAGAGTATAGTCTCTGTTTTGACTCATTGGCCAGATATGCACCATCCATAGTTTCTACTATGCGGGACAGGATTCACAGGTTTATAGCAGGGTTAGCCCCAGAGTTAACCGAGGCATGTGCCACCGCTGCATTGCAGGATAGTATGGATATCTCCCGGATTCAGGCATTCGCCCAGAATATAGAAAGGGGTAGGCATCGGCAGCAGGGTACAGAGAGGGCTGAGCAAGGGCAACGTAAGAGGATGAGATTTCCCAGGTCTCAGGAGCAATCTCAGGGTAGTTATAGGACCCAGTACTTCGGACGGCCACCTAGGCCTCCGCCACCTCAGTTACAGGGTTACGGGTATGACCGCTATACTCAGTCAGGACCAGGTGAGAGCTCACGGGCGTCGGGTTTGCAGCGACAACGAGGTTCTGCGCAGACATGGTCATTTCCTCCGCGGTGTGACATCTGTGGTAGAGGACACTTGGGTCAATGCCGAGCAGGTTCTGATGCTTGTTATACATGTGGGCGTCCGGGGCATATGATGCGAGATTGCCCAAATAGAGATTCTGGGGGAATGGCACAACCAGCGAGTTCAGCAACAGGATCGTCTATGTCCGTGCATCCTTCAAGGCGTGAGTCTCAGTCTTCGGCTGGTAGAGGTCGAGGCAGAGGTAGAGGTTCCAGTTCAAGTGGTAATCAGAATCGTATCTATGCTTTAGCGGGTCGACAGGACCAGGAGTCTTCACCAGACGTTGTGACAGGTATATTAACCATTTGCTCTCACGATGCTTATGCTTTGATAGACCCAGGATCTACTTTATCGTATATTACCCCATTTGTCGCGAGGAAGTTTGGTATAGTGCCTGAAATACTAAGTGATCCTTTTGCGGTATCTACGCCGATCGGAGAATCGATTATTGCTAGACGGGTTTACCGAGGTTGTACGGTGACAATTTGTAGTCGTCAGACCTCAGCTGACCTAGTTGAGCTAGAGATGATGGACTTTGATGCTATCATGGGCATGGACTGGTTGGCAGCTTGCTATGCCACAGTTGATTGCCGAGCAAAGGTAGCCAAATTTCATTTTCCGGGTGAGCCAGTCCTTGAATGGGTAGGTAATACACCAACACCCAGAGGTAGGTTTATTTCCTATCTAAAGGCGAGGAAAATGATCGCAAAAGGGTGCATTTATCATATTGTGCGAGTTAGAGATGCAGATGCTGAGATACCTACACTTCAGTCTATTCCCATAGTCAAAGAGTATGCAGATGTGTTTCCAGATGAGCTTCCAGGTATTCCTCCAGAGCGAGAGATTGATTTTAGCATCGATTTGCTTCCAGGAACTCAACCAATATCCGTCCCTCCGTATAGAATGGCACCTGCCGAATTGAAGGAGTTGAAGGAGCAGTTAAAAGATTTGCTGGAGAAAGGTTACATTAGGCCCAGTACCTCACCTTGGGGTGCACCGGTACTATTTGTGCGGAAGAAAGACGGCTCGCTGAGGATGTGTATCGATTATAGGCAGTTGAACAAGGTAACTATTAAGAATAAGTATCCACTTCCAAGGATCGATGACTTGTTTGATCAGTTGCAGGGAGCTAGATGCTTTTCCAAGATTGATTTGAGGTCGGGGTACCACCAGGTCAGAGTTCGGGAAAAAGATATTCCGAAGACAGCCTTCAGGACCCGATATGGCCACTTCGAGTTCCTTGTCATGTCCTTCGGGTTGACTAATGCACCCGCTGTATTTATGGACTTGATGAATAGCCTATTCCGGCCATTTTTAGATCTGTTCGTGATAGTATTTATTGATGATATTCTGGTTTATTCCCGTTCAGAGGATGAGCATGCGGACCACCTGCGAGCGGTACTCCAAACCCTCCGTGATCGTAAGTTGTATGCTAAGTTTTCTAAATGTGAGTTCTGGTTGAAGTCTGTAGCATTCTTGGGGCATATTGTATCAGATGAAGGGATAAAGGTGGACACTCAGAAGATTGAGGCCGTGAAATCTTGGCCTAGACCTACCACTCCGACAGAGGTTCGTAGCTTTCTAGGCTTAGCAGGATACTATCGGAGGTTCGTAGAGGGTTTTTCTTCCCTTTCGGCACCATTGACGAAGTTGACACAGAAAGAAACTAAGTTTCAATGGACAGAGGCTTGTGAGCGGAGTTTCCAAGAGCTTAAGAACAAGTTGACCTCAGCTCCAGTTCTAACACTTCCAGAGGGTCTAGAGGGTTATGCCGTGTATTGTGATGCATCAGGTGTCGGGTTAGGATGTGTCCTGATGCAACATGGGAAGGTAATTGCATATGCTTCAAGGCAGTTGAGGAAGCACGAGAGGAATTATCCGACCCACGACCTCGAGTTAGCTGCGGTTGTCCATGCACTTAAGATATGGCGGCATTATTTATATGGTGTTCATGTTGATATATTTACTGATCATAAAAGCCTACAATATATTTTCAAGCAGAAAGAGTTGAATTTGCGACAGAGGCGATGGCTTGAGTTATTGAAAGATTACGATGTTAACATTCTCTACCATCCAGGGAAAGCTAATGTTGTAGCAGATGCCTTAAGTCGCCAATCTATGGGTAGCTTAGCACATGTAGAGCCCGAGAAAAGACAATTAGCTAGAGAGATTCATCAATTGGCTTCGTTGGGGGTTCGGTTAGTAGATTCTGAGGATGGTGGAGTTGTAATCCAAAACACTGCAAAATCATCCCTCATAGCTGAAGTCAAGGAAAGGCAGTACGAGGACCCAGAGTTGGTCGAGTTGAGAGAGCGAGTTCCGCAGCAGAAGAAGCCATTGTTAGAGCTCAAGGGAGATGGGGTTCTCAGATACAAGGGTCGTTTGTGTGTTCCAGATGTAGCAGGGCTACGAGACAGGATTATGTCAGAGGCACATTATTCATGGTATTCCATCCACCCTGGATCGACGAAGATGTATCATGACATTAAGGATATGTACTGGTGGAATGATATGAAGAAGAACATTGCTGAGTTTGTCGCCCAATGTACTAGTTGCCAGCAAGTGAAGGTAGAACACCAGAAGCCCGGAGGGCTAATGCAGACTATAGAGATCCCGACATGGAAATGGGAGGCGATAAACATGGACTTTATCATGGGTTTACCTCGTTCTAATCGTAAGTTCGATTCCATATGGGTGATAGTCGATAGGCTCACGAAATCAGCTCACTTCCTACTGGTCAGATCTACATATACAGCAGAAGATTATGCAAAGTTATATATTAAGGAGATAGTGCGGCTACACGGAGTACCAGTTTCTATTATATCTGACCGTGGGGCTCAGTTTACAGCACATTTTTGGAGGTCATTTCAGAGAGGTCTAGGGACTCAGGTGAATCTCAGCACAGCTTTTCATCCACAGACTGATGGACAAGCCGAGCGCACAATTCAGACGCTCGAGGATATGTTACGAGTATGTGTGTTGGATTTTAAAAGAAGTTGGGATGAACATCTACCTCTTATCGAGTTTGCATATAATAACAGTTACCACTCCAGTATCCAGATGGCTCCGTACGAGGCTTTGTATGGGCGTAAGTGCAGATCTCCTATAGGGTGGTTTGATATTGGAGAATCTGGGTTACATGGGCCAGACCTGGTTCAGCAGGCCATAGAGAAAGTAAAGGTTATCCGGGAGCGACTGTTGACAGCTCAGAGTCGTCAGAAGTCATATTTTGACGTGCGGCGACGAGACTTAGAGTTCAGGATTAATGACTGGGTATTCTTAAAGGTATCACCTATGAAGGGCGTGATGAGGTTTGGCAAGAAAGGAAAGCTTAGCCCACGGTATATTGGGCCTTATAGGATCATTCGGAGAGTGGGCCAACTAGCTTATGAGTTAGAGTTGCCCTCAGAATTGGAGTCTGTCCATCCGGTTTTTCACGTATCTATGCTACGGAAGTGCATTGGCGATCCTACCCGAGTGGTGCCCACGGATGATGTACAGATTACAGAGGACTTGTCATACGAGGAAATTCCAGTTGCCATCCTAGACCGACAAATCCGCAATCTACGAAATAAGGAGGTAGCTTCCGTAAAGGTTTTATGGAGGAGCAAGAATGTAGAAGAGATGACGTGGGAATCGGAGGAAGAAATGAAGTCTAAATACCCCCACCTATTTCAAAATGAAGATATGGTTCGAGATGGGACGCTACAACATAGCTCTATGTAGGCTAGCAGGTCATCAGGTAAGCTTTTATTTTTCACTTTCAATATTTATGATTTACGGTCGGTGAGGCAAATTGCTGCTATTTATAAAGATTGGCCATGTGTGGCATGCATAGTATGTTTCTGGCTACGTGCAGGTTGGTTTTAACCTAGTGTACGAAGGATACTCTGGAAAAAGTTTCCAAAGTCTCCAAGAGTAAACATTCGAGGACGAATGTTCCCAAGGGGGAGTGATGTTACACCCTATATTTTCGTATGTAAAAATGCGTCGTAAGCAAACTAATGTAGGACAAAAAAATGAGATAATATTTAAAAGTATATAAAGTAAGTTAATCATGTTACCTCTGAGGTTACAAATATTGAAGATCATGAACAACAAGTACAAAGAGGGTTGGACAGTTCAGAAGCTAAAGCAATTAAATAAAACAATGTTTCATCGAAAGTCGACAAGTTGGGAATGTTATAACATGTACCTTTGGGGTGAGACTAGGGTGATTAACATGATAAAGAGATTATGTTATGATTTATATTAGTCATATTACATCCGTGTGTTATGTTTTTAAGTCAAGCGAGTTGTGGAACAAAAGTCGATGAAAGTCATCACAAGTTACATTCATAAGTTTTACTGAAACTTTGGGTCAAATGTAACTGCAATTTTCTCCCAATATACTTGGAGTTATGGTGTGTTCCACACATCAAATTAAAGATCTATGAGTCTATTTTCCAACGCATTAAACCATTTGTCAATACGACATTGGAGTAGAGAGATATGTGCATTTTTGCGATACTGCGCAAGCTGCTAGGTGACAAGTAGGTGTGTCACCTACTTGCTTAAATGAAAGCCCAAAAATGGGCCATTTCGGGTCGTCCAAAGAGGCCTTTTAAGGGCCTATTTTCTTCATATATTAGACTTAAAATAGAGCATAATAACCAGACATAAGCTCTGCAAAGAATCCTCCCAAAAATTTCCCACAAACCCTAATTGATTTTCTCTCCCTTTCAAGTTCCAATTGGAGGTAAAACTTAGAGTTTGAAGAACCAAGATAGGAGCTGAGTTATCCAACAAATAAGGTGAGTTTACTGCTCTCTTTCATCCATTTTTTCTTCTGTAAATTCATGGTAAGTCGTTCTATACTTGTAAGAACTCACGGGATGGTGATCGGAAGCCGTGAGTTCGAGTTATTCACTTGTAGCGGACTGTTTTGTGGACTGTTTTGTGTTGCTGTTGGGCTGCGTGTTTTATTACTATTTTGTGGAGTTTTGGAGGAGGAAGGGGGTTTATAAACACCATATAAATGTAGGGTGGTTGGCTGGTCGTTCGTCATAACATTTTCGGGTCGTTTGACACTACTACGGTGGTCGTTTTGTGTACGAAGAGATTGGGGTGTGTTGGGCTGTTTTGTAGTATTTGATGGTGTATATAGGGCTGGAAAATGATGTATATATGTTGTTATTGTTCTGTCCTTGTATTGTTGGTGTTATCTTGAAGTTGGAGGAAGGGCATATTATAGGGGAGATGCTGCCCGTTTTAATACAAAATAGGTTTGTCGTTCGTTGTGCGATAGTTGTACCTTTCGTAACTTAACGATAGTATTATTATCATTCTTGTAGATTAAGGTGCGAAGAGGTGAGTTCAACTTGGTGATTGAAAAGATTGTGATAAGGTATGTTAAGGCTAAGCCTTCCTTCATTTTGGCATGATCTCGTAGCTACATGTGTTAGTAATGAGACAAAAAGAGAAGTTCATATTCATGAATTTATTCACACTATTCTAGTCTCATAAGTTACAATATTATTCCTTATCGAGACTCTATATTCAATTTTAGTATTGTCTTCTTTCAGTCAAGAGAGCAGCAAGCCTATATATACAGTATTACAGTATTTTCATTACCATCGAGCTATAATCGATGGGCAGGCCCCTATTGGGCAACCTCTGATCAGATGGAAAGTTATATACCGAGCCTACTGTGGCCGAGCGCCTATGAGCGAGCCCAGCATGGTCGAGATACATAGCCTAGTATGGCCGAGCGCCTATAAGCGAGCCTACTATGGCAGAGCAGTTATATATACCGAGCCTTATAAGGCCGTACAATTATTTTACTTACTATATTGAAGGAGTTGAGTCAGTATCAGCAGGTAAGTATATCTCCAGATCATCTTTGACTCCCAGTTAATTTCAGTTATCATATTATCAGTTCAGTTTCAGATTTCAGTTATTTTATTGCCTTACATACTCGGTATATTATTTCGTACTGACGTCCCTTTTTTGGGGCGCTGCATTTCATGCGTGCAGGTTCAGACAGACAGACGGGTAGACCTCCTCAGTAGGTGTTTTCCGAGTTCCGCCTGATCGGTAAGCTCCACGTCTTTCGGAGTTGCCAGGACTAGAGTTTTGTGTACATCTTATGTATATCTGTATATATGTTATGGGTAGGTCGGGGCCCTGTTCCGATCACAGTACATCTATCAGTAGAGGCTTGTAGGCATATCCTGTTGGTTAGTGCAGTATGTTGGGTTTGTATAAATTGGTGGTTTGTCAGCTGTAGTAGCTATGACGGCCTTGTCGGCCTAGCTTTATATTGATATTTAGTTAGTGCTAGTTTCCATTCAGATTTATATTTTGCTTCGCAAATTGTCTTGCAAGGTGGCCCCATGGCCAAAGTATGACATTATGTGTTCAGAGTCCCTTAGTCGCAATTTGGTACTCCAGGTTAGGTGAGGCACGGGGTGCTTGTCTCGCTCCTAGGTTCGGGGCGTGACACTGTTGTTGTAAGCAAACTCTGCAAGTGGTAAGAACTGATCCCAAGCACCCCCAAAATCTATCACACATGCGCGAAGCATATCCTCCAATATCTAAATAGTGCGTTCGGACTGCCCATTTGTCTGAGTATGAAATGTTGTACTCAACTCCACACGAGTACCCAACTCTCGCTGTACAGCCCTCCAAAACCATGAGGTAAACTGTGTACCCCGATCAGAGATGATAGATACCAGTACGTCATGAAGTCTGACAATCTCGCGAATGTAGACTTGAGCCAACTGCTCGGAAGAATAGGTAGTCATCAAAGGAACGAAATGAGCTGACTTGGTCAGCCTATCCACAATCACCCAAACTGCATCAAACTTCCACTGAGTCCGTGGAAGCCCAACAACGAAATCTATAGTGATCCGCTCCCATTTCCACTCCGGAATTTCTAACTTCTGAAGCAATCCACCTGGCCAATGATGCTCATATTTTACCTGCTGACAATTGAGACATCGAGTTGCATAATCCACTATGTCTTTCTTCATCCGCCTCCACCAATAGTGTTGTCTCAGGTCCTGATATATCTTTGTAGCACTCGGATGAATGGAGTACAGTGAACTGTGAGCCTCTTGGAGAATCAACTCACGCAAACCATCTACATTAGGCACACATAACCTGCCCTGCATCCGTAATACACCGTCATCTCCAATAGTGACTTCCTTGGCATCACCGTGTTGAACTATGTCCCTAAGGATAAGAAGATAGGGATCATCGTATAGATGCTCTCTGATACGATCATAAAGAGAAGACTGAGAAATCACACAAGCCAAAACTCAGCTCGGCTCGGAAATCCAACCTGACAAACTGGTTGGCTAAGGCCTGAACATTCAAGGCTAAAGGCCTCTCTGCTACCGGTAAATATGCTAAGCTGCCCAAACTCTCCACCTTACGACTCAAGGCATCGACCACTACATTGGCCTTCTCGGGATAATAGAGAATGGTGATATCATAATCCTTAAGCAACTCCAATCATCTCCGCTACCGCAAATTAAGATCCTTCTATTTAAACAACTGTTGTAGACTCTGGTGATCGGTGTAGACCTCACAATGGACACCGTATAAATAATGCCGCCAAATCTTCAAGGCATGAACAATAGCTTCTAACTCAAGGTCATGGACCGAATAATTCTTCTCATGTACCTTTAACTGTTTGGACGCGTAGGCAATCACCCTACCATCTTGCATCAACATTACGCCGAGACCAATACGCGACACATCACAATACACAATATAAGACCCTAACCCCGTAGGTAATACCAACACTGGGGCTGTAGTCAAAGTTGTCTTGAGTTTTTGGAAGCACTCCATACATTCCTCGGTCCACCTGAACGGAGCACCCTTCTGGGTTAATTTGGTCATAGGTGCAGCAATAGAAGAGAAACCCTCTACAAATCGGGGATAATACCCTGCCAAGCTAAGGAAACTCCGGATCTCCGTAGCTGAGGACGGTCTGGACCAACTCTGCACTGCCTCAATCTTCTTCGGATCTACCTTGATCCCCTCGCACGAAACTATATGGCCCAAAAATCCCACTGAATCAAGCCAGAATTCACACTTTGAAAATTTGGCATATAACTTCTTTTCTCTCAAAGTTTGAAGCACAGTCCTCAGGTGCTGCTCATGATCTTCCCAACTCCAGGAATACACCAGAATGTCATCAATAAACACAATGACGAAAGAATCAAGATAGGGCTAAAATATACTATTCATTAAGTGCGTAAATGCTGCTGGGGCGTTGGTTAGCCTAAATGACATTACAAGGAACTCATAATGACCATACCGAGTCCTAAAAGCAGTTTTTGGGATATTTGGTTCCCTAATCTTCAACTAATGATAGCCTGAACGCAAGTCGATCTTAGAGAACACTCTGGCACCCTGAAGCTAATCAAATAGGTCATCATTACGTGGCAATGGATACATGTTCTTTACTGTAACCTTGTTCAGCTGGCGGTAATCAATACACATCCGCATAGAACCATCCTTCTTCTTCACAAATAAGAGAGGAGCACCCCAAAGCGATACACTGGGTCAAATAAAGCCCTTATCAAGCAAATCTTGTAACTGTTCTTTTAATTCTTTCAACTCTGCTGGGGCCATACGATATGGTGGAATAGAAATGGGCTGAGTGCCCGGTAACAAATCAATGCCAAAGTCAATATCCCTGTCGGGTGGCATACCCGGAAGATCCGCTGGAAATACATAAGGAAAGTCCCTTACTATAGGAACTGACTCCATGATAGGAGTATCAATACTAACATCTCTCACATAGGCCAGATACGCATCACACCCCTTCTCAACCATTCGTTGATCTTTAAGAAATGAAACAACCTTTCTAGGAACATGTTCCGAGGTACCTCTCTACTCTAGCCATGGTAGACCTGGCATAGACAATGTCACCGTCTTGGCGTAACAATCAAGAATAGCGTGATAGGGCAACAACCAGTCCATGCCCAAAAAAATATCGAAATCCACCATACTGAGCAATAATAAATCAGCTGTGGTCTCAAAACCACTGATAACAATTAAACACGACCGATACACGCGGTCCACAATAATAGATTCACCCACGAGTGTAGATACATAAATAGAAGAACTCAAGGAATCACGGGATATGCCCAAATACGGGGCAAAATAAGATGACACATAAGAATAAGTCGAGCCTGGATCAAATAAGACTGATGCATTTCTATGACAGACCGGAATAATACTTGTGATAACAGAATTGGATGCAACGGCCTCTGTCCTAGCAGGAAGGGCATAATATCTGGCTTGGCCTCCCCCTCTAGGGCGACCTCTACCTGTCCGACCTCCAACCCTAACTGGCTGTGCAGGTGGAGTTGCAACTGGTGCAGTAATCATGGCCTGAGAAGCCTAAGGGCCCTGTAGAACGGGTGGGGCCTGAGAAATCTGTGGAGGTGCACCCCTCCTAAGTCTGGGGCAATCCCTCATGATGTGACGAGTGTCATCACACTCAAAACAAGCCTTCGGAGGACGTGGCTGCTGGGACTGGCTCGAGCCTGATCGACTAGACTTCCCGCTGAAGGCACCCCGTATAGGAGGTACAGAAGACACTGGCGGTGCATAATATGGAACCTGAGGTCTGGGAGTAGCCGGAATACCACTGGAAGCTGGAACTGCTGAATGAATAGGACGGCTCACATAACCTCTACCATGACGGGCTACAACTGGGGCACGAGAATTATTATATGTGCCAGAAACTCGGGGTCACTTAGCTTCCCTCTCTTCCCTCTCCCGGATCCGCATACCTACCAATCTCCTAGCAGTTGACACCATCTGTTGGTATATGATGTCCATCTCTAGCTCTCGGGCCATACTGAATCTGATACTAGGGCGGAGACCCTAAATAAATCTGCGAACTCGCTCTCGAACAGTAGCAACTAAGGCTAGTGCATGCCTAGCCAAATCACTGAATCGGACCGCATATTCCGATACGGTCATAGAACCCTGGCGCAGCTACTCAAACTATACATGCCATGCATCTCTAAGACTCTGAGGAACATACTCCTTTAAGAACATATCTAAAATTGAGTCCAAGTAAGTGAAGCTACCTCAACCAGACTATCCAACTCATATGCCCGCCACCACTGGTAGGCTGCTCCTCTAAGCTGAAATGCTGTGAAAGAAAACCTACTGGAATCCACAATACCCATAGTACGGAGGATACAGTGATATTCCTCCAGAAAACCCTGAGCATCCTTTGAAGCTAAAGCGCTGAAAGTAGGAGGGTGGTACTTTTTGTACCTCTCGAGCCTGAGTTGCTCCCCCTCTGAAACTGTTGTCCTAACTGGGACAACTGGCTGCACTGGTATAACCTCTAGGGCATGGTCAACTTGGGCCCGTGGCTCTGGGGTATGGGCAGCGGGAGTCTGTGCTCCTCCCCCGGCCTGAGATGTGGCAGGAGCAAGTGGAATCAACCCTGCCTGAGCTAGAGTGCCAAACATGCTCAAATACTAGGCAAGAGTCTCCTGAAGTGTAGTAGAAGTAACAGGCGTCTCAGGTGCCTGTTCTCCAACTGGAGCTACTTGTGGTTCCTCTGTAGTAGCTCTTGCGGGTGCTCTTGCTGCACCACGTGGTCTTCCTCGGCCTCTGGCTCGACCTCTGCCCCGACCCCGGCCTCTTGCGGCTCCAATAGGGGGCACGGGTGTATGATCATCAGATCCAGTTATGCGTGTCCTTACCATCTATGAGAGAATAGAAAGACAATGGTTTAGAACTTTAAAGTCAACAGTGCGCATGATAAGGAATCAAAGAAGCGAATATTTTCCTAACAGTTCCATAGCCTCCCGAAGATAAGTACAGACGTCTCCGTACCGATCCGCAAGACTCTACTAAATCTGCTTGTGACTCATAACACCTATGAACCTAGAGCTCTGATACCAACTTGTCACGACCCCAAATTCCCTCTGTAGGATGTCGTGATGGAACCTAGTCTCTAAGACTAGGTAAGCCTGTCAATGCGGAATAACAATAGAAATCTGAAATAAATAATCTTCAAATTCACATAATTTCAACTCCCAAAACCCGGTAGAAATAAGTCACAAGCTTCTAAGAATCTATCCTCAATGTATCTATATATATCAGGGTCTAAGAAAAATAAGGAAGCAACATAATAATGATAGAAGGGGACTCCGGAGTCTGCGGACGCTGGCAGATATACCTCGAAGTCTCCGTACATAGGTAGCTCACTGATGTCTGGACTGGTAGGATGTACCTGGATCTGCACAAAAAGATGTGCAGAAGCGTAGTATGAGTACACCACAGCAGTACCCAGTAAGTGCCAAGCCTAACCTCGGTAGAGTAGTGACGAGGTCAGGTCAGGCCCTACTGGAATAATAAAAGACAAGGTGAAATATTTAACAATAAAATAAAAATAAAATTATAATAGAAATGAATCAAGTAAGTAGTATGTCACCAATTAACTACGCAAAATAATGACAAATAATACCTCGTGGAAACAAAACAGAATTCTTTTCAACTTTAAGAAAATCACAACAATAATCAAAGGCAACTACGATCATAAATCAATATCAACAAGGGCAGTCCCGAGG
Organism: Nicotiana tomentosiformis; assembly: GCF_000390325.3. Classification (NCBI taxonomy): domain Eukaryota; kingdom Viridiplantae; phylum Streptophyta; class Magnoliopsida; order Solanales; family Solanaceae; genus Nicotiana; species Nicotiana tomentosiformis. The sequence continues at coordinate 126,746,493 of NC_090816.1, read as the reverse complement.
TACCACCCCGTAGTCCCAAATCATAAATAAATTCACAATATCTCATTTCATTATATCACCGCGGGAGCCTTCACATTTAATTTTAAAGAAAACTATTTTTTCCCGAAATAGCGTCCCTCGTTTTAGCCACCCTTATCACACCGCATGACTTCTAGTAGTTTTCTTACTAGCCACGCGTATCAAGCCACCCTTATCTCACCGCATGCATTTCAATACCCAGACCTTATACCACCGTATGCGTATCAATATCATAATATATCATAATTTGCACCTCAAGTGCCCAAATATTTCAATTTGCCAAAATAAACAACATCAACAATATTTTCCACACAAGGGAGCTCACGGCTCAATCACAATGAGTACAAAAAGCACACAAAATATTCGGGAATTAAATAACTCAGCAAAAATAATATTTAAAAACTTTTAATACGTTGCCTCAGTTCCAAATTTAAAATATCAAATACTTCATATTAATAATATTTAAATTAAAGAAATTCCACCTTCAAATAATGCACAGAATAAAAGAAACTAAGTTTCAGCTAAATAAGTAAAAACAATTAGCAGGAGAAAGTCAAGAAAATTTAAAGTATATAAATCAGATCAATGATGGAGAATATAACAAGATTTAATAATTTAATTAATATGCAACAGTGATCTACACAATTTAAAAACATAATCTTTCACATTTAGCCCGTGTACACACTCATCACCTCGTATACACGACTTTCATCACATTACAATTATCACATCAATACCAATCCAAGGGAAACTTTCCCCCACACAATGTTAGACAAGTCACTTACCTCGACTTGCTCCAGTTTAATCAAGTAGTATGCCTTTTCCTCGATTTTTTGACTCCAATCGACTCGAATCTAGTCATAATTAATTTGATACAGTCAACAAAAATTATAGAATCAATTCCATAAGAAAATACTAGCATTTTCAATAAAAATCCAAAATTAATTCAAAAATCGCCCGTAGGACCCATGTCTCGGAATCCAGCAAAAATTACGAAATATGAATGCCCATTCAACCACGAGTCTAACCATACTAAAATGACTAAAATCCGACCTCAACTCGACCTACAAATCTTCAAAAATCTTATTTTCAAATCCCTAAGTTCAAATCCCCGATTTATACCTCAAAAACATGTAATCTAGTCGGATTATTCGATGATAATTTAATATTATGGAGTAGAAATGATCACAAGGGACTTACCTCAAGTTTCCCCGTGAATTCTCTCTGAACAATCGCCCAAAACCGTGTTAAAAATGTCCAAAATGACAAAAATGTCGGAACCCCTCTGGTTTTGTAACCTGGTCAGTGCTTTCACACTTGCGATGCACGTGACCGCATCTGCGCTTTCGCAGATGCGAAGAACTCCCTCGCTTCTGCGACTAGCTTCGCTTCGGTGATCCCTTGTCCGCATCTGCAGTCCCGCAGGTGTGGTATTTTCCTTCGCACCTGCGGCCACTGCTCCACTCTTCCTTTTCCGCTTCTGCGCTCTCATGCTCGCTTCTGCGAGCCAAATTCAGTAGGTGCGCTTGCATCAGCAGGCAGCAATAAATTTCAATTGTTCTAAGTCCAAATTTGATCCGTTAACCATCCGGAACTCACCCGAGGCTCCCCGGGACCTCAACCAAACATACCAACAAGTCCTAAAATATCATACGAACTTAGTCGAATCCTCAAATCACATCAAATAACGCTAAAATCACAAATCACACTCCAATTCAAGTTAATGAAACTTAAGAATTTCCAACTTCTACATTCGATGCCGAAACCTATCAAATCAAGTCCGATTGGCCTCAAATTTTGCACACAAGTCATAAATGACATAACGGAGCTATGAAAACTTTCAGAACTGGATTCCGATCCCGATATCAAAAGGTCAACTCCCCGGTTAAACTTCCAAACTTAAATTTCCTATTTTAGCCATTTCAAGCCTAATTTAACTACGGATTTTCAAATAAAATTTCGAACACACTCCTAAGACCAAAATCACCATACGGAGCTGTTAGAATCATCAAAATTTTACTCCGGGGTCATTTGCATATAATTCGGCATCCGATCACTATTTGAACTTACGTTTTAAAACTTGGAACTAAATTTTCCAATTCATTCCAAAACCTCACCGGACCTAAACCAATTACTGCGGCAAGTCATATATCAGTTATAAAGTATAGAATGTGCAGTAAATAGGGGAATGGGGCTATAACTTTTAAAACGACTGGCCGGGTCGTTACAGAATCATACCCAATTCAAGCCTAATAAACTTTGAAACTTTCAATTTCTACAAACGACGCTGAAACCTATCAAATCATGTCTAATTGACCTCAAATTTTGCACACAAGTCATAAATGACATAACGGAGCTATGAAAATTTTCATAACTGGATTCCGACTCCGATATCAAAAAGTCAACTCCCCAGTCAAATTTCCAAACTTAAAATATCTATTTTAGCCATTTCGAGCCTAATTTAGCTACAGACTTCCAAATAATTTTACGGACATGCTCCTAAGTCCAAAATTACCATACGGAGCTATTGGAATCATTTAAACTCTATTCCGGGGTCGTTTACACATAATTCGACATCCGATCACTATTTTAACCTAAGCTTTAAACCTTGGAACTAAGTGTTCTAATTTATTCCAAAACCTCACCGGACCCGAACCAATCACCCTAGCGAGTCACATAACAACTGCAAAGCATAAATTGGACAGTAAATGGGGAAACGGGGCTATAATACTCAAAACAACTGGCCAGGTCGTTACATTCTCCCCCTCTTAAACAAACGTTCGTCCTCGAACGGGTTTAAAATCATACCTGGAGTCTCAAATAGGTGTTGTATTGTCTCTGTATCTCCTCCTCAATCTCCTAAGTAGCTTCTCCGACTGGCTGGCCTCTCCACTGTACCTTCACTGATGCTATGTTCTTTGACCTCAGCTTTCGAACCTGCTAGTCTAAAATGGCCACCGGCTCCACATCATACGTCAAATTACCATCCTGCTGCACTGTACTGAAATCCAGAATATGAGACGGATCCCCGACATACTTTCGAAGCATGGATACATGGAATACTGAATGAACACCTGATAGACTAGGTGGCAAAGCAAGTTCATAAGCCACCTCTCCAATTTTCTTAAGTATTTCAAAAGGCCCAGTATATCGAGGGCTCAACTTGCCCTTCTTCCCGAACCTCAACACACCCTTCATGGGTGAAATCTTGAGCAGAACCTTTTCCCCAACCATGTAAGAAACATTACGGATCTTCCGATGAACATAACTCTTCTGTCTAGACTGCATCGTGTGAAGCCGCTCCTGAATTAATTTAACCTTCTCCAAAACATCCTGAACCAAATCAGTACCCAATAGTCTAGTCTCACCCGGCTCAAACCAACCCACCGAAGACCGATACCGTCTCCCATATAAAGCCTTATACGGAGCCATCTGAATGCTCATTTGGTAGCTGTTGTTGTAAGCAAACTCTACCAGTGAGAGAAATTGATCCCAAGAACCCCCAAAATCAATGACACAAGTGCGTAGCATGTCCTCCAAGATCTGAATAGTGCGCTCGGTATGTCCGTCCGTCTGAGGGTGAAATGTTGTACTCAACTGAACCTGTGTGACCAATTCTCACTGCACTGCTCTTCAAAACTGTGATGTAAACTGCGTGCCCCGATCGGAAATGATGGACACTGGCACACCATGTAGGCAAACAATATCGCAGATATAAATTTCAGCCAACCGCTCGAAGAATAATTAGTACTAACTGGAATAAAATGTGCGGATTTGGTCAACCAATCCACAATCACCCAAATAGCATCAAACTTCCTCAAAGTCCGTAGAAGCCCAACTACAAAATCCATGGTAATACGCTCCCATTTTCACTCCGGAATTTCAAGTCTCTGAAGCAATCCTCCCGGTATCTGATGCTCGTATTTCACCTTTTGTCAATTTAAACATCGAGCTACAAACCCAAATATCATTCTTCATTTGCCTTCACCAATAGTGCTGCCTGAAATTCTGATACATCTTCGCGGCACCTGGATGAATGGAGTACCGCGAACTGTGAGCTTCCTGGATAATCAACTCACGCAAACCATCTACATTAGGCACACATAGCCTGCCCTGCATCTGTAATACACCGTTATCTACAATAGTGACTTCCTTGGCACCACAGTGCTGAATCGTGTCCTTAAGGACAAGCAGATGGGGATCATCATACTGGCGCACTCTGATGCGATCATATAAAGAAGACCGAGAAACCACACAAGCCAAAACTCGTCTCGGCTAAAAAATATCCAATCTAACAAACTGGTTGGCTAAGGCCTGAACATCCAAGGTTAAAGGCCTCTCTGTTACCGATAAGTATGCTAAGCTGCCCAAACTCTCCGCCTTACGACTCAAGGCATCAGCCACCACATTGGCCTTTCCGGGATGATAGAGAATGGGGATATCATAATCCTTAAGAAACTCCAACCACCTTTGCTGCCGCAAATTAAAATCCTTCTGTTTAAACAGATGTTGTAGACTCTGGTGATCGGTATAAACCTTACAATGGACACCGTACAAATAATGCCACCAAATCTTTAAGGCATGAACAATAGCTGCTAACTCAAGGTCGTGGACCAGATAATTCTTCTCATGTACCTTTAATTGTTTGGACGCATAGGCAATTACCCCACTGTCTTGCATCAGCACTGTGCCAATACCAATACGCGATGCGTCACAATACACAGTATAAGACCCTGAACACGTAGGCAACACCAATACTGGGGCTGTAGTTAAAGCCGTCTTGAGCTTCTGAAATCTCTCTTCACACTCATCCGACCACCTGAATGAAGCACCTTTAAAAGTCAATTTAGTCATAGATGTCGCAATAGACGAGAAACCCTCCACGAAGCGACGATAATAACCAGCCAAGCCGAGAAAACTCTGAATCTCAGTAACTGAAGATGGCCTGGGCCAACTCTGAACTGTCTCCATTTTCTTCGGATCCACCTTAATCCCTTCACTAGACACTATGTGTCCCAAGAATTACTCACACTTAGAGAATTTGGCATATAGTTTCCCCTCTCTCAATACAATACCCAAGTGTTGTGCATGCTCCTCCTGGCTTTCATCAATAAATATCATGACAAATGAGTCAAGATACGGTTGGAATACACTATTCATCAAGTGCATAAATGTTGTTGGGGCATTGGTTAGCCCAAATGACATCACAAGAAATTCATAGTGACCATAACGAGTTCTGAATGTCGTTTTTAGAATATCTAAATCCCGAATTTTTAATTGGAGATACCTTGATCTCAAATCAATTTTGGAGAATACCCTCGCTCCCTGAAATAAGTCAAATAAATCATCGATACGCGGCAAAGGATACTTGTTCTTGATTGTAACTTTATTTAGCTGTCTGCAATCAATGCATATCCGCATAATACCATCTTTCTTTTTCACAAACAAAACCAGTGCACCCCAAGGTGACACACTAGGCCTAATAAACCCCTTATCAAGAAGTTCCTAAAGTTGCTCTTTCAATTCTTTTAACTTAGCTGGTGCCATACAATTTGGAGGAATAGAAATGGGCTGAGTATCCAATACCAAGTCAATACCGAAATCAATATCCCTGTCGGGCGGCATACCCGGCAGGTCTGCAGAAAATACATCTGAAAAGTCCCTCACTACCGATACTGAATTAATAGTAGGATTATCTGCATCAACATCTCTCACTAAATCCAAATATGACAAACACCCCTTCTCAACCATACGTTGGGCTTTCAAATAAGAAATTACCCTGCTGGGAACATGATCTAGAGAACCTCTCCATTCGACCTTCAGCAAATCCGGCATCGCCAATATCACAGTTTTTGCGTGACAGTCCAGGATAGCATGACATGGAGACAACCAATCCATACCCAGGATTATATCGAAATCAACCATACTGAGCAATAAAGATCAACTCTAGTCTCTCGTCCCCCCTTGTTACCACACACGACCGATACACACGATCCACAATAATAGTATCGCCCACCGGCGTAGATACACGAACAGGTGAAACTAAGGACTCATGGGGCATATCCAGATAATGAGCAAAATACGATGGTATATGAATAATTGGAACCAGGGTAAAATAATATAGAAGCCTCCCTGTGGCACACTGAAACAATACTTGTGATCACTGCATCTGAAGCAACAACATCCGGCCTGGTAGGAAAAGCATAGAATCGGGCATGACCACCACCTGCTCGGCCTCCCCCTCTCGGGCGACCCCTACCTGACTGAGCCCCACCCGAGCTGGTTAGGCGGGTTGCGTAACTGCTGGTGCTGGTGCCGCCGACCGAGAACTCTGTTGTGGAGCCCCACTCAATAGCCTAGAACAATCTTTCTTGTAATGAACAAATTCTCTGCACTCGAAACAACCCCTCATTTGACGGAACTGCTGCTCCTGATAACCCAAGGAATTACCTGTAGAAGCCTGAGCGGACGACGCACGATGAGAGCTCTGCGCTGGTAGTGCACTGAATGAAGACTGGCCTGAGTGAGAACTGTAAGAACCGTGGCTAGTTGATGCACCACGATGAGTTGGACGAGTCGTCTGAGCGAGCCTATAAGGGCGACCCCTGTTGTGGTAGGACTGTCCCCCAGAAGGTATCCCACCAAAACTGCCCGAACCTCGAGGCCTCTTAGCCTCCCTATCACCATGCTCCTAGCTACGGACCACCTCTATCTGTCGAGCAATGTCAACCACCTCGTCAAAAGTGGCATCAGATACCCTCTCTCTAGTCATAAGCAATTGTAGATGATACGTGAGGCCATCAATGAACCTCCTCATCCTCTCCCTATCAGTGGGAACCAACCAAACTGCATGACAAGCCAACTCAGAAAATCTCACCTCGTACTGCGTCACATACATGCCATCCCGACGTAACTACTCAAACTGTCTACGCAGCTCCTCTCTGCGAGACTGTGACATGAACTCTCCAAAAAGAGAACGGAGAACTCCTGCCATATAAGTGGTACTGCACCAACCGGCCTGCGCCTCTCATAAGCCTCCCACTATCTGAAGGCAGCCCTAAAAAATTGAAAGGTAGTGAACGAGACCCTACTGGTCTCCAGAATACCCGCTGCCCAAAGCATCCACTGGCACTTATCCAGAAAACCCTGAGCATCCTATGACTTAGCACCACTAAATGATGGAGGTCGAAGCCTCCTAAATCTCTCAAATCTCCTATGCTCATCATCTGCCATAACGGGGACTACCGGGGCCTGAGCAACTGCAACTGGCTGGACTGGGACTGCCCCCGGTATCTGAAGTCCTTGTAATACCTGATCTGGAGTACGGGCAACAGGGGTATGAGTACCTCCCCCGGCATGAGAAGTGGAAGGTGCGTCCTAAGCCGAAACCACCTGAGCAAGGCCAGTGCAAACTGTCAATATCTAGGCCAGAGCCACCTGAAGGCCTGGAATCATAATAGGCACAACTGGTGCCTGGGATGATCCTGTCGGCTCAGCTATATTTGGAATCTATCCTTGAGCTAGAGCAACTGGTGGTGCTACAAGTGCTGCTCTAACTACTGTACGAGCTACACCTCGGCCTGTATCTCGACCTCGGTCTCTACCACGGCCCCGACCTCTCACGGCCGTAACTGGTGGCTGACCATTTGATCAGGTAGTACGTGTCCTCACCATCTATGAGAGAATAGAATAACATAAATTTAGTTTCCGTAATCGACATATTCGCACGACAGAATGCAAGAAGGTGAAATTTTCCTAAGGGTTCAACAGCCTCTCGAAGATAAGTACAGATGTCTCTGTACCGATACGCAAGACTCTACTAAACCTGCTCATGACTCGTGAGACCTATATAACCTAGGCTCTGATACTAACTTGTCATGACCCAAAACCTTAACCTGTCGTAATGGCGCTTATCTCAATACTAGGCAAGCTGACAACCTCAATAAGCCACATTTTTCTCTTAAGTTCGAAATCATAATATTTGAATTTTCATAGAAATATCTCACAAATTACTAACATAAGATACATTCCCAAAACTCGGTGTCACTGAGTGCATGAGCATCTAAATGGTAATATAGTCTGACTGATAAAAACACTGTCTAAAAAAAATATAGAACAATACAACAACTAAAAAGAAAAGAGTCATGGTCTGCGGACGCCAAGCAACTACCTCGATAGTCTCAACAGATAAAGCTCCAAAAAACTAGCAACCGCCGTGTCCGAAGGTACCTGGATCTGCACACGAGGTGTAGGGTGTAGTATGAGTACAACCAACTCAACAAGTAACAATACTAAATAAAGAGCTGAAGATAGTGACAAGCTTCATACTTGAGTCCAATTACAGTAATTTCGAACATGAGAAGATAGGCATGCTTTCATGTTCAATATTTAAAACTCAATAGTAATTTCATATCAAGTTCGACTGAAAAAAAAGATAATATCTTTCAGAAATTTCCAAAACAGAAATATGACAATTGTAGTGCAATTAGAATAAAATCAAATGCATCCTCTAAGGACCACAGTCACTCTGCCATTTCATTCATTCAGCACTCAACACTCGCACTTAGTAGGTACCTGCGCTCACTGGGTGTGTACAGATTCTGGAGGGGCTCCAACAGCCCAAGCGCTATAATCCGCACGGACAACTCACGTGTTATATTATCAATATTTGGATCCGCACGGATAACTCACGTGCACTCGGTTTTAGGGACTACTACTACGTTTGCTAACCAATCCGGGTACTTAACCTCCCGGATGGTCCCTATTTTAAGTAGTTTAGATATCTCGTCTTTGATGAATGCATGCTTGACTTCGGACTAAGGCCTCCTTTTCTGCTTGACCGGATGGAACTTCAGATCCAGGCTTAGCTTTTGAGTAGTTATCTCCGGCGGAATCCCTATCATATCGAGGTGGGACCAAGAGAAACAGTTTATCTTAGCTATAAGGAATTGAATAAGTTTTTCCTGATCTCGAGATTTAGCCTCGTGCCTAGGTGTATCTTACGATCAGGCAGGTGTTCGATCGATATGACTTACTCCAGTTCTTCGACTGTTGATTTGGGAGCGCCAGAATCATCGGGGAGTATGAAAGACCTGGGAACTCCATAGTCGTCATCCTCATCCTTCCCATGCTTCTCCGGTTCGATCGAGGCAGGTATCGGTAATTACTATTTGGTTTCGTCTCTGGCCACCGGACCTATTCGATGTCGAAAGTGCGGATATTGGGATCACCTCATCGATCGCAAACATCTCATTTACGGTCGGTTATTCTCCGTAAACTATTTTAATCTATCATGGCATCGGGAATTTCAGCACTTGGGGCAGCGTCGAGGGTACTGCCCTCATATTATGAATCCATGGTCTCCCAAACAGAGCATTGTACCTCATGTCTCCTTCGATCAAGCAGAACTTTGTTTACTGAATGGTTCCGGCGGTGTTCACCGGTAATGTTATCTCCCCTTTAATAGTCTCACATGCCATGTTGAATCCGTTTAGAACCCTGACTGCATGCATGATTTGGTCTTGTATTCCTAGTTGTCCCACTACACTCCATCTAATGATATTGGCCGAGCTACCTGGATCAATTAACACCGCTTAAATTAAGATTTATTTATAAGTATAGATATTACCTGTGCATCATTGTGGGGCTGTATGATGCCTTCAGCATCCTCGTCGTTGAAAGATAATGTTCTTTCTGGTACATAATCTCGAGTCCATTTTCCCCTCGTGATGGATACTATGGTGCGTTTTAACATCAGCTCTTAGGGAACGTCGACCCCACCGATGATCATGTTAATGAAGTGCGGAGGATCCTCCTGCTTGATCTTCTTACTAGAATCTCTATTCCTAAAATGGTTTTTGGCTCGATCGCTCAGGAACTCCCGGAGATGTCCGTTGTTGAATAACCGGGCTACTTCCTCTCTTAATTGAGGGCAATCCTTTGTTCTGTGGTCGTGAGAGCCATGATATTTACATATTAAGTTGGGATCCCTTTGGGATGGATCAGACTGTATAGGTCGAGGCCACTTGGTATCTTTGATGCGCCCGATGGCAGATACGATAGTAGCAGCATCGACATTGAAGTTGTACTCCAATAACCTCGGTGCTTCCTTAGGGCCGATGGGCATGCCGAAACCGTTTTTACTCATGAGTCCCCGGTTATTTTGACCTCGATCGCTTCTCTTTTCACTTTAACATGGTTTTGTTCAGACCTGTTACCCCTACGATCACCGTTATACGGTTGATACCGATATCTACTTGACCTTGGTTCATGATCTATGACTCTTTTGGATCTGTCACTAGCTCGGATGGGATAGACGGACCCGAAAGGAGCCCCAAACTGATCATCTTCAACCCTAATTTTTGATTGGTGCCGGTTATGCACATCGTCCCAAGTTACAGCCGGATATTCTACCAGATTTTACTTCAACTGTTGCGAATCCAATGAGCTTCGAGTATTGAGTCCTTGGGTGAAGGCCTGAACGGCCAAATCATCTACCACCAGCGGCAGGTCCATCTGCTCCATTTGAAACCTTGACACGAACTCCCTGAGCATCTTGTTATCTCTTTGCTTTACCTTGAAAAGGTCCGACTTCCTGGTCTCGACCTTGATGGCTCTGGCGTGCGCTTTTACAAAAGCATCTGCAAGCATAGCAAATGAGTCAATAGAATTGGGGGGGCAAGTTGTGATACCATATCATAGCTCCTTTTGACAAGGTCTCTCAGAACATTTTTAGAAGGACAGATTCGATCTCACCATCTTCCAAGTCGTTCCCCTTGATGGTGCCGTGTACGAGGTCACATGTTCATTTGGATCAGTTGTTCCATTGTACTTAGGAATTTCAGGCATGTGGAACTTCTTCGGGATCAGCTTCGGAGCTGCACTCGGAGGAAAGGGCTTTTGAACAAACTTTTTGGAGCCTAGGACATTCAATATCGGTGGTGCTCCAGGGATTTGGTCGACCCTGGAGTTGTAGGTCTCCACCTTCTTATTGTTGGCTTCGATTTTCTTTTCTCAAGTTTGTACCCGTTTTGTCAATTCCTCGAGCATCTTTATTATCTCAGGGTTGGTCTCGGGTTTAACTTTATTTGGGCTATCTGTGGCTGGTTTATTTCTGCAAATGTTTTCCCGGGACGGTTCGGGCTCAACTCTACTAGAAGCACAGCTTTGGCTCTGCAATTGGGCTATCGCTGTCTGCTGTGCCTGCAGCATTTCTAAGATCACCCATAAGTTAATTCCATCTCCTTCACCGTCACAAGCATTTTGGGATACTGATCGGACTCCTCCGCGGACGCTGTTCTCAGGATAGGTAGGCAAATTCGTGTTAATGGCACATGTGAGTTGGCATCGATCGGGTCCGCGGCCGGAATTCCGTTGGGATCGGCAGGGGGCACCTCGTTACTGGTCACCGTATTATTGTTCTCGCCATGGTGGCCAGACTCAGCATCCGTGTTTAGAGGGGCAGATTGGAAGTTTGACATTTTAAACTTTGACCTGAAATCAAAGATAATTCAAAGAACAAGTGTGAAGTAGGGTGTGTTATGGAAATTTGTATCAAATTGCCACTATTATCCTTAGCCCCACGGTGGGCGCCAAACTGTTTACCCTCAAAATCGGATAACAATTAAATTTGTTAGTGATTTTAAGGATATGCGAATTAATTTGATACAAAATGATAAATTGAGTTAGAATGAACACATAAAGATACAGTAAATTCAAATCACGCGAGAAGGATGATTCCCGCCTTAGTGGAGCATTCACCCTCGATCCGGGCTCACAGTGGACAGCTTTGATGAACGAGAGAAAAAGCTTATAATAACAGTGAAAATAGTAGTATATTGCCTTGGATTACGTGTTATAATATGCCTAATGAATTATCAGACCCCCCTTTATATAGTAGAGGAATCTTACTCTAAGTACAACTCTATAAAAGGTAAAAGAATCTTATGTTTAACTGATTGTCGGTTCTTCATCTATACGTGCCGAGATCCATACCGTGATATTTGGTCGGTCGTGGATATTACTGTCTTCTGTTGGTCGTGCTTGATTGCCCGACAATGTCCTCCGAAGTCTTTCAGGATTTGGATCGATCTCGAATCATAACCCTGATATTCTCGAGGACATGCATAGTGCCCCCGGATTATGACTCGATGAGACCCTTACTTCGGTTTCGATCCTTCGCAATCATATCTCGAGCAAGTTTTACCCTATTGAAGGTTGGAGTGTATCATGAGCTCGGTTTTTTCCCCTATACAACTTTAAAATTTGGTAAAACAAAAAAAGCAAAGAAGAGAAAGATGAAAGCACGTGCTTCAAGGCTTTCATTTTGAAGCTGTGTGTGTAATTATCAAAGAGAGAGAAATTGGACATAGAGAGAAGGCCACGTTCGCCCAAAAGGGCCACGTTTCGCCCACAGTAGCTCACAGCTGAGCATTCATGCCAAGATTAGCTAATGAAATGACAAAATAACCCTCAGTTCAAATTATAATTCTAGGAAGCACACATTGACCTTGAGGTGCTTGTTATTCGGATTGGTGCTCGATTTTGCAATTTCGATTTTTGGTTAAACCGAAAAATCGAAGTTTTCTAATATGGGTCCTAACCTTTGGGCTCCTCTTAAGTTGTGTCACGGCCCAATTTCTCCTATGGGCCATAAGGACGCCCAGCGTCGTCGCTAGGCAAGCCAACAATGAACTAACCACGTGATTTTTCTTTTTAATAAATTTTCAAGTAACTAAATTTGCCTTAATTTAAACGAGTTAAGAAAAACACAGATTTAAAATAAATAAAACGAAAGCAACTGAGTGCAATCATAACCATGAAATAAACTAAGACCACGAGTCTACTAGTGTGTGCCAAGACCTGATGTCACAGGAGTATGGGCTACTAGTAGAATATACAAAAGATTACTACTATACTGTCTGAAATAAAATAGACAGAACAATAACAAAGGAAAGACTTCGGCTGCTACAGAACGGCTCGAAAGGCAGCTCACCGAGTAGTCTCGTAACAAGGATCAAACGTGCGCGCCAGACTGATACCCAGATGCACCTGCCTCAGATCTTGCACATTAAGTGCAGAAGTGTAGCGTGAGTACATAAACAACATGTACCCAGTAAGTATCCAGTCTAACCTCGAAGAAGTAGTGACGAGGAGTCGACTTTGACACTTACTATGTGCTAAAAATAATATGCCAAAATTATAAATAAGCATGGATTACATGAATAATACCAAAAACTCAATAACATGAAATAATAAATAATCCTTTCACAAGTACTCAATCCCGAATTTATTTTCCTCATTTAACAATTTATATCTCAAGCCAATGAAGCAATATCAATTATAAATGGTTCCAAAGATTTATCCTGTGCAAATTTTATCGAGGTCGTACGGCTCGATCTAACATAAAATATTTAAATTGTGCACTGCCGAGGGCCGAACGGCTCGAACCATAGATACATCTATCTTCTACAGAGGCGTTCGGCCCGCTCCACAAAAGAAAATATTTTAAAGAAACATAAATTTTCAATAACAGTCAAGTGTCCCATTCACAACTTTAAGTGAGAGAAATTTAACCTTTTACAATTCTTTTATACATTTTCAAAATGACTCAAGTAATTAAGTTAACTAGTGGGGTGCAACATTTCAAATATAGCATGATATGAGTCCTAGACTACCCGAACAATAGCATGATTAGTAGCTACGTACGGACTCTCGTCACCTCGTGCGTACGTAGCCCCCACAAATAGGAGCAAATATTAATTAATTCACTTATGGGGTTAATTCCCTCTTACAAGGTTAGAAAAGAGACTTACCTCGTCTCAAAGCCTACTTTTCGGTCCGAGAATTTGGTAAAACACTCAATTCGGTGCCAAACGACTCGAAACTAGTCAAATATTATATAAAATGATCAATACATGTTCAAAAGTTCATATCCTAACTATCAAAGTGATTTCCCAAGCCTATTTGAAGAATCCCTAAAATTCACCCCCGGGCCCACGTGCCCGGATTCCGAAAACTTTCAAAGAAAGTTGTTGCCCATAACCTCATGAACTCAAATATATGATTTTTACTAAATTCCATAACAAATTTCGTGGATAAATCTCATTTTTATCAAAAACCTAGGTTTTTACCTAAACCCATAATTTTTACTAATTTACATGTTATAATCCACCCATAAACTATGTATTTAACTCACGTTGTGTAGAAATTACTTACCTCAAAGTGCTAGGTGAAATCCCCTTTCTAAGAGCACCAAGAATCGCCCAAACAAATGAAATAAGTGAGCTAAAATGCCTAAGTCCCGTCATTAAATGAGGATTCTGCCCCCGATCCGCTTCTGCGGAGGTCTTCAAGCCCAGCGAGGGCCGCATCTTCGGAAAGTGTGCCACTTCTGCGCCCTTCTTCATCGCACCTACGCGTTCGCGGGTGCGCACGAAAATACGCATCTGTGGTCTATGGCCAAACACTCCAGAACCGCTTCTGCGGTGCAACCCTCGCACCTGCGGACTCGCACCTGTGGCCAAAAGCTCGCAGGTGCGGGCACACCAGAACTAGTGCACCAGCAGCCCCTTTTAGGTCTAGACTTAATCTGCGCATCGTCCGAATGGCATCCAGGGTCCCAGAGGCCTCATCCAAACATACCAACAAGTCTATAAACATAATACGGACTTACTCGAGCTCTCGAAATGCGTAAAATAACAACAAAACAAAGAATCATACTCCAAAACCAAATCGAATCAAAATATGAACTTCAAGTTCTTCAATTTACTCCCAACGCGCCGAAACGTACTTAGACTACTTGGAATGACACCAAATTTTGCGTGCAAATCTTAAATCACCATACGGAATTATTTTCGGTCTCAGTATCCCATTTGGACCTCGATAACATCAAAACCTACTCCAAACGAAATTTAAAGAACTTCACAACCTTCAAAAAACTAACTTTTACTATTATGCGCCGAAACACTCTCGGGTCATCCAAAACCCGATCCGAACATACGCCCAAGTTCGAAATCATCATACGAACCTATTGGAACCGTCAAATTCTGATTCCGAGGTCGTTTACTCAAAATGTTGACCGGAGTCAAACTTAGCTTTTTTAGCCAACCTTAAGGAACCAAGTGCTCCGATTTCAACCCGAACCCTTTCAAATCCCGAACTAACCATCCCCGCAAGTCATAAAACAGTAAAAGCACGTACGGGGAGTCTTATTTAGGGGAACGAGGTTCTAGAAAGTAAAACGATCGGTCTGGTCATTACAAGTTGTCTAACCCAACTTTTTTTATATTTACATTATAAAATTTGAAACCCAAACCCAAATAAAATCTCACATTCTAAAAATTATCCCTTTTTGTTTGCCAATGCATCTTTCATCTTTATTTGTTTGTGCGTCGCTGCTAAAATTTTATATTCGGTGTTGTCGTTTTTAACGTTTCAAACTAGATGCATGGCAACACGAGATGAGCTAAGTATTTTCTTCTTTAACACTCCATTAAAAAAAGGTGATCACCATTAGACAAATTTTATTGAACTTTCCAGAGTTGATTTGGATTATGGCTTGGGAAATTGGCATGATTTGGGATTTCGGTTGCTGAAGTGTTTAAGGGGTTTGGTTTTGTCATTGTGAACCACGGCATAAAAGCAGAGGCAGACCTACGTCGGGAGGTGGGGGATCACCGGAACCCGTTAACCTCGGCAAAAATACAGTATATATATTTTGTATCTATATGTATATACAGTGAGGACCCCTTAAATATTTTAAGTGTGCCCCCTAAACACAAAAGTTGGACAGAAGCGTTGGTTTAAGAAAGTGCTCAAAGTGCTTTCACTTCCCTGATGTCCCAAGTTCGAATCTCGTCTCCTATAACTTTTATAATTCTATTTTACTTTTACTTTTTTTAATTCAATAATTACTTAGTAGTCAACCAATTATACAACGATGACTGAATTTGAGTCTCTTCTTCTTTCATTTTATTTGAGTCAGTTTTATTCTTTTGAAAATATTACCTTAGCAAAATAATGTGCTACAAACTTCTTCTTTTTCGAAAATGCCTCTCATTTTATAGATGAGTTTGATGTGGAATCACATAATCCCGACCCCGATATGAGTGGACGATGTACTTATGTTATATTAGTACCAAATTAATTATATTCGATAATATCGAAGTTTGTATTTTGATGATAGTTGTCATAATCATTAAGTTTTTATAGACTTGAACACCGAACTTTATCGCTAGCTAGTACTTGGTATACTAAAGACGGTACCCTCGCTATGCTCAAGTCCTGGGTCCGCCTCTGCGTAAAAGGAGATTGGCAAATAAATTTTATTTTATTTGAGGCTTGCTGAATTTGCACGGGGATATACGAGATAGTTATATTATAAGTGATATTTGTCAAATAAATTTATATTTCCTATATCAACTAAATGATTTGGCTAATTATATTATAAGTATCACGTTTCGAGTTTAGTTGCACTAAAACATGAAATTAGTCATATTTGTTAGTAGAAAAAGTTCGATTTAAAAGCTCAATGCGACAAGACCAAATCGACCGAATTGAACCGAAAATTGACTGAACCAAATTAACAAAAATCGAAGAAACCGAACTAATTTTGGTTCGATTATTGGTGCATCAAATAAAAAATCGAAAATCGAACAAGGCGAATCGAACTTCATGAAAATCGAACCCAACGGACAATACCCGCCCCAACTTGTTATTCCCTCCTATTGTAGGTAGTAATATAATACTGTACACTACGTGTTTTTTCATGTCCTTTGGAACTTTTTGCTTGGACTTTTTCACTTTTTGGTCACCCTTTTAACTGTTTGACATCCATATATTCTTCAACTTCTATTCCTTTTTCAGGAACTACTGTACTTCGGTAGACACTTTACAGTAATGTGAAAACGAGTTTCCTCTTTGAATATTGATCGAAGGTTATCTCCAATGTTTTACAAGGTATTTACTCAATCAAGTTGTTTATAAGCTATTACATGTAAATTTCTACATTAATTATTTACTGGTCATAACGAAGTAAAAATGGTAGTACTAATTTATTATGACATATTAAATTACACTGATATTGTAAAAATCTTCCCACCATATAGAAAAACAGATAGAGGATGTGCTCAGAATAAAATGAGAAGAAGCTTTGAGAGTCACCATAAAATGATATAAAAAAAATAACACCACATTATGGTTTTAATTGGTTAGACTTATACAAAAGATTACATGAATTGCTTTATGTAGCAGGGATTCTGCTGCTTCTAATATTTGAAGATTTTCTCCCAGTGGTTGTGCCATTTTTGCCCGAATTACCAGAGTCTTGACGGATTTCCTGTCATTTCAATAAGAATAATACAATCTATAATATATACTTCGCGATTTATAAAAGATGATAAATGACCTGAATATATGTTAAGCAATACAAAGGATATAAAATTTTATAGGTTAGTGAATATGTACTAACTATTCCCTCCGTCCAATTTATGTGGCATCGTTTAGACTTCGAGAGTCAAACGAGTTATTCTTTGACCTTGATTTTTTCATATACTTTTTAGATTTTTTTAGTTGTTAGTTATTGTAATTTTATGGTAGTTTTAAAATATATAAATATTGTTTCAAAAAACTTAAAGATTTTATATTTGAATTCTTTAAAGTAAAAAGGTTTGACTTTCGAAATTCGAACGGTGCGGAACGAAAGAAAGATAACAAAAATTAGAAATCATTATAAAAGATAATGTGAATCACTCTTTTGGTCGTGGAACCGATGAATAATGCAAGCTGGTCAGCCCAGTCAATAGACGTAATCATGATGATCTTGGTTAAACATTAGAGCAGATTTATTTTAAGTATTTTTAAGCCAAAATCGCTTTTAAGTCATTTTGTAGTGTTTGGATAAAGTTTAAAAATATTTTTAAGCACTTGTTTTTAAACTAAAATGACAAAAATAAGCCAAAAGTTAAAAGCTAGAATTCCTAACTTATGACTTATGCTTAAAAATCACCTAAAATAAGGTAGAAATGACACCAAGTAGCCACTCTAAATAGCTATTATTTAAGAATTAACCAGTGCGTCCTGAATTTCATTTTTTTCAGTTCAAATTTCCGTGACTAAAATGTCCTAAATTGTCCTAAAGGTAAGATTTAGTTTAAAATTTCAGAACAAAATAAATACTGGCTAATCTCTAAATAATATCCCTAAGAATGGTTATCTATGCACTTGCCCCTAAAATAAGTTCATCCAAACATGCTCATAGCGGGCCGCAACAAACATAGGATAGTTATGGACATCAGTTGCAACTTAGGCCCAGCCCAATTTAGTTCCTCATTGAAGGTTTCATTGTCTTTTTATGGTCATGTTAAATCACTATATAATTGATTAATCACTACTCGTATATGTAACACGTAAAATAATCTATGTGCAACATTATCCTTTGAAATGAGTAAAATTAGATACACTTACCACATTTGCTGATATTCTTGATATATGCCTTCCAAAACCAGATCTCTCATTTATACAACCATTCAACTTTGCCTTTGTAATTTCCTTTTCTTCATATACTGATTTCCTAGCATTCAAAAACTTGTCTACCATTTTACTGCCAAGAACTTGTGTTGTTACATTCCCCTGTTGAAATTTTGTACTAGTAGTACTAATATCCTGTTTTCGACCACGAGTTACACTGGGGGAACAAGATTGTCGTCTTATTGGTTTTGTAATGTGTGCTGATGATGAAGAAGATGACGATGATGATGATCCAGGGCGTTGGTTAGTTGATTGGTGTTGGTTAATAGACCGGCCCCTGGTTGCTGAAAGAGACCGGTCTGTTCTGAGATTAACCGGTGTTTCATCCGAAAATCCTGGTAACTGAGCCAGGATTTTCGGCCTTCCTGCAGGGGACACTCCCCTGCTTTTAGAGTTACTACTTAAAGACGACTTCATTCCCATAGTTTTTGATAGGTTGGAAGCAAGGAAATTAAGATGTGTCTCTTTTTGCCTTGTTGGTCTTATTGCATTCTGATCAACGGAATTGTTGGATTTGATCACTTTCAATTGGTTTGTCGCTGTTATTGTTGTTGTTGTTGCATATCTTGTGTTTTTCTTGTCTATTGATGAAGCACCTTGTTGTTTTCCTGTTGGTGTTAAGTTTCTTGTGGCTACTTTTGGTTTTGGATTAGGTGATGCAGATCTTATAATAAGAGTACTTCTTGTTTTAGCTGCCCCTGACTTGTCTGCAAACTATTGTAACAAACTTTAAGTATATAAAACTTGATCATATATTTTTGAAGATAGATATAAAAGGGATGAATCAGTCCTAGAGTAGCGGAAGCAGGATTTCACCAACGCAAAGAAGATAAGGAAATTCAACACCTAATATATATACGTAAAAAAAAAATAAACCTTATATATACGGTGTAATTTTTGGCAAGGGTATGCCCACCTAGCTCCCCCTTGATCCTCGGGCAAAGAAATTAATTTCATGCACAAATTGAATTATGAAAATTTAAAAAATGCTGAAATACACACCCTTGAGAGAATAATTGGTTGAATAATTGGAATCTCCTTCTGAATGACTAGTTCTGGAGCATTGGCTTCCATGTCAAGAGATGGAAATAAAGGTGTAGCAGGCGGCGTTTTCAACCTTCAATCAAAATTCAAAGTTATAAGTACGAAAGAACAATACTATCTCTGGTCCATATTATCTGTCTTTTAAGGTTTATAGGCACCCCTTAAGAAACACATTTAAAAGACTAAGCGTGCACTATTACTTAGTGCGACAATAAATCAATAATATGATCAAAGTAAATTAACTTACCAGTCATAATCATTCTTTCCAGTTTCATTCATCAAGTAATCCAATCCTACTTGTCCTTTCTTGCTAGAAGCCATTCTGTATAGTGCATAATTACCTGCAAGTTCCACAACTCTCAATCACGACGACGACAACAACAACAAATCCAGTCTTATCCTACAAGTAGAGTCTGAGGAGGATAGTGTATACGCAGATCTTACTTCTACCTGGTAAAGGTAGAAAAGTTATTTTCCGTAGGCCCTCGACCAGGGGCGAATTTATGGGGCGGAAGGGGGTTCACTTCGCCGAAAAATTCCACTGTATATATAATGCAAAATCTGTTTACCTCTATATATTATGTTTTGAATCCCCTCAACACAGCCCAAATGCATACCTTAGTGGTCAAGGGGGTTCAAAACCTTGTGAGGTCATTGGTTCAATTTCCACTAGCTACAATCTCTTTAATTTTTTAATTTTTTAATTTTTTGAATCCCTTAACGGAAATCCTGACATGAAAATAAGATAGCTGAAGCGAACGAAACAATAGGATGTAAATAAAGCTCTATGAAAATATAAGAGTGCTACTAATACAACCGATAAGGAACGGAAAAACTCTCAATCATGAACAACCAAAAAGAAGCAGTGAAAATTTATGAAAAACAAAAAATAATTAAAAAGCTTAAAATTCATACCATTTGCCTCTAATTCATTAGAGACAGGAAGAAGAAGAAAGCTAGCAAGTTCATTCTTTTCGCGCTTATACATGTCTCTAAATAGAAGAAGATCTTCATCTCTATTCATATTTCTTGATTCTTAGTATGGTATTAATCTTTAATTAAAGACAAGCTAAGGTAAGGATTAATTAAGGAGTTGAGGCTAACATATATTGTTTTATAGTAAAATGGTGAAATGTTGCTATTTCGCCGGCAGATATATACTGGAAATGGTCCAAATAGAGAATGATAAGAAGAGGAAATTAACATTTGTTAATAATGTTTTCCTACATTTGGCACCAGTTTGTTTGTTGCAGGCCTTGTTGAGTTAAATACATGGACATTTACAAAGTTCTTTTGATAACGACTTAATTTGTTGGATTAGCCACCTCCTGCAGAAATTAAAAAAAAAAAACTCCTAATATATAAGGATTTAAGTTTTATACAATAACAATGAATTTTTTTTAACCTGTTATAGTAAGTTATTATTTTATTTTTTCGATTATTACATCGTATTAATTATTAGTATGACAAATTACTTCTTGTTATAGACCGACAAAATCTTGCCTTCTTCTCATATGCGGGCACA
This sequence comes from Nicotiana tomentosiformis, assembly GCF_000390325.3. Lineage (NCBI taxonomy): Eukaryota > Viridiplantae > Streptophyta > Magnoliopsida > Solanales > Solanaceae > Nicotiana > Nicotiana tomentosiformis. The sequence continues at coordinate 126,725,378 of NC_090816.1, read as the reverse complement.
TGTTCCCTTTTTTTGTTTGTTTCACATTGGCACTCAATTTGGAGCCCGACTAATACACAATCACGTAAGAAGTCTCACTTCAGAGGTATAAATCGTTGTGCAAAAAGTGATTCTATTCATGACTTCTTATTAAAGATTAAAAAAAGGTGATTCTATTCATGACTTCTTATTAAAGATTAAAAGGTACTTACCACCCTAATTTTTGGTTGGGGCTAATGTCCATTAAAATAAAGTTGTTTGTCCCATTAAAAACTCCCACGGAAAAAATGCTTTAGTTCATGTTATGCAAGTAAAATTGACCTTCCTTCTAATATCATGTTATCTAAAATGGAGAATTTTAACTTAAAAAAGGTCTGAAGGTTCTAATTTTCTTTACTTTCACATATAAGGGATAAAGGAGAATTACCCCTCATTTTACCTCAAATATATAGCTAATATGATCATTTGAAGATGTAAATTCAAAAACAAAATTAAAAAGCTAAAACGACTCTCAAAAGTATAGTCCATATATATTAATTATATATGATTATATGAAGGGAAATGATAATGTATAGTCAATTTTAAAAAAATATTAAAAAATTATATATATATATTTGTGCATATATATATATATTTCTGTATGTTATATACAAATATATATATTTTTGCGGTAATCGATTATAAACAATTTTGGCCACATGATAAAAGTGATTTTTATCTTATATGAATTATATAAATTCATCGACTATTTTGAATTTAAATGATTGGGTGAATGGTACTTAGGTTAGTTGTCAAATCATCTTTTTATTTTATTTTAAAATCAAAATACTCAAAGTGGTTAGTTGTGGTTATTTTTTTTAAATTTCTTTTTTTTTGATATCCTCCACCTCTGTATTGAAGGGTTTTAGAATCTCTAATAAGGCCTAAAACCCTTCCCCTTACGCGCGCTCCGAAGGACACCGGCGTAATATTCCGTCGGAGGCTAATTTAATCTCCGGTGAACGTCGCCGGAAATACGCCGGTGTTACGATGTTACGAATAGGTCCAAGTCTCCGTACAGCACGAAAGCTCTTAAACAGAAATCTCCACTTTCAATCCCCTATTATCGCCGGAGATGTAGCTCCGGTACATCACCGACGTCAAGAGCTTCATCGATTTGTTCGGCGCTGCAATTATAGCAGCACTGTTGGTAATACTTCTGCTTCCGCCTCATTTTTTTCCACCTTGAATAACAGCAATAGCTCAACAACTTCTACGACACCTCATGCCGAGAGAGCTGAGGAAAATGATAGTCTTCAATCCAATGCATCGGAAGTAGAACCGGTGGCGGCGGTGGAGCAGCGATTAAGTAGTGGAATGGTGGATGCTTATTTAGCAATAGAGCTAGCATTGGATTCTGTAGTTAAAATATTCACTGTTTCCAGTAGTCCTAATTACTTCCTTCCATGGCAGAACAAGTCCCAGCGTGAAACTACGGGCTCTGGTATTTTTATTCTCTTTCATTTACTTTCTAAATATGTTATTCTCTATCAGTGTAATGCTTCCGTTTTTTTACTAGCCATTTGGTTATTGTGAAAATCTTACATTGGCACTTCATTTACTAAGGAAGCCTTGTCAAAAGGCTACTTTTTATGAAGTTGTTGTTCATTGAGATCAGTGGCGGAGGCATGCTTTTCATTGGGGTGTCAAAATATATATAAGTAAATAGACGAAAAAATTAAGGGGAGAACATATATATAATTTTTTTTACCTACCTATGTAGTATATTTTTTTCCCGTGAAGGGGTGTCAGGTGTCAAATTGACACCCCTTGGTATAAGGTGACTCCGCCACTGATTGAGATAAATAGTTTGTTGTTGTCCCAAGGGCTGCAAGTATTAGAGATTTGTTGTCCCAACTCCAACGCCAACTAGTTTAGGATTAAAGCATGAAATTATTGATGTTGTAACTACAATTAGTTTAGGATTGAGGATTGTTGATTGATTTGTTATGGGGACTCGATTTTGGAAGGTTAATTCTCTTATCTGCTTTTGTTACAAGTTTGGGTTTCGATTCCCCACTTGTAATCCCCTCCCCCATTTCCCCTTCCCCACCCTCTATGTGTAATAATTTCTTTTTCTTAAAAGAAGAGAATACAGAGCTCATATCAACTTATCAAGTATCTGACCTACTAATAATTTAAGAGAACATAAAGCTTACTTTCGGATTTTGCATTCTTAATGTTATAGGTTTTGTTATTCGGGGAAAGAGGATCCTAACAAATGCTCATGTTGTGGCTGATCATACGTTTGTACTTGTAAGAAAGCATGGTTCTCCTACCAAGTATAGAGCAACAGTGCAAGCTGTTGGTCATGAATGTGACTTGGCTATTCTGGTGGTAGAAAGTGAAGAATTCTGGGAGGGCATGAACTCTTTGGAGCTTGGTGATGTTCCATTTCTCCAAGAAGCTGTGGCTGTTGTTGGTTATCCTCAAGGTAATTTTTTTTTTAATCAGCGGTCATCCTCAAGATAATTATTTTTCTTGTAACTGATTCAAGATGTAATGTAAACACCCAACCCCCCATACACTTGAATCGAACTCTGAACCTCCCTTTCCCCCCTATTGTTTGTGTGATATACAACATTCATGTTTAGCAATGGGATGCTATACCTATTCGAAATAACTGAGTTATTGATATAATTTTCAGAAAAATAAAAATAACTGAGTTGTTGATACGGTGTCGAGTTAATATGAAATTCACATTCTTCTTTTCGTGTCTTAAAATACAACGGCAGATGAATCACAATTCACAAGTGAGCTCCTTTTATTCATGTTTTCTCACGAAATCAACCAATCAGCTACACCTCAATCCAAATCAATTGGGAACAGCAGTACGAGTACTATATATATTTCACTCCAATGGGGCTCTTTTTGGTCTATAGTTCAAATAAATTAGGCTAATGTCATTTGGTTGATTGGAATAGGAATATTTTGTTTTTTTGTGCGTTCCCCTTTACTATAGTTTTCTGCCAATTCAATTGACAATTTCCTTCCATTTATCAAATCAAATCCTATAAAAAATATGTGCTTCTTTTCTTGTGGAAACACAATGTTTCCGACTTGAACTTACCTTTAGAGCTTCTCCGACTACGTTCAGCTGGTCTATTCTGCACTCCCCTAGCAGCATTCGTCCGTCTGAACATTGTAACAGTAACGACAAAAATTCCCCACTCCTCCACATTCATAACAGTTACCACTGAGCCTTTTCTTGTCTCCTCTGCTCAAGTCGCTTATAGAATGCCGACGACTATTTTTCACTTAATTAATAAGCGAAGGGGAGAGGGAAGCGAGGCTTAGCGAGCTTTATAAGGCCGACCACTACATAAGCCGCTGGCGGAGAAAGCTTGAAGAGCTTCCCTTCATTCATTACTAAGCCAAGGTCCCAGGTCTCCGAGGTAGCCTGCGCTTTTTCGAAGAATTGTGCACCCATAGGCATACGGCCTGGCATGCCTTCCCTTTCCGCCAGAGCTTCATGGGCATTGCCCCATTCCCTAATCAGATGTTTGGATGTGAGCTATACTCCGCGAGAGAGTGCACTATTTTCTCGGATTCGGTGTACCCTTTTCGAGGGCTCATACGAGCAGCGAACAAATAAGATCCAGAAGAGTGAAAAGGAAACTTTCATGATGTATTTTGTTTCTCTCTGGTGTCAACTAGGTGCAAGGCTGGATATTTGTAGCTTGCATATACTAGATTCTTGTCTTCAATAGTGCAGATCCTTCTTAATCTTTTGTTGACGTCTAGTTATATTTTTGTTTTCTTCACTATACTATGTTCTCTTTTTTTTTTCTTTACTTAATTGTAAGCCACAAATACCTTCACCTGAGGAGTTCTCTAATAATTTTTGCTTTTTTCTAGGGGGAGATAATATATCCGTGACAAAAGGTGTTGTCTCAAGGGTAGAACCTACGCAATATGTACACGGCGCTAGTCAACTATTGGCAATACAAATTGATGCGGCTATAAATCCAGGGAATAGTGGAGGACCAGCAATTATGGGTGACAAAGTTGCTGGAGTTGCTTTCCAAAACCTCTCTGGTGCAGAGAATATTGGGTAAATTAGAATTTTATTTTGGTACTTTGTGTCTCTGTAACTACAACAACAACAACAACCCAGTTGGATCCCACAAGTGGGGTCTGGGGAGGGTAGAGTGTACGCAGACCTTACCCCTACCCCGGAGGGATAGAACTACTATACAGATTTAGTTCCATTGCATCATTTATTGCTGGGTCTACCATATATTATTTAGTTAAATATTGATGGGGTATATACTCTAATATCCACTTGCATCATCACAAAATTCAGATTTTTCTCTCCTTTACCTGAATCTGACTGCATGTTAGTCTTCCCTTCACACATGTATTCTCCTGCAAATCTTCTCTTCCATTTTTCTTCGTCATAATATTCAGATTTTTCCCTTCACGCAGTCCTTGTTCATGCATTCACAAATTTGAAGCTTGAGTTGTAGCCCTTTGGCTCTAGCTTCATAATATTATTCTTTTCATCTCAGAGGGGTTACAAAGGATGGCATATGTGGGAATGCCTGAAAGCTTTTAGTTGTGATGACATGCAGTTGATAAGGAGATTTGGTTGATGACATTTACTAGTTTTAATCAACATTTGCTTAGCTTGTGGGAACATTTAGTAGCTCTTAGACATGAGATAAAAATTCCAGTATTTCACTATGATTTCAAATAGCGGTCTCGAATTCAAGTTCATTCTATTTCGACTCTTCCTCAGTGCTGCAAACAATCAAATCTAAACTGATACCCTTGATTAAACAATCTACCTTGGAGAAAAACTGTTGTAATTGGAAAGGAAATTTACAGTGTGCATAGTTGGCCTTAAAAGTTTCAGTTCTATTTGGATTTTGCAGCTACATTATTCCTGTTCCTGTGATAAAGCATTTTATAGCTGGAGTAGAAGAACGGGGTGAATACATTGGGTTTTGCTCTCTGGGCTTGTCATGCCAACCTACTGAAAATGCACAAATTCGAGAGTACTTCCAAATGCAGTCCAAATTGACAGGTGTGCTTGTTAGCCGAATCAACCCACTTTCTGATGCTTCTAGAGTATTAAAGAAAGACGACATAATCCTCTCATTTGATGGCGTACCCATAGCAAATGATGGAACAGGTAAGGCTTTCTCTTATTGCCTTGCTTCTCTCTATTTCTTGTAATTCTTATGTACGACAGTTAAACTAGTACAACATTCTTCTTCACAGCTTTTTCTTACATTTTATGGCACATGCCTTTTTCTTTCTCTAAATGTTTCGTGACGTAAAATGACGGATTTGGATGAAACATGGATGTGGTTCTTGCTGTAGAGGCTCTTTTAGGCAGGCCAGCACCAACTAAAAAGTATTCATGTTCAACGAGCAACTATGAGTAACAAATAATGACCTCCTTTTGAGAGATGGAAAAGCCTAGAGTCTAGTCGTTTTTAATTCTGAGTTTCTTCTCTTGCCATGTGAATAGCTGATAATTATACCAGAAACCAGATAAGTGGGTGTGCAGGATATGAAAATTGTAAGGCTAGAATAACTTATTTTCTGTTAGAAAAGTTTGCCCTTCTGCATTTTGACTAAAATGCATATCAAAATTAGCAACCTTATTTCCCTGGACTAAAGTTTTGAGATTGCTTATGATCTGCAGTTCCTTTCCGAAACAGAGAGAGGATCACATTTGACCATCTGGTATCTATGAAGAAACCTAATGAAACTGCTGAACTTAAAGTCTTGAGAAATGGCAAAGTGCATGACTTCAAAATCACGCTTCATCCTGTAAGTCACTTTTATTTACCCTTCATAATTACCCTTCTATTAACCCTTCATAATTAATTGTTGTTTCGAATGTATCTCCCAGTGATTTTTCAAACTTCTGCTCATATCCTGGGTGCATGTAATCAGACGAATAGATCGAAATCACTGCATCTACATTGTTCAATTAGAATTACTCTGGTAAAATAATTTATTGACATTATCGCTCCGGTAGAAGTAAATTCATCATTTGCACAAGTTATAATATGAAGGTTGAACAATGCATCATCCTCTTTCAGGTATCTATAGTTGCTCTCATCAAGTATCCTTTTGTTAAATGGAAAACTTAAACAATCTGATCTTTTACAAAAATAGAAAAATAGAAAAGATGAAAGAAGCCTTGAAGTATTTGGGGGTGTCACATAATTTATGTAGTTAGAAGTATTTTGGTGCGGTATTGGAGCAAGGTAAATTTTTGTTTTGTTAGAAGTATTTTGGTGTGCGAGTGGACCAAGGTTATTTTTTGCTTTGTCGCTCTTGGGAATCTGATGCATAGGAGTAAGGTGTTGGGAAGGTGACTGCACTTTTTGCTAAGCCTTAGATTTAACACTTTATCAACTTGTATGATTGGTAATCTAAAGGTTTCTCTGATGCTGTGTAACTGACTACTGTATCTAACAACTAGTTAACATTATGCAGTTGCAGCCACTTGTTCCAGTTCATCAATTTGACAAGCTTCCGAGTTATTTCATATTTGCTGGTCTCGTCTTTATTCCATTAACTCAACCATTCCTTCACGAGTATGGAGAAGACTGGTATAATGCCTCACCCCGTCGGTTGTGTGAACGAGCCCTTCGGGAACTACCTAAGAAACCTGGTGAACAATTCATCATCCTTTCTCAGGTATCTAGAGTTTCTTATCCTTTTGTCAAATAGAAAACTCAAATAATTTGATCTCTTATAAAAATAGAAAAACAAAAAAGCATAAAGACGCCATGAAGTTCCACCATAATTTCACATGCTAAATACATACTGAGACACACAAAACTGATGGTGGACGGGTCTATCCAAATGGGCAGACATTGTTAACGTATTAAGGTATTTGCTGCTAGATAACCTTTTGTAAATGTTTCCAGTAAGATTTCTGACATGGGAGGAAGGCATGTCTTATTTTACTTGACAATCTATGTCATTTGGCTAACTTCATAAATAATAAACTTTGTATTTGTTTACTTCAATTTTTTGTGCCTTAACTTTTGCTTCGCAACATGATTCCTAACCTATACATAGAGACGGAGGTCTGTTTTTCCTTTAGGATTGTACTCGCAGATCAATGAGCTATATGCTGCTAATATGACCGTTTGCAATTAATTAGGTGTTGATGGATGATATTAATGCTGGTTATGAGCGCCTTGCCGAGTTGCAGGTAAAACACTTGTTGCTTCTATTACTTCATTCTCCCTTAAAAGACAACATAAGGGCGCCTTATAATTATTTTTCCTCTTTGTTTTCGGGGAAATTTTGAACCGTTTTGTACAGGTGAAGAAGGTTAATGGCGTAGAAGTTCTGAATTTGAAACATTTACGTCAGCTTGTGGAAGATGGTAACCAAAAGAATGTAAGATTTGATTTGGATGATGAGAGGGTGATTGTTTTGAACTATGAATCGGCAAGAATAGCCACATCGCGTATATTGAAACGCCATAGAATACCTCATGCCATGTCTAGTGACCTTACTGATGATGAAAATGCAGTTGAACTTCAGTCAGCTTGCTCAAGCTAATTTTTGTATTACTTCTCTTCACTATTCTTTCCAAATTTTTGCTATGGCTTATTCAAAATTATGTTATTATTATTATTTTTTTGTGGTTTCCCACCCGGTGTCAAGTATCAGCATTGGAGCCTGACTATATCTGGATTCGCGCTGCGTAGGGCCCCATTTGGGGGGAAGTGTTCCCTACCAAGGATTTTTTCATACCCAGGGCTCGAACTCGAGACCTATGGTTAAGGGAAGAGCAGCCCCATCTGCTACACCACATCCTTTGGTGGTTATGTATTACTCCCCCTGTTCCAATTTATGTGAACATGTTTGACTGAGCACAGAGTTTAACAAAAAATGAAGACTTTTGAAATTTGTGGTCCTAAACAAGTCAAAAAGGGGGTTCAGAGTACATTGTGTTGTTATAAAAGCTTCTCACTAATGGTAGAATTGAAAGTTTAAGCTAAATTGTTTCCAAATTTAGAAATGAGTCATTGTTTTTGGAACAAACCAAAAAGGAAATAGATTTACATAAATTGGAACGGAGGGAGTATTACTTTACTATTACTACTATTTTATAGAAGCCGCTAAGGAGAGGAGCTTGGGGTATTCTGGGAATTGCAATTGTTTTGGCTTTCTAGGGTCAGCATGGGGCTTCAGCTGAAATGGAGGGTGTTTTCGGTATTTAATACGAAATTTGTCCTTTAATTAATTTGTACTTGACTGTTTTAAGGGTGTACATTTCTCTTTCTGGACAAAACAACCATACCTTATTTGCATGTTCCATGAACACGTGTGAACAATATAGGGGTATTATCACTTTTAGCATGCGCCAGAAATTATTTATATTTGATAGCCGAAAAAGTATATAAAATTTGTATAATTTTTATATATAACATACATAATGTGTATATATATAAATTTTATATATTTTTTTTGCTATTATTTTTACAGCGGCTATACAATGTCATTTTTTCAACAATAATTTATACTGAACCAGTGGGCCTACTTTAGTTTGCTGTCTTACGCGTTCAATTATCTTTTTCAAGGCTATTTTTCCCACGTAAGCTCCACCTTAAATTTATCAGTTGGGCACTATCAGTTACACGTTCATCTGAGCAATGTCTTTTTCGAGTATAATGAGCTACTAGGCTCTTCCTAAAAAGTAAAACGTTAATTGTTTTTGAGAAGTCTTAGTGGACGTTTGGACATTAAGTATTGTAAAATTTTGAAAAAAGTGAATTTTTTTAAAAGTAAAAATAGTATTTAAAAATTAAAGTTGTATCCCTTCGAGATGACCTAGTTGGTTTGGAGGGCGGTCATCCATACAGATGACCTGGGATCGATACCCCCTCAATGCCTCCTGGGTCAAGCCTGTCGCACAGGGCTTGCCTAGTGTGGTTTACATCCCCTATGTGGTTTGCATAGTGGAGGGTTTACCCAATGCTCACCGCAGAGTGCTCACCCGAAGATCAGAGGCTGTAGCAGTTGCGGGTTTTCCTGAGATTCCAAAAAAAAAAAAAAATTAGAGTTGTGTTTGGACATGAATACAATTTGGAGCTATTTTTAAATTTTTGTGAGTGATTTGAAGTGAAAATTTTGAAAATTAACTTTTTGGAGTTTTCAAATTTTCAAAAATTTTGAAATTCAACTTCAAGTGAAACTTAAAATTTTCATGGCCGAACATTGATTCCGAAAAAAGTAAAAAAAAATCGAATATATATATATATATTTACACTAATAACTAACATTGATTCAAACGGGCCCTTAATAACTAACACTAGCACTTCACCAGATAATATTTACATCGTCCGCCTTAAACCATTGAGAAATTTACTGATTAACACTCAAAAAAGATTAGTGCAACACAACTCCAAAGCCAATCTGCATATTATTAAGGGTCGTCTGTTTAGAAGAATTAGGAGAAATCTTACAAGAATAAAGTTCCTCTTAAAATAACACAAAGTTTGATTGATTATGAAAAATAAATTTCACATAAGTAATGCACTTTTTATTTGATTGTATAAGAGAAAAAAATTCGTCCCAATATATGATAGTGTTTGACTGTTTACGGGGTCTAAAAAAACTTTTGAAACTTGTAGCCTAAAATAAGACATCGATATTTGTGTTGGCTATAAATTATTTCATTAAGGGTACAATAGACAGTTTAAAATTAAATTATTATTAAATATAAAAAGATAATATTTTTTTAGTACTAACAAAATAAGAAAAGTGTCACAGGACGAAGAAATATCATTTTATATGAGATAAAATGTAAAATAGAAATACTCATCTTAGGGTTAAAAAGGACAAGCTAATTACTACAAACCTATATTGTAGGGTTCGTAAAATGTTAATTGTGCTTGAAAAGCAAATAGAACAACACAAGTATTGTTATTTAATGAACTAGTATTGAAAGTACCAAATAAGAATTTATTCCATAATAACACACACTATATACATAATTGTTCTTCATATTTCGCCCTTTTACGTTTTTATAATTTTGATGCTATGTTGCTTTCAGTGTTGCAGTAATAAGTAATTTATGAAATAGAAAAATTATTTATTAATTAAAATATTATATATAATATACAAAATAACTTATTTTGGAACGTGCTTTATTATATTTATGACTATGTATAGATTTTATGTTATTTAAGGAAAGTCAAATTTAATAATAAAGATATATGTAGCGGGGAGAGGTTGGTAATAAATCTATGTAAAAGGGGAGCTCCTTAAGTAATAACAAATCTTACTCTTTCCAGTCAAACGATGAGAAATTTTTATAACCTTGATTAAAATATTACTATAACTTTCACATCTAAAAAGAATACTATTATAGTATACTCATCCTTTGTATTATTGAATTTATGTAATCTAAAAATAAGTCAACTAACGTAAAAAACTGTCGAAGAATTGCTCACACATAATAGCGGCATAACCTCACTAGTCCTTGTATATTTAATCATTACAAGTACTGAAGAAAAACAGTTAACCATTTTACTTATTGATTTGGAGAAAAGGAGAGGAATGGGATTATGGGAATGACAAATTCAACTTTACCCCTCTATGTACATATTCTATGTTTAATTAAATAAATAATTTTATTAGCTTTGTTGGGTATAACAGAAATTGTGCTTAGGAAAAAATATTGAAGCAGAGAGAGATTAAAGGAGGACCAAACAACAAGAGAAATTAAAGACCAAGAGGAGAACGTTGTTTACGGGCAACGAAGGAAAATTTGAATGGCTATTACCCTTTGAATTTACATTTTAAATAGCCATATTCCCCTTCAGAAAACCAATATCCAATCTATGTTCTTTTAAGCTTGTTTTCCTCTTTTTTTTTTCTCTGGTTTTCATTTTGGTTTTTTCGATTCAAAATAAAACCAAGTTTAAAGAATCGAAAAACCAAAAGAAAGACGAGAGAAAAAGAAAATAATGAATAATATGTTGAGGTTTGTGCTAGCAATTTTGCTAGTAATTCCTTGCATTTTAGTAAATGGAGAGGATCCTTATTTGTTTCACGAATGGAAAGTTACATATGGCACCCTTTCTCCTCTTGGGGTTCCACAAAAAGTCATTTTGATCAATGGCCAATTCCCCGGCCCTAGAATTAATGGCACATCCAACAACAACATTATTGTCAACGTGTTTAACCAGTTGGACGAGCCGCTCCTTTTCACATGGAATGGCGTCCAACAGAGGAAGAACTCGTGGCAAGAAGGTACCCATGGTACCAATTGCCCGATCCCTCCGGGGGCTAATTTCACCTATCGTTTTCAGGTCAAGGATCAAATTGGAAGTTACTACTACTACCCCACCACCACCCTACACCGCGCTGCTGGTGGTTTCGGTGGTATAAGTGTCTTGAGTCGCGCATTGATCCCTGTCCCGTTTGATACCCCTGAGGATGATTTCATGGTCCTTGTGGCTGATTGGTATACCAAGAGCCACACCGAATTGAAAAACTTGTTGGATAATGGGCGCGCTCTTGGAAGGCCACAAGGTGTGATTATCAATGGAAAGAGCGGGAAAGGCGACGGTAAGGATGAGCCAATGTACACTTTGACCCCCGGAAAGACGTACAGGTTCAGGTTTTGCAACGTTGGCATGAAGGATTCTATCAATGTTAGATTCCAGGGCCACACAATGAAACTTGTTGAAATCGAAGGTTCTCACACGGTGCAAAATGTGTATGAATCACTAGACGTCCACTTGGGACAATGCATGTCCGTTCTGATAACTGCTGATCAGGATCCCAAGGACTATTTCCTCGTGGCTTCCACGAGGTTCACCAAGGAACCACATGTTGCTACCGCCACAATCCGTTATGCCAATGGCAAGGGCCCCGCCTCACCCCAATTGCCTAAGGCACCAGAAGGGTGGGCCTGGTCCCTGAACCAGTTCCGCTCCTTCCGTTGGAATTTGACCGCGAGTGCAGCTAGACCTAACCCGCAGGGATCTTACCATTACGGTCAAATCAACATCACGCGCACCATCAAGCTAGTGACTTCGGCTGGCAACGTTGATGGCAAGCTTCGCTATGCCATCAACGGTGTCTCGCATGTGGATCCCGCAACACCAATTAAATTGGCTGAGTACTATGGTGTTGGTGACAAGGTGTTCAAGTATGACTTGATCAAGGATGATTATGAACCAGCATCTGGGAAAGAAGCACAAGATAAAATAACTCTTGCACCTAATGTTGTCAATGCCACTTACCGCAACTTTGTGGAGATCATTTTTGAGAATCATGGCAAAAGTGTTCAATCTTGGCATTTGTCTGGACACTCCTTCTTTGCTGTTGGGTAAGTATCTCTAATAAATAATCTAAATACTTGAAAGTTCTTATGTTATCTTATAATTACTTTGGATTTAAGTTATGTATGTCTGCGAAAGGATGTTTTACACTATCAGTGTAGTTTAACCTATTATAGCCTCTTCATCTTAAAATTATAAGAACTTCGGATTAACCAATTGATACTTACAGTAGCGGTGTACCTTTAGTTATCTTATAATTAACTTGATTGTGTTGACGATATGACTCATAACGATATGATTTATGTTGCACGGACTCTCCAAAGTATTGTCGCACCCGTGTCTGATCCTCCAAAAATGCATTGCTTTTGAAAAATCCAATATGCACTCGACGATATTTTCGGAGAGTTCGAGCAACATAGGATATGACTAACAAAAGGCAGTGGTGGAGCTTAAAGTAATGAAGGGGGTTCACGTTCAACCGAATCCCCCTCATCGGAAAATTATATTGTGCTAATAGGATGACTATAAATTTTTTCGTATATATATACACTGTTGAATCCTCTTAAATACGGGAAGTTTCTAGGTATAGCATTTTTTGTAACTTTCTTGAATTTACATGTTAGAATTCCCGGTTCCGCCGCTGACGAAATACATGAGTGATACATGCAGGATTGAACCAGGGAGGTGGACCCCAGAGAAGAGGAGGAACTACAACTTACTTGATGCAGTGAGTAGGAACACAATCCAAGTTTACCCTAATTCATGGGCAGCAATTATGACAACTCTTGACAATGCTGGATTATGGAATTTGAGATCTAATTCATTGGAAAGAAATTACTTAGGACATCAATTATATTTCAGTGTCCTCTCTCCAAATCACTCAGTTAAAGATGAATACAACATGCCCGACAATGATCTTGTTTGTGGTTTCGTTAAAGACATGCCACGTCCTACTCCTTATAAATCTGGTTAAATTTAATTCATTCTTGTGATTTTTTTTATAAAAAAAAATTATTTTGTACTTTGTACTGTGATTTTTTATTGTACATTGTTTGAGCAAAGAAAAAGCAAGAGTGAGTATAAGCAGGAGAAGGACAAGTTTTTAAGTCCAAGTGAAACAGATATTTTTTTGGTCTCTTTCTTGTGTAAAATATAATTTTAGTTTTGAAATGAATGTATTATTTGTTCTCTTAATGCGTTCATTTATAAATAAGAAATATAGAGATTTTTGTCTTTGTATTCCTGGGGTGCCTTTTGACTCTCTTCTTTGTCCTCTCTATTCTTTTATTCTTTTTCTCGTTCTAATTACTAAGATTATTCAAAATTAAAAGTTACTCACCCCAATGTCTAAAGCTCTTGTCTTACCTCAAATGATTTTATCAGATTTCCTGTTAAACATTTTAATAATATAAAAATAAAAAATAAAATAATTTACAGTTATTTTAGTTATAAGTAAAATAATTAGGAGAATATATATTATATAGTATATAATATAGAAGGTATTACATAAATGGGAGAATTTATAATGTCAAGGTATAAGAGATTTTCCGGGTGAAAGTTTTATAAAATTTGACAAAAGTGACTATTGTGATAATTAGAGCAAAGTAAAATAATTTTTGTGTACAAAAGATAAAAAGTGACTTTTCGGTAGTGAACATAAAGCTGAATGACTTTTTCGTAACAAAAAAAAAGTGACTTTTGGGTATGAATATAAAGCTGAATGATCACCCATGAAATTTACTCAGTTTTTCCTTGTTCTATATTTGTTTATTTACGGGATATTTAGCCAGCTTCTTCATTTATTTTCTTATATATATTTTTATTGGCATGTCAAATATTCAAAATTAAGGATTACTATAATGTTTTGAATTCTATCAAGAGACTCGGCTTTAAAAGAGAAAGTGTGTAAATACATGCATACAAGAACAATATATACTATCATTTTAAACTGCTAAAAGTATGTGCATCTACCAATAAAAAATTTTAAAAAAACTATGTGTGATAGCAATTCTTAACCATATTTAATTCAGTATTTCATACACATCATAGATTCAACTTGCTTTTTACTAAGATAAAATCCTAAATCTGTGATTCAGAAATTGATGAATTGAAGCTCCAGAGTTAGTTAATCCCCTCCCCACCCCACCACTCCCTCCTCCCCAAAAAAAAAATAATTTCAGATTTTATAAAATTAATCTCTTTATCGGAAACAACCTCGCTACCTTCTCAAAATAGGGGTAAGGTCTGCATACACAGTTACACACTACCCTCTTCAGATCCCACTTGTGAGTTTATACTGGGTGTGCTGTCGTTTGTTGTTGAATTTTTGCACCCGTTTGGACATAAATTTTGGGTACATTTTTACAATATTTTTTTTGTTTTGAAAACATCGTTTGTTCATAGAACATGATCAATTTTTGAAAAAATATTGAAATTTTTGTTCAAGTTTCCAAAAACTTATTTATGGCAGTTTTTGGGTGAAATTTTTTCTTCCACTCTCAATTATTTTTCAAATAAAATGCATGTTCAAACACAACTTCAACTTTCAAAAATTATTTTTCTAACACAATTTCAAAAACTCTTTTTTTCAAGTTTCAACCAAATTTATGTCCAAACGCTAGCTTAATCTCTTATTATACTCTTGTCACATTCTAGTATTTTTGAAACTTTTTTGTTACTCTTCGACAAAAGATTGTTTGCACATATTTTACAGTACTTCGCTTTTTTCTTCTTTTAACTCTTCAATTTACTTACCTCTCTTCTACCATATTACTAAAGAGGTGTCTGTGCTATTGGTATATCACGTCTGTTTACAATTTAAAATTTAGAAAAATAACATTTTTAGATCTCTTATGTGTAATTGATAGATCTCTAACGTGTAAAAGTAAATCTCTCATATGCAAAATAAAAAATAAAAAATAAAAATAATAATTAAAAAAAAAAGAGATAGGGTCATAAAACTAAAAACAATAAAAAAAAAAGTTTTTTTTGGAAGAAAAATATATGATAATTCAGGAAAAACTTGTGTTATCTTATAAAATAATTGTAAGAAAATCTCGTGAACTTAGGTTTGAGAAAATATTTAAGCAAATAAACTTTTTCTCTGCATGTATATGATTGCTAACCTTTGTCTTGCGCAGTTGCAACAAATATTAAATGTTATAAAACATAAACATCAATATAGACCAACATTCTTTATACTAAAATAAATTTAGCCCTTATCTTGAAGCAACATACAACCGTATAATAATGCTCAAGTATCTCCCCCTGTTATATTTATATATCATATTGATTTTATGATCTAGTTGTAATGCAATTTACGTATCACAAAGACGGATGAAATATAAGATGCTTACATACATACTAAGACATAATAATAAATTGAATTAATAAATACAAATACAATATATATATTTGAGATATATATATATATATATATATATATAAGAGATAAATGCAATTTATAATAATTAGGAAAATGACATTGTATAGCCACCATCAAAATAATGGCCAAAAAATACATATTTTTTGTATATATATACATTTTGTATGTTATATACAAAAATTATATATATTTTATACACTTTTTCAGCTACTAAATGTAAATAATTTCTGACGTGGGCTAAAAGAGATAATACCCTATTTAATTATATAGTGTAGTAACAAAAAATTGTGAATAATAGAAAAATAGTAGCACATAGAAGAAGAGGTGTGACCGTGTAATGCGATATTTTCTTATAAAAAGCAGACGAAAAGAATTGAAGGGAAAGATATCCCTTTAAATTATTCCTGTTACAGAACAACAATAATAGTAATGACTTCCAATAAAATACTTCATAGGACTAAATGGCACTATAAAGGATGAGAAGCTGAGTCTTGTAGCTTAATTTAGATATCTTTGAAAATGGAAAATAAATCGCCATTGATATAATCGTTATCGACAAGGCTGACCAAGTAGTAACTGTTTTGAACCTGTAAACAAATTGAAAGAGCAATATTATCAGTAAAGTAAGCGTTCGGACAATATTTGGTTGAAGTCGAAAAAAATGAGTATTTGAAGTTGAATTGAAAAAGTTTATATGGACATGCTTGGACATGAAATTTATACTCAAAGGGAAAAAAAATTGAAGTGTTGCGAGTGAAAAACCATTCTTTCACTCGAAATACTCTTCAAGCTAGTTTTTCAATACTTTACTAGCATTTCAAATACTTAAGTTTAGTATTTGCAAATACTGAAAGGGAACCTTGGCATAATCGGTAAAGTTGCTGCCATGTAACCAGGAGGTCACGGATTCAAGCGGTGGAAACAACCTCTTGCAGTAATACAGGGTAAGACTACGTACAATAGACCCTTGTGGTCCGACTCTTCACCGGACCCCGCGCATAGCGGGAGCTTAGTGCACCGGCTTTCTACTTGCAAATAATGACTCAAGTATTTGCAAGTGAAGTCATGGCCAAATACCATAGCATTTCGAAAAAATTATAAATTGTTAAATCAAGACATGAGACACAAAGTGTGAAAGAATACATACTTGTTCAAGCAATTTTCTAGATGGATCAGTCTCTGGGTATAATTGAGCCCATCCTCTTGACCAGATTTCAAATGCTTCATCCTTCCACACCATGAAACTGGCGGGATCAACGACTGTCGGTTGTACAATTTCCTTAGCTGGGAAGGCTCCCCATGTCACCGCATTGACATCAGTTTGGCTGATGTTGGAAATCCAGTTTCCTTCCTTGTTTATAGCCATGTATGTTAGATAGGGGAAAGCCTTGCATTTTTCGACGAGGGTGTTTAACTTCTCCCCGGAGCAGAAAAACTCCAAGTAAGCCTTTTGATAAACATATCCACCGGGACCGCCCCATCCTGCAGAAAAAAAGTAAATAATCTCGTAAACAAAAAGGTTATATAACCAAATCCCACGTCATGTAGTTATAAAGAATCAGCATACATGTCATGGAAAAAGCAAAATGTTTTTGCAATAAAAAGAAGGCTGACTAAAAGGATGTACAGCTCGTAGATAAGTAATGAGGTGATAAAAAAAGGCTGCTATAACAAAATCCCTCGTCATGTAGTTATGGGACGAGGTGATAGAGCATCCTAAACGCGCTAAGCAGGAAGTGACATAAAGATAGTTAGCAACTCAAAAAGGATATTATGGGAACAGTTGAATCTCATTTCAAGAATGTATGGACTTGTTTATTAAATAGTGTAAATTGAACTTTGACCATTCAGTAGAAGTTAATTGGTCTCTTTTCCTGGTTGATGAAGCAATGAATAGGTTTTATCCTGACAAGTTCCCATAAGAGTTGGACAAGGACTTATAAAGAAAAGTGTGAAACAGATGCAATTCTTAGAAGACGGTATCTGTGGATAAGACATTTGAGGGTATTGAACAAAGTTATACTAGAGAGGACTAAGCCTTGTTGAATTCCAGTGCATATTAGCGGAACTGTTTTATTTTTTGTACACTTTGGGAGGACCTACAATATTTCAGTTAGTATTAGTGATTGATGCTTGCATCAGGGTAGGCTGCCTACATCACACTCCCTTAGGATGCGCTCCTTTTCCGAACTCTGCATAAACGCGAGATGCTTCGTGCATCAAGCTGCCCTTATTAGTGACTAATGCTTTTTGTTGAGAATCATATTTTTGTGTAAAACTCTAGATTTTCTGTATAAAATCTTGTATGAAAGGTTTTCCTATCACTTTTTAGTTATCTACTATCTGATTAATAATTTTAGGTTCAACCATTCGAAAGTAAAAGAAGAAAAATGATGGAATTGTGCTTACCAACAGAAGGAGAGTCAGACTTCTCAGCATTAACTGCAGGTTGGCTGTTAATAGTCAGGAAACCTTTTGTATTGATATGACCCAACTTTTCGTTTATGATCTTTGTCTCTGGCTGAAGACCGTCTAATTCAGACCAAGGGCAGCTCCTCAGCTTCCCAAGACAGTAGTCCTTAAATCTCTGAAGTGAAAATTCTATAAGTATCAAGACTTAGAAACCAGTCTTCAGTTTTAACAAGAAATGAAAAGTATAAATCATACCTCATAGATATCGTCCACACTATTCAAAGCCACAGCCCATTCCTCTTGCAGCTTCTTATCACGTGACCGTGCACGCATGAACTGTAGAGGTCCAAAGGAAGCTATGTTACAGATAACAAACGTACCAAAACAACTCAGAAAAATGCACAAAAAAGCTAATTGTATCATCTTGATTGTGGTTGACCAGCTGAATGATGATTCGAAGAAAGGAACTACGCAAGCACTAAAACAGGAAGCGTTATTTAGGAGGACAAGACAGCTTTTAAACAAACTTAGAAAAATAAATCAAGTGTACATCCCAGACCACAAGTTTCCTTCTTTTTATAAGTGCCTAAACCTAGGTAGTTCCCACAGTATTTCACAAACAATATTAGAAGTTAAAATAACTTTGATTTTGCCTCAAACAACATAAGCACTGTAAAAGATAAACAAAATTTCGTGTCTCGTCTTCCCAGGGCCAAACGTCATTCGTGATGTAACGATAAGATATATTTAATTTTTTTTTAAAAAGGAAAGATTGCTCCAGGGTATGCTCAAGAAGGTATGTGATATCCTATAGTATCTTCTGCTAATCAGACGTTTATTAGTAAATATTTAAACTAATCATTCCCCAGAGAGACTTACACGAACAGAACAAGTTGCAATTACCTGATAGTCGGTAAGTGCCCCGTATGATGGATTTTGAGCATTGCCCCATCTACCATGTGGATATTCATCCCAACCTAAGGTCCTAGAGATGTAGCTCTTTGGACGATTTGCCCTACCATCATTGACGACGATAGATCAGATTATCATCACAAAGTAAAAGGTGTATTCTGACATTAATTCACATCTCTACATACCAGAATATAGGACGAACATCTTCTTTGACACGGAAAACATTTGTAGGACGTCTCCAAGGCAATGGCCTAGAAATTTTGGACTCTTCTATTAATCCAAGATTCTGCATATCCAAGACATCTCACAATTGTGAGTTGAATTCTTGCCTATACTAGAAATAGTGACTACTTCGTAAATCTCAAAGTAGAAAGTTCAAAAGGTAAGAGAATTAACCATCAAAATGGCTAGTGCTGATTTCTCCATGTTTAATGTATAAAGATGCAAAGTCTTAATGCCGCTGGCCAAAATCTTTTTGCACATTTCAGTTCCAAGGTGAATTCCGTAGGCTTTGACAGCCTCCTCGTTGTCCTTAATAGGTTCCAACGCAGCCATTATCTCTTCTGGAATCTACAACATAATAAAGGAAAACTGAGTATCTACAAAGCTGAAGCAGGAGCTGCTAATCAGCCTTTAAGCAAGCATCAAACATGATCAACTTATTGTCTTAATCAGCAACATCGCTTACGTAAAACATAACAACAGGTAAGGAAAGCATGACCATTTAGACACGGATTCAAAATACGAACAACTCAACTAACATATTCAATTAAGGAAGACGACTCACAGTGTTACAGCAAAAGCAACAGATGGAAAGAAGATGCAAAAATCTAACTAGGAGTGTGAAATAACGCGCAAATGAAGAAAAAATAAAAATATGTGTAATGCAAAAAATATAACAATAAATAAAAAGCAATAATTATTTGGAGATTTAAAAAAATATAATAAAGCGAACTACATGAAGTAAAAATCATGTCAATCAAATTCAAAAACCCTTTTAAATTTTTGTTTTAGATGAAAGATGTAGTTTAAATTTTTAGTGCCTAGTTTTCTTATTCTAAATTACTAATTTCTTGTTCCTAATCACAAAAAAAGTTTAGTCATAATGTTTTTTTAACAGTTAATGTATCATTTTGTCAACGATATTTATTGTCTATAGCTTCTCTCTTAAAGACAGAGCACATGGGCAATGAGGCACATGCCTAAGCACCTTACCGCCTACACTACTATAAGTGAGCAAAGCACACAACATACGTATCACGAGCTTTAGAACTTAAGCGCACATCAAGCAAGCCTTTAACAACACTGAGAGACCATACTATTAAGATTGAAGAAAAGCACTAACTTGACGGTACCTAACCGAACTTTTGGGCAATATAACATCTCCATATTTTTGGGGTTACCATGCATTTTAATAGGAGTGAAGTAATATGTCGTTCCACAAGCTAACATAAAAATAAACACAGAGGTAAAGTCTGTACTCCAAAATATGGGGATACCTTAGTCTTGCAAAATCCAGTCATGCGCAAGAAGCCCTTGTAATTGTTAATGGGCATGATACCCGGGACGATGGGGCAAGTAATTCCAAGTTGGCGGCAATCGTTGACAAATTTGAGGAAAATATCAGTATCATAGAAGAGTTGAGTTACAATAAGATCAGCTCCAGCATCAACCTGTAGAATACAAATGTATAATCTAACGCAAGTACCACAAACTCATTATATTCCTCGGATGACAATTATAATGCTGGGAATAGACTACCTTTCTTTTGAGGTAGGCAAGGTCATTTTCATATATCTCTTGTGTAGCTATTCCATTAGCAGGTATAACATCAGGATGTGCCTCTGACAAAGAATCAAAATAGTAGTCAGTAACAGCACACAAAACATCAGAAAAAAACTCATTTTGCTTCAAAACTAATGTGGAATAAGTAAATCATGGTCCATATTTGTCCAAATAAATAACTCAAAGCCCAAGATCTTAGTAGCTAACCTGGATAACCAGCAACAGTTATCCCAAAGTAGTCCCCATACTTGGCACGAATATGCTTCACCTAAAAACAAAAAAGAATATCAATTAATACTAACACAAATATTACACCAGCCATAACATAATTACTCTTTAAGCAATTAAAAATGTGCTCTTTCCAAAAGTTTAAAACTTTTAGACGAGGTGGTTGCACAATTTAACATGGTATCAGAGTAGGTAACAGGTCCTCAGACCAAATCTCACTGCCACCCAAAAAGCAAAAAGTCTTTCGATAAGTTGCGTCCAAGAATCAAGCTCACACACGTGAAGGGACGTGTTGAGATACAACATAGTTTTTTTTCCAAGATATCATATAATTAAGTAAATCTTTTGTGATGGTAGGTTGTCTCATGATATGTTGTGGCTAGTAAGTCATTTCGTTTGCAAAATTATGCTCGCCAACATCATTAGATGTGTTGGGTCCATGAATCAGGTCCACAAGTGAAGGGACGTACCGAGACATAATATATTTTAAGTGACTAAAAGTAATGCTATCTCTAACCGATTAAATTTTTAGATAAAATGATCACACAATTCAACAAGTACAATATTTACAACATCGATGAGGTGGTTGCACAATTTAACATGGTATCAGAACAAGCAAACAATAAGTTCTGAGCTGAAATCTCATCGCCACCCAAAAGCAAAGAATATTTCAATGAGTTGGGTCCAAAAATCAAGCTTACATGTGAAAAAGGGTAGCCCGGTGTACAAAGCATTCTACATTCACGCAAGGTCCAGGGAAGGGCCGCACCCAAGGGGTGTGATGTAGACAGCCTACCCTAATACAAAGCATTAGTGGCTGCTTTTTAAAAGTGTGCTCACTCTAACAACTTAAATTTTTTCATATGTTAGGTCCATAATAGCCCGTTTGGCTAAGCTGCAAAAATCAGCTTATTGTGAGAAGTGATTTTCTCATTTCGTGAGAATCAGTTGGTGTTTGGCTAATTAATTTATTTATTTATTTATTTATAAATTAATCCATCAGCCCGGGCTTTCACCTCCCGTGGTGATGGGGGTTTGGCATTGACCCCCAACTTGTTTATTGATAATCAAAGTAAAGTACAAGAGGAGTGGGACATAAACCTAACCTCCCAAACATGGCTAATTAATTTGAAAATCACTTATGAGAAGTAATTAGTATTTGGTCAAACTTTTAAAAAGTGTTTCTAAGCGTATTTTTATCAAAAGTGTTTTTCAAAGTGCTTTTAAACAAAAGTTACTTTTTCTGGTTCTCCTCGAAAGCTTTTTTTTTTTTTTCTAAAACCTTTGCCAAACACTTCTAACTTTGGAAAAAAAAAACATTTTTTTTAAGGATCCGAGAAACTTAGCCAAACAGGCTATGAATCAAGTCCACACGTGTTGAAACATAATACTATTACGTAATTAAAAGTATGCTCGGTCTAACAACTTAATCTTTTAAATGAAAAGATCATACAATTCAACAATTCATATTACACAACTAGATCACAGATCAAAGAATAATTAAGTAGAGAAATTACCAGATCCAAGGCACAAGCAAAACCACCTTCAACTTGAACAAACTTATCTTGACCATGAGGAGGATCACCACGAAGAGCAAGAACATTTTGAATACCATTAATCTTAATAGTATCAAGAGCATGATCAATCTTTTCAACAGGCATATTTGTACATGTTAAATGCATCATAGTTTCAACACACACCATATTTTGCATTCTTTTAGAAATCTCAAGTGTTAGATCTGCTGTTGAACCACCTGCACCCCACGTTATATCACAAAATGATGGGTTATGTGCTACCATTCTTTCCATTCTTTCGAATAGATTTTCAACCCCATCTTCTGTCTTTGGTGGGAAAAATTCAAAGGAAAATACTACCCTGTTTTCATCTTTAGCTGCCTCTTGGATCTTCTCAATTACCTTCATTTTTCTGTCTTGCAAAATTGAGAAAGAAAATGAAGATGCTCAAGATTTGGCAAGAATCTTGAAAAAAAAAAATGCAGCTTTTTTTAGCAGCTGCTGCTAATTGGGTACAGAGGGGCAAGTGAAGAAGTGAGGTTAGGAGGATATATAATAATAAGTAGAAAGATTGGGAAGTTGGTGAGTTGTGATGGGCTACCACTATAGTCTATAATAATAGACTATTTATAATAGTAGTAGCCGACGTATTATATGTGTATAATTAATATATAATCTATTTATATGTCTAGCAAAAGTAAATAATAATATAATCGACTATTTGGATAAAGAGTCCTTCTTTTTAAAATTTAAAACTAAAATGGCACGCAAAAATGATTAGTGGTCAATGGAATGAGTTGAGAATAATGAGATCTCAAATTCAAATTATCACATATAAAAAATACTAATTTTTTTCTCATTTATGCAAGTCTTGTTGAATAAAATTAAGGGTTTTATTCACTTTTAGCCCGCGTCAGAAACTATTTATATTTGTTAGTCGAAAAAGTATATAAAATTTATATAATTTTTATATATAACGTATCGAATATATATAACATACAAAATATATATATATATATATATATATATATATATATATATATATATATATATATATATATATATATATATATATATATATATATTTTCGCCTATTATTTTAAGAGCGGTGATACAATATCATTTTTTCTAAAATTAAATTAATTGAGATGCGCAAATAGATCCGAATTTCATGATTTTATATGTCCTTTTAAGAAAGATATATTTAGAGCTCGTTCGGATTAACTTGTTAAAAGTATCTAATAAGCATTAACAATTACTCCGTATAAAATAATTTTAAGTGTTAAAGCTCATATCATAAATAAATAATTACTTATTTGATTGAAATATTAAAATTGACAATAAGAAGTAATAACGTTAATCGTAAAAGTTTTTATCTAGATTATTATTTATGTCTCCTTAAATATCTCATTTGGGTAATACTTCACTAATTTAAACAGTAAAAGTAGATCCGAAAGGAAGTAGTAAATGACTTCTTCTTTTCTAAAACATAAAATTGTCCCAAACAAATTCAATTTACTTGTTACATTTGTATAGAATTTCATTAATAATTTTCTTGTATTTTAAATTGATCAAATTACTACTTTTAGATTATTATTTTAATGAATTCTTTTTACTAATGGTTATTGCAATAGGAAGGTTAAATAAATTTTAAAATTTTTGTATCCAATCAAAAAGGTATAAAATCAAAGGAAAGGAATAAGTTAGATGACGTAGTTTGTAGGTAGGCTGTGTTTGTCGGTAGCTCGAGTCTTTCAATTTTGAGGGTGGGCGGTACATTTTGCCTTTCTTGTACCTATATTGGATTTGAATAAATTAGAATTTTAGAACGCTTCGTATTGAGGATAAAGCACTATTACTAAATGAGAAGTATACATAAAATTTAAATTCAAGATAAATTGTATTACACCTTTTTATATATGATTAATTTCACTGATGTCCATTCAACTATCTTTTAATTTTACTAAAGTCACATAACTATTTTTTGTCACTTAAAAGTAATTAAACTTTATTATTGTTACTTAAAAGTCATCTTAGCTCAAATCCTACCATAAATATGATATGTCATAAAATTTAATGAGAACAATCCAAAAATAAATACCACATAAGCTTAAATGGGTCATACCCACTAAATTCATTTCTCCCTTAATGTGATTTGACCCATAACCTAAATGGGTTTCAATAGAGGGAAAAACACATATCCCTCATAAAATTAGGTCTTGTGATTTTTTGGGGGGTTTTGATCGTACAGATACAATCTTTCGTTTGTCTAAACAATTGCAAAATGTTGTCTATAATTACATGTCTATTGACAATTTTTGTTATGCACTTTAATTATATGTGTTGCTTACTAAGCAGGTTATTTGTATGATGGTGTTGCTTAATAAGCAATATTTTGAAATTAATAGAATGGTAGTTTGTGAAAATATATTCTCACTAGCCTTATTATTCTTGTATGCTTATGATACATTCATATGTTATGTGAGATGGATACAATACTATTTTAACTTCACTAGAAAATTATAAATATGTTATGTGAGTTGGATACAGTAGTATTTTAACTTCAGTAGAGTAATAAAACGACTCGGATGGGGCATACAAACAAGAGAAGAATTTTTTAGTATAAAATAATTATAAATGGGCATTATGTATCAGAAAAGGCAAAAATTGTGTAGTGTAGGATAATTATTTTAAACTAATGTGGAATTTGTTTTAAAATTGAAATCATTTGGGTTATGGGTCAAATCACATTAAGGGAGAAATGGATCTAAAGTTGGTATGGTCCATTTAAGCTTATGTGACATTTATTTTTGGA
This sequence comes from Nicotiana tomentosiformis, assembly GCF_000390325.3. Classification (NCBI taxonomy): domain Eukaryota; kingdom Viridiplantae; phylum Streptophyta; class Magnoliopsida; order Solanales; family Solanaceae; genus Nicotiana; species Nicotiana tomentosiformis. Next base: position 126,700,028 of record NC_090816.1, on the reverse strand, counting down.
TTTTTCTCATTAAATTTTATGCAATGTCATATTTAAGGTAGGGGTTTAAGCCAAAATAACTTTTAAGTGACAATGATAAAGTTTAGTTACTTTTAAGTGACAAAAAATAGTTAAGTGACTTTAATGAAATTGAAAGATAGTTGAATGACCATAAGTGAAATTAACCCTACTATATCCCAGGCAAAAATTCTCAGCAAAAATCATTTGCTACCATCTTATGAGTCTCATTAAGCTTCATCTTTTTTTTTTCTTTTTTTTTGTGATTACTCAATTAGTCAATCTGAGCAAGGAGAAAGCAGCAGACAAGGTCAAAATTAATTGGAAAAAATATATAGTTGATCTATCTACTGTAAAGATAATATCACCTAATTCTAGTTTATTTTATCCTACAATTGTTATTCTACCACGTGCTGCTTTCCAATTAGAAGTTGAAAAGAACAAACGTGTCATTATCATTCACCTATAAAAACTTTTCACCTAAAAAAGAAAGAAAAAAAAAGGAAAAAAGAAGAGAAAGAGGAATGAGAAGATATAATCTAAGTCAACAATATTTTTGGTTAAACTGCAAAATTTTATTTAACCAAGTAACTCAATATGTACAAGATGACTCGCCTGGACTATAGAGTCATTCCTCAATTACAATTGGAGCTGCTATTTCACTATATATTCACTAATTTCACTTGAACTATACTCACTAATTCCATTTAATCTATACAGGGTAGCTATTTAACTGTTCTAACTCTTTCTTCCACTTGAGTATCTTCTACCCTTTCATATGCAGTTGTAGTATGATCTCTCTGATGAGCTGTTTGCTTTCCAGTTTCTGGTTGGTAAACCTGCGTCTATTTTTTTCTGACCAGATCTGGTAGACTGTTGCCGCAAATAAGAATCCCAGGATACCTGCCTTTGGTCTGCAATTGTTAACTTTACTGGAGTACCATGTTACCTCTTCATCCCAGTTGCCAATTGGTCTTATTATCCCTGCCCATCTTGTTAGGATCCTCCACATGTTGTTTGAATATGGACAGGAGAAGAACAGATGCGCAAGATCTTCAATAGAGTCAGTCTCACATAGCACACAGTTCTGAGAAACCTGCACCCTCCATCTCTTTAGTCTGTCTACTGTGGATAGTCTTTTTTGGACAGCTAACCATAGTATGAATTGGTGCCTAGGTAGTAAGCCTTTAGCTAGCACCAGACTTTTCCATGAGACCTTTTCATACTGAGGCATAAGAGATCTGTAAGCTTTCTTAATGCTGAATCTGCCTTTGTCAACCATTCCTTCTAGCATTGTGATAGGATCTCCTGCTTCAGCTAGCCATTGCCTTGCTTCAAAAATCTTTTTAACTAGCCAGCTAGCTTGCTGTGGTGTCTTCATTTGCATTAGATCTTGCGTCTTGATGTAGATACCATGTATCCATTGTATCCATAACCTGTCCTCTTTCAATGCTACTGCCCATAGGAGTTTGCACAAAGCAGCTTTATTCCACTTGAAGATGTCAATAATGTTGAGTCCCCCAGCAGATCTAGGCAGGCATAATTTATCCCATGCCACAAGGGCTTTCCTGGAGTGATCAGTACTTCCTGTCCATAGGAAAGTTCTGCAAATGTTAGTAACCATGGTTAGAATCTTTTTGGCAACAAGAAGACCTGAGCCCAATAAGTTTGCATCTCAAATAGTACACTCTTAATCAGTTGCACTCTCCCACTGTATGACAAGAACTTTGTTGTCCAACATCTGACCCTTGCAACAATTTTGTCCACCAAGGGCATATACTGATGTATGTTTAGCTTTTTAGAAGAAAGTGGCACCCCCAGGTATTTGAAAGGTAATTCACCCGCAGTAAATTTCCATTCCTTAGTGACTTATGCTTTAAATTCTTGTGATACTCCTGCCAAGTATATGGAGCTTTTATCCAGATTTGCTTGTAGCCCTTCGACTTCAGAGAAATGTTGGAAAGCTTGTAGCATCAGTTGGATTGAAATCTTATCTGCTCTACAGCACATCAACAGATCATCCGCGAAGCAGATGTGTATCAATTCTCGATTAGCACACTTGGGGTGGAAGTTAAAATTTGGGTTATGCCTCAATTGTTTTAGAGATCTGTTTAAGTACTCCATTGCTAAGACAAAGAGATATGGAGACATAGGATCTCCTTGTCTTAGTCCCTTCTTTGCTTGAAACCTTGAAGTCAGTCCTCTATTTATCAGCAGTGTATAGCTAACTGTAGTGACACAAGTCATAATCAAGTTCACTATTCTAAAAGGAATGCCAAACTCAAGTAATATCATTTTCAAGAATCTCCATTCAACTGAATCATAAGCTTTTCTAATGTCCACCTTGATAATGCATCTAGGAGACACCCCTTTCCTTGAGTATCCTTTTACCAGTTCATGTGCTACTATCACATTGTCCAGAATGCTCCTACCTTCAATAAAAGTAGATTGGGACTTACTAACCAAGTAATTTACTGCCTTCTTGAGCCTGTTGGTAAGGAACACCCTGTCTTCCTGTGCCGCTAGTCTATCTGTACATATAGGTTTCCCTAGGTAGCTTGCAATTCTTCCTAAGTTTTCCTCTGTCCAGTACAGTAGTGGACGTCTAGGAAAGCAGAGCCACAGTGGAATTAGACGAATGGGTTCTTTGCTCATCTGGAACTCAGGCGTCCATGTCTTCAATATCAAGGGTCTGTTATTGTAGGTGTAGGGGCCATTCTCCATGATACTGGCTTTGTCTTGCTCAGATTCAAACCGGTAGATAAAATAGCCATCATCGTGCAGATAAACCTTAGGTGTAGCTACAAAGTGCCATACCCCATAGACAAACTTTAGCATATCTTTGAAATTGGGATTTCCCCCTAATACATACCCAATCAGTCCGCAATCCCATTTTCTATGCTGTTTTTCAATTTCACAACCTTTACACCATCCTTCATGATTGGAGCATAGTAATTCAATTTCATACCTTGGTGTTTTAGTCGATTGTCCTTTAATACCTCAGCCATGGTTGGCTTCGTCTCCCTCGCTTCATTTGAGAATGTTAATTTCCTCGCAATTACAGTTGCTTCCTCTTCACCTTTGCTTTCTGTTGATTCAGAAACTTCAATTTGAATTGGTACGGCAGTTCTCTCTGCTCTAGGAATCCAATTGACCAGTTGCAATGGAGCTAGGTTTTGGGGAATTCCAGAATCTGGTGTTACCATTCTATCTGGTTTAGTCATTGGAGGAGTGGGCTTATTAACATTTGGTATAGGTTGTAGGTTTGGTTGGGGTGGAGGAACCTGTCGTTTCCGGCGAGGCATGGTGAGTGGCGCACGTTAGCAGACCGTGTCTAGCATGCGCTTTCAGAGCTACCCTTGATTTCTTTTTTAATCTAAGTCAACAATTAAAAGCTCTTTAAATCAAGATTGTATTGGGTATAACGAAAATTTTTAAAATGTTATAAGACATATCAAATTACGGTGTATGTCTACTTTTTCTCCATGATCTTCATCTCAAATATTTAGTGATATATTCAATGATATATTTTCTATGTTTAATGACATATTCAATGCCATATTTTCTTCACTTTTCATGCTTATATAAAGACATTGTAATAGATAGGAAAATACACACAATTGAACAAAAAATAATAATCTCTCCTCTCTTTCTCTCTATATCTCTTAGCTTATTTTTCCTTGTTCTATATTGTTACTTTGAGCTATATTTATAACACGTTATCAGCACAGGACTCTACCGTCTCAAGAAGCTCTTTGAGAAGACTAATGTATAATTTTTCTCCTCTTTTAATTATGACGGATATTATGAAAAGAAAGTTCGTTGCCCTTGAAATTTCGAGCAATAACTATATGACATGGGTATTGGATGCTGAAATCCATTTAGATGCAATGAGTATTGGAGACACCATTAAAGATAGAAATAAAGTATCTACCCAAGGTTGTGCTAAGGCCTTGATTTTCTTACGCCATTACCTTGATGAATGGTTGAAAATAGAATATCTCACAGTCAAAGATCCACTTGTTTTGTGGAATGGTTTAAAGGAAAGATATGACAACTTAAAGTTGGCCACACTTCCACAAGCACGATATGATTGGGCTCATCTAACGCTCCAAGACTTTAAGTCTATTTTTGAATATAATTTTGTGATATTCAGAATTACTTCTAAATTAAAACTCTGTGGAGATAGTATCACTGACTATGATATGCTTGAAAAAACGTTCACAATGTTTCATGCCTCCAATATGGTCCTGCAACAGCAGTACCGAGAGAAAGGTTTCAAGAAGTACTCTGAATTGATTTCTCTTCTCCTTGTAGCTAAACGAAACAATGACTTGCCCATGAGAAATCACGATAATCGACCCATTGGGTCTACACCATTGCTCGACATGAATGAAGTGTATTCCCATTATGCTATTCGTGGTCGTGGTCGTGGTCGTGGCCAAGCAATATTCTTCTTTTCTTATGTGTTAATATTATATTATTTCACTTAACATTGAAATTAGTACTAAACAAACCTTGGATTTTTTTATGTCAATATGACTTAATTATTTAAAGTACCAACAGTATCAATGCCGCACTTTGTTCAAGCAATTGGTTTGTAAGCCTAGTAATCTGAGTTCTAATAAAGCGTCATTAAATTTTTCTTCACGAAGGATGTCAATTAAGAGGTTACATGTATAACTTTGACCATTTTTTTATTTAGCATATTTTAAGAAATATTTTTGTTACTTAACTATTATATAATATATTATTTATGGTAACTCGTTAATATAACTACAATATTTCGTCATTTTGTTTATTATATACCTTATGAACGTTGGTCCTGTTTTTAATATTTATACAGTTTATTGTCTACTTTTGTGTTTAATTACCTTTATTTGCACACTCATTGTTTCATGTGTATTAATATGTCTTAAGTTTTTCTTGTTTTAAAATCATATAACAACCTAAAAATAATTGCATTATTTATAGCTATGGAATTATTTGTATCATAATCAGAGTTTGCTCGAAATTGCATTAAAAGTCACTATTGAATCATTTGGTTAACTTTATTTTTTTTTCCTTTTCTCTGAAAATACTAATATTTATTCATATACTTCTGTTTGTATATCAAACCATGGGAAGCAAATATGAATATATTTCAAAGTAAACTTGGATCAAAGTTCAATTGTAAAAATATTTACTTAATTAATTCATGTACAACACATACAATATTCAAAGAAAAGAAATATTTCTCTCATTTAAGTATGTGTAAGGTAGATGTTACTACAATTTCTGGTAGTAGTAATCTAATTGAAGGCTCTAGAAGAGCTAATATAACTCTGCCTAAGGGAACAATACTTATCACAGAGAATGCGATGTTCTCCTCCAAGTCCTAGAGGAACTTGTTGAGTTTTAAAGATATATGTCGAAATGAATTTCATATTGAGACAATAGATGAGAATAATCTTGAATATCTCATCGTTACCAATTATGTCTCTGACCAGAAAAAGGTTATTGAGAAGTTCTCATCTTTATCTTGTAGCATGTATTGGACAAGAATTAGTGCAATTGAGGCACATTTTATCGTAAACCAAAAGGTTTCTAATTCCAATACTTTTGTACTTTGGCATGATCGATTGGGACATCTTGGATCAATTATGATGAGACGAATTATAGAAAACTCAAATGGGCATCCATTAAAGAATTTAAAGATTCTTTTAAATAATAAATTTTCTTGCACTTCTTGTTATCAAGGCAAGTTGATTATTAGACCATCACCAACAAAGGTTGGGATTGAGTGCCTTGTGTTTTTGGAACGTATAAAAAGGGATATTTGTGGACCTATTCACCCATATAGTGGGTCGTTTAGATATTTTATGGCCTTAATAGATGCATCTTATAGATGGTCTCATGTATGCCTATTGTTATCTCGCAACCTGGCATTAGCAAAATTAATGGCACAAATAATCCGATTACGGGCACAATTTCTCGATAATTCAATTAAGTCTATTAGACTTGATAATGCCACAAACTTTTCATCCCAAGCATTTAATGATTATTGCTTATCAATTTGGGATAAAAGTGAAACATTATGTAGCTCATGTTCACACTTAAAATGGCCTTGCAGAATCTTTGATTAAACGTCTGCAATTGATAGCAAGACCATTACTCATGAAAACCAAGTTGCCCACTTCAGTTTGGGGTCATGCCATTTTGCATACAGCAATGTTAATTCGTCTCATACCGATAAAGTATCATAAATATTCCCCGTTGTAATTAGTTTTGGGTCATAAACCTAATATATCCCATTTAAGAATTTTTGGATGCGTTGTATATGTGCCTGTAGCATAACCATATCGCACCAAGATGGGTCCCCAAAGAAGGTTAGGAATATATGTTGGGTTTGAATCGCCCTCCATTATTCGCTACCTCAAAACATTAACGGGGAATTTATTCACTGCTCGATTTGTGAATTGTCGATTCGATGAAGCATTTTTCCCAAAATTTGGGGGAGAAATCGGTGATATCAAATGGAAATTTTCATGAAAAAATCCATCATTGTCTCATCTTTATCCATGTGCCTATAATTGTGAAAAGGAGGTGCAAATAATTATCTATTTGCAGAAAATAGAAAATCAAATGCCAGATGTATTTACGGATCTGAAAAGGATAACAAAATCACATATTCCTGCAGAGAATATTCCAATCCGTATTGATGTACCTGTTGGACAATCTTCTAGTGTCATACCTAATGAGTCAATAGCACGCCTAAAGCGTGGCAGACCATTGGGTTCTAAGGATCGAAATCCTAGAAAAAGAAAAATAAATGATCAAGATGACACTACGAAAGAGTCTCATAAAGAAACCCATGATTTAACCAATCTTGAGATTCATGAGGATATCGATGAGCCTGAGACTCAAGAAAATAAGGAACTATCAATAAATCCAATCGATATTAAGACAAATTTGAATCGATTGAATATAGTGGTGGATTATGTCTTTGTATACAATGTTGCATCTAGCATTATGCAAGATAATGAGGATCTTGAATCTCAATCTGTTAGAGAATGTCGATAAAGACGTGATTGGCCAAAATGGCAAGAAGCAATCCAATCTGAGTTGGATTTACTTGCGAAACATGAAGTTTTTAGGTCTGTAGCCCAAACTATACTTACACACCTTGATACTTTTGATTCTCTTCTTATGGATTTAAGTAACATAGATGCTGAAATCAAAGATGAGGATCAAGCTGTGTTATTGCTTGTTTCCTTACCCCAGTCATTTAAACATATAAGAGATATTATGCTTTATAGAAAGAATAATATCTCTTATAAAGATATCAAATCTATTTTGAAATTAAAAGAACAAATAGATAGAGATATTACTGGAGAAACTAATGGGAACCAAGGGGAAGGCTTATTCATAAGAGATAGATCCAATAAGAAAGATTCAAGTAGTGAGAAACCTAAATCAAGGTCAAAATCCAGATACAGAAATGTCATGTGCAAATATTGTCATAAGGAATGTCACATTATTTATGAATGCTTTAAATTAAAAAATAAAGAAAAGCATACAGAAAAGAAAAATGAGCATAAAAATACTGACACTGCCGAAGCAAGTGTAGCTGCTGATGAGACTGAGGGAACTATTTTTTTAGCAACTAATAATAGTTTCAAATCTAATAATCAGTGAATTTTATATTCGGGTTGTTCTTATCATATATGTCCCAATCGGGATTTATTTACCACATATGAATCTATTGGAGGTGGAGTTGTCTTGATGGGCAATAATGCTGCCTGCAAAGTTATTGGAAAAGGTATAGTCCGAATTAAAATGCACGATGGTATGGTGAGAACTCTCACCGATGTTAGACATGTTCCTGACTTGAAGAAAAATCTCATCTCTTTGGGCACTCTAGAATCTCTTGGGTGCAAGTACACATGTGAAGGTGGAGTTCTGAAAATTTCTCATGGTGCTCTTGTGATCATGAAAGCATGCAGATCTGGTACGTTGTATACTCTTTTGGGATCTACTGTTATGGGTGCTTCTGCAGTTTCAATATCAGATAAATCAGATTCTGACATCACCAAATTGTGGCATATGCGATTGGGGCATATGAGTGAAAAGGGTCTTTCCATCCTCAGCAAAAGAGGTCTCTTATGTGGCCAAAGTACCGAAAATATAGAGTTCTGTGAACATTGTGTGTTCGCAAAGCAGAAAAGAATCAGCTTCAAATCTCCAGCGATTCATAGAACAAAAGGTACTTTGGATTACATTCATTCAGATCTTTGGGGTCCTTCACATACCCCATCAATAGGTGGTGCCAGTATATGTTAACTTTCATTGATGATTATTCAAGGAAAGTTTGGGTTTATTTTTTGAAAAATAAAAGTGATATTTTCTTAAATTTCAAACAATGGAAAGTTTTGATTGAGAAGCAAACAGGAAAACAGGTTAAGCGGCTTAGAACAGATAATGGCTTGAAATTTTATAATGATGAATTCAACGAATTTTGCAAGAATAAAGGAATTTCTCGACATCATACTGTGAAAATGACACCACAGCAAAATGGTATGGCAGAAAGGATGAATAGAATTCTTTTGGAAAGGGCTCGTTGCATGATTTCAAATGCTGGGTTGACAAACGCCTTTTGGGCAGAAGCTATCTCTACAGCTTGTTATATTATCAACCGAGCTCCTTTTGCACCTTTGAACTTAAGACTCCAAAGGAAATGTAGTCAGGTACTCCTGCTAATTATTCTGATTTAAAGATATTTGGTTGCCCTGCATACATGTATGTAAATGATGGAAAATTAGAGTCAAGGGCTAAAAAGTGCATTTTCCTTGGGTATGCATCTGGGGTGAAAGGATACCGACTATGGTATCCTGATCCCACGACACCAAAATTTATAATTAATAGAGATGTAACCTTTGATGAATCCTCTAGATTACATTCTAGAAAAGAGTATTCTAGTTCTTGTAATACAAATAAAGGAAAGAGTACACAGAAGCAGGTGTAGGTTGAGATTGGCATTCTTTCTGAGCCAAGCTCATCAACTTTGGAGCAAAATACAGTTGAAACTCCTGAAGTTGAGCCAGAAGCTGAAATTCCTGAAGTTGAGACTCCTGAAGTTGAATCAGAAGAAGAAGAGTATTCTATAGCCAAACATAGACCAAGAAGAGAAGGTAAACAACCATTAAGGTTTGGAAATTATGTTGCATTTGCTTTTTCAGTTGCACAAAAAACTGAAGAAATTGGGAAACTATCAAAATATTCAGAAGCAGTTTCTGGTACTGACTCAGCCAAATGGCTAATTGCAACGAATGAAGAAATTGAGTCTCTCCACAAGAATGGTACTTGGTCTCTTGTGAAGCCGCCATCAAGAAAAAGAATTGTTGGTTGCAAATGGGTCTTCAAGAAAAAGGATGGCATTCCAGGGGTTGAAGATGCGAGGTATAAGGCACGATTAGTTGCAAAGGGCTATAGTGAGGAACAAGGAGTTGATTTTAATGATATTTTCTCACATGTTGTTAAACATAGCTCTATTCGTGTCTTGCTTGCCTTCGTTGCCATGTATGATTTGGAATTAGAACAACTTGATCTTAAGACAACTTTCTTGCATGGCGAACTTGAGGAACAAATATACATACATTAACCCGAAGGATTTGAAAGTGAAGGAAAAGAAGATCATGTTTGCTTGTTGAAGAAATCCTTGTACGAATTAAAGCAGTCTCCAAGACAATGGTATAAAAGGTTTGATTCCTTTATATTGGGTCATGGTTATTCGAGGAGCATGTATGATAGTTTTGTTTACTTCCGGAAGTTAAACGATAGTTCATTTGTGTATCTATTATTATATGTTGATGACATGCTCATTGCTACTAAGGATTTAACAAAAAATTCACAATTTGAAAAGTCAGCTGAAAAGTGAATTTGAGATGAAAGATTTGGGAGCAGCTAAGAAAATCCTTGGCATGGAGATCAAAAGAGATCGAAAAACCAACAGGCTATTTCTAACCTAGAAGAAGTACTTGGAGAAAGTCTTGGAGAGGTTTGGCATGAAAGATGCTAAACCAGTTAGTACCCCTCTTGCTGCTCATTTTAAGTTATCAACTGCTTATTCCCCGCAGTCAGAGGAAGAAGAGAGATACATGGCACAGGTTTCTTATTCTAGTGCAGTCGGCAGTATTATGTATACAATGGTTTGTACACGTCCAGACATTTCACAAGCAGTGAGCGTGGTAAGCCGGTAAATAGCTTGCCCTGGTAAAACACATTGGCGTGTTGTGAAATAGATTCTCAGATACTTGCGAGGTACTTCAAACACATGTTTGGAGTTTGGGAGAAATAGTAACACTTTGGTTGGTTTTGTAGACTCAGATTATGGAGGTGATCTTGACAAAAGAAGATCACTGACAGGCTATGTATTTTGCATCGGTGGTTGCGCTATTAGTTGGAAAGCTACATTACAACATGTAGTAGCTTTATCTACTGCCAAAGCAGAATATATGGTAGTGACCGAGGCGATCAAAGAAGCTTTATGGTTGAAGGGTCTATTTGCGGAACTCAGTTTACACCAAGGTGGTATTACCATTTACTGTGATAGCCAAAGTGCCATTCACTTGACTAAAGATCAAATGTATCATGAGAAGACGAAGCACATTGATATAAAGTATCATTTCATCCGATAAATCATTGCTGAAGGAAAAGTCTCTGTTCAGAAGATCAACACTAGAGACAATCCTGCTGACATGTTCACGAAACCTCTTCCAGTGTCCAAGTTCAAGCTTTGCCTGAACTTGATTGGCATTTATGAAGAATAATTTTGCCCATTGGGATTTTTTGCGGAGAAGGTAGAGCAAATTTACTATATATAAGCCGAAATTAGGCCAAGGTGGAGATTTGTAATATGACCCTTAATTTGGCTTCTTCTCAAGTGGGCCAAATTTTTATGACATTTACTATGACATAATATCCACTATAACAAAATTTGTGGATCATGACATTTGTCATAACATAATATTCACTATTAGGCCAAGGATTTCTTGCTATAAATAGAGGAGATTCTCCCCATTTGTAAACACACCAATTCAAGAGTTTTTCACTCTTGTCTTTCTTTCTCCTCCTTTATTTCATTATAGAGAATATTGTAAGAGAGTGAGTGTTGGAAAACACTTGTGTGAACCCTTTCTTTGGAGTGATCTTGTGAGGTTATTCTCTTGGGGTATTTGGGACTAATTAAAGTATTTATTCTAATTTTATACTCTCTTTTGTACTCTTATTGGTATAGTGAAATTGCTCCTCTCCGCTTGTGGACGTAGGTCACCTTGACCGAACCACGTTAAATTTGTGTCTTCTTTATCTTCTTTAATTGCCGTTATTATCAACTTGCATTGTCTTTGTTATTGTCATTATAACATTGTTTTGCTAAATTCCGCACTACCCGATTTACCGATCCTAATATTAAAAGTAAACATGAGATGTTATAATTGCATTGATTGCTTATGTTGTTATTTATGTGTTTTATTTTCGTTCACGTTTGTTAATTTAAGAGTTTCCTTCTTCTGTTCTTGTAGGAAACATTTGAATGTCACTCCCTAAAGTTCCTTTTTAGCTCTTCTATTCTCTATTTAATAATTTTCCAAAATATATTTTTTGTCGGTGATGTTTTAGTTTAATTATCGTGTTTATATTCCGGCGGTGATAGCTACCGTTCTCCTTCAAGAAAAAAATGTCCAATTTAATTTGAATATTATTCACAATCAAATATGTCTACGTCATATATGCGTACAGTCAAACCTCTTTATAACAACCTCATTTGTTTCGAATATTTTTGAATGTTATAGCAAAGTGTTGTTATAGAAAACATATATTATAACATAACATAAAAATTGGTTTCGAAAAAGCTTGGCTTTTATAGAGAAATGTTGTTATATAGGGATATTGTTATAGAGAGGTCTGACTGTATATCAAATTTAAAACTTTAGGACAGTAGCTATTTTTCAAAAATAAAGTTGAAAAATGACCAATGAATGCTATTTCTACCCTATTGTCCCAACTAATTATTACATCTTTCTTTCCACATTAAATAATTTTGCCGAAATGATTTTTATTGTGATTGGAATTTGTCACTTTCCTTTAACAATATACTCCATATTTGATAACCATCACTCTCTATCAATAACAATAAACTCTCATCTTGATTAGAGTTGCATTCACAATCCTACATCTAAATATGTGTAAGGTTTTGAACCCATCAATATCTTTCTTTTCTTTTTTGGTTTTTACCGGGTGTTCAATATTTGCATTGGCGCCCGACTAAATCTAGTTTCGCCTCAGAAAATTTTATATTGGGAGGTAAAGTATTTTCTAATAAAGGTGACTCTATATCTAGGACCCAAACCTATCAAGATCTCACCATCCAATTCATACACCAAAACCAATTTAAAACGTCGTGTTAGCCAATAACGTTTTTCAACTGTCAATTAGGGTCTAATGATCCTAACCTAAGTTGAGCCAAAATCTCGCAAAATTATTCACTAATTTTCAAATATTTTTTTGGGAAAACAATTTGACGAGCTGAATTCTAACAACATCTAAACTTTGATAAAATTATTATCGTTGAAGTCTCGTTAGAAAATATATGATTTCTGACGATATTTTGATGGCTTCTTCCATCATAATACTGAAATTATCCAAACAATAATAATAATAATAATAATATAAATGAACTTATTTATTTTCTCCGAAAGAAAAAGGAAAGAAAATATACATTTGAATGTTTTTTCCAACACCGACAAACTATATAGGCAAGTAAAGCAATCATAGTACAATACTTTTGACAAGAACCAAAATCCAATTTTGTTTTGGATTGGAAGACATAAAACAGCAGGCCAAAAATAATCTAATAAAAAAATTCGGCATACACCATTCATTACCCAAACGTGCATAATTTATAATATTAATATTAATAATAATAATAATAATAATAATAATAATAATAATAATAATAACAATAATGAACTTATTTATTTTTACTGAAGTAAAAAAGAAACAAATATACATTTAACTTTTTTCCCACACCCAACAAACTCTATAGTCAAGTAATCCATCCAAGTACAATACTTTGACAAGAACCAATTAAAGGTAACATTGACACAAATTTTCCAACATATAAGAATTACTTCATTCAAATTGATCCTTTTTTGACAGTGGGAAACGAGCCTGGCTCAGGATGAACACTGACGACATGCTTAACACATACAAGTCGGACGAAAAATAGTGTTTCCAGTGGCGGATGAGTGAAAAGCGGTAATTAATGAATTAATTAATAAGAGGAGCTAGCCATGGAAATGTGATTAGGGGAGTGAGGTGAATGAGCAATGGCAAAAGGAGATAAAGGGAAATTAGAAGGGAAATGAGTGAGGAAATTATCATTAGGGGATTTAAGATGATCCCAATTTCTTGTTGAAAGGCTAGAAGTAGAATCACCATCTATTCCAATGTGAGTTACATGCTTCACATCTGTTGGTAATCCTATTTCCATTCCCATCTCCTCCTCTTCGTCTTCCATTTCTTCCTTGTCCACTGGTTCACAAAAATAAAATAAAAAAATAAGTATACACTTAAATCAAAATGGATGCATCTAACAATATTCGAAGAAAAAATACACAAATATATATATGTAAATAATATCTTTAAATATATGTGTGTGTGTCTCTCTTTATATGTATATATATATATATGGAATAAATGGATATAGGCGAACATCTTTGAGAGTAACGAAAAATAAACATTCATTTAGAATAAGAAGTAAAGTCTTAGAACCTCTATAACTCCACACCCAAATCTGTTATTCCCGGTCAATATTCCTGTATTTGTAAATATTAATTCTGCAAAATATAAGTTAACGTAATGAAACAATAATAATGAATTCGAGCCCACTGAATTCACAGTGTTTCCTTAAGGAATTTAATCCCCTCCTAGTACCCAAGGTAATGGATTATTTCCTCCCAGGATAGAACGAATTACACACTGGTGTAGCGGTACTTCAAACCCCAGTGTTTCGGCGAACACAAAGTTCGGTAGCAAATCACACTTACAGTTGCTTTGTTTGAATCGATCATTTGACCGAATCCGAATCCGAATCCGTAGCCGTAGCCGTAGCCGTAGCCGTAGCCGTAGCCGTAGCCGTAGCCGTAGCCGTAGCCGTAGCCGTAGCCGTAGCCGTAGCCGTAGCCGTAGCCGTAGCCGTAGCCGTAGCCGTAGCCGTAGCCGTAGCCGAGCCGAGCGAGCGAGCGACGACGACGGCGCGAGGCTTGCTTTCTTCTTAACTCTTTAAGAGCTACAAGAAGAGCAATCATATATATACCCACCAAAAATGTCTTCCACTTCCAATATGGGACAATGTCTTATTGTTAAGAGGGGGAAACTTAAAATTTTACTCAAAATTTCATTTTCCCTCCATTTCCCATTCACCCTCATTTTAAGAATATTACATCTTAAAATAAAACCTCAACAAAATCTACATACAAACTGAGTTGTGCTAATAGACTGATATCGTTTTGTACAAAATCTCAACGTGTTTTTTATCCATTATCACAAATTAAATGACTAGTTTTTCTTTAAATCTACAAAGGAATATTTGTTTAATGGTAGTAATATGTATTCGCTGACTTAAGAATCTAGATGATCTTGAGTGTAAATTAAGAATACATTTTTATTTTGCTGAATAATATGTTAAAAGAAAAGGTTATAAGCAAATCCAACTGATTTTTTTTTTTAATTATAAACTTTACATTTTTTCACGCTGATTGTGTAGATCTTGTTTCTTTTTTCCGTTTTTTAACTACAAATTAAGTTGACAATATACAATATTTTAATTAAAAAACTAAGTGATATGTATTCTCATTTAAATTTGCATCTTGATTAAATTATTTGATTTGATATAAACACGTAGTATCGTATGAATAAATTAAACACAGTGCATGCATTAAACAGAAGGCAGCCAATTCCATCATAGGTATTATACTAATATTTGTTTTTTTTTAAAGAAGAGTATACTAATATCCAAGGAGAACTTACCAAATAACTGGGACAAGTTCTTGAAAAGCCTCTGAAACTTGGGAAGGGCCATAAGGCCTAATGTACTCTTCAAATTTTCACCCTCCAAACCTTTGTCATCTTCATCTTCTTGATCTTGCTCCTCCTCCTTTCCTTCTTTTTGGCTTCCTGCATTATGACAAATGTTAAATACCAATATAAACCAGAAATTGACATATGAATTTATTAAAAAGGGGAAGAGAAGTAGCGGGGCATGCGGAAGCAGCCACTAATGCTTGTACTGACTGTCCACTTCACACCTCTTGGGATGTGAACCTTCCCCGACCGATCCGTCGTGAACGCGGGATGTCTTGTGCACTGGTCTACTTTTTTAGAAGTAGTGGGGTGGTGTAGTGGCGGAACTACATGTAATGAACGGGTTCAATTGAATCCCTTTACGAAAAATTATATTCTTTAAATAAGGCAAAAATAATTTTTTTTTGGACATAAAGAAACTTTTAGTGAAGTGATAAAGATGGTTAAAAAATTACTTTATATCGCAGGTTTAAATCCTAGAGCTAACATTCTTGATTTTTTTTTAAAATTCTGTTAAAATTTCTGATTTCGCCACTAAACGATGTCTGAGAAAAAGGAAATAAGACATACTTGGGAGAGTTAACTTGGGTTCAGGACTTGGACTTTTATTAAGCTGATGATGATGACCAACTGCAACACTTGATTCAGAGATGCAACCCACAGAAAATGGAAGTAACACAAATCTTTCCATTCTATACCTCATTATTGTTGTAAACTAAAAAACCTAGTAAAGAAAAAAAAACACTAAACTTATCAAAGGGTGTATTGTTTTTCTTCTTTAGAGTTGTAGGAGGTTGAGATATAACTGATGGAGGAGGAAGATGGTTGGTGAAAGACAATAGTTTGTTATATAATGTTTGCTAGTTGCCTTTGTTATTAAGTCAGAATAATGGTACGTATTTAAAAGTCTATAACAAATATTTAGCTGAAAAAAGATAAATAAAAAAACCTTAGAATATCCAAATCAAACGTAAACTAAAGAAGAAATCCCAACTGTACATTCTTCATATCTCTTTCTTTGTCTTTATTTTGTTTCTTTATATATATGTTAGAAATTAACTTCTATATATATGATATCACAAGAAATTTTAACACTATCAAGTTATTTAAAAGGTAATTATAAATAATTTTTCATAATAAGCGAGATTATAACCTAAAAATAAAGTAAATAATTAATTTGTTACAGCTGGTTCTTGAAATGTACTAATAGTCCGTGGCGTAGTCACATAAAGTGAAGGGTGTTAAGTTGAACTAAATATCCTTTATCGAAAAATTATATTGCATATGTAAAAATTATACTTTGTATATCGGTTAAAAAATACTTTTTGTATACATATTTTAAACTTTGAACGCAACAACAACAACAAGAAATCCAGTGTAATCCCATAAGTGGGGTCTTAGAAGGGTAGTGTGTACGCAGACCTTACTCTTACCTTCAAGAACACAGAGAGATTGTTGCCGTAGACAACCTTTGAATATTCTTAACGAAATTTCTGACGGTTAATAATGCATAATATATTTTTTATATTAACAGTGTATCTAACTTAAATCCTATCTGTTGAGTGGTAGAAAGATGATGGGCTAAATGCATGGTGGGGTCTTCTCCTTTTTACTTGCTACACTTAGAGGAGAAGTCACCATTTGTTTTTGTTGGAGAGATCATACCAAACAGTACTCTCCCATTGACACTAAACATATATAATCTAAAGTTCTCTTTTCCTTTTCTTTCATTTCATTTCTAGTGGAATGTTCATATACTTAAATTGGACTCCACCTCTATGGAGTCTATTACAAGCAAATGTAGGATATTAAGTGTAAGGAATATATCAAGTGTAACTAACTTTGGATCCAAACGTCTTGCATTGAATTATTCCTTTATAGAATAAGATATTTTCTTTGTACCTCGTGGATATTAATTATAACTTGTGTATAACTTGCAAATGTAGTAAACATTGCACTGTCTTTTTGTTAATGGTGGTGTCCGGTCAACTGGCATACACCTCGATTATTTCACTAAGTATCTGCCTTTAGTATAAGTGTCAATAACTGCAAAACTTTATATTATACATGTTAAATGGGGAACTTTATGAATTGAACTTAGCTAGCATTCTAGAACATGCTTATGTTTCGGTTTTAAAATTAAGACAAGACTATGTTTGTCTTGAGCCGAGGGTCTATCGGAAACTTCTCTACCCCACAAGATATATATGGGGAAAAATTTGCATATACACTACGGACTTCAAACCTCACTTGTGAGATTTCACCGGGTATGTTAGTTATCCTTAGAATTCTAGAACATCCTCAAAGTACAACTCTTTAGTTAAGACATAAAAACCAGCATATATCCATAGAGTTACACCCAAGATAGCTAAGTACAAAATCAAACTTTTTTTTAATGAAGAAATAAACATTCCAAAAGGTCATGTCCTTGCAAAATTTTCTTGATTGAGTTCTTTGATGTGGACATTTACCCAAGTTTAGGCATTGAGGTAGACAAATGCCTATACATTTGTGGGGACGGAAAAAAACTAACAAACCTAACAAAAAGGTTATATTATCTGGTCCCTAGATGCAGTGAAGTAGAATTAAGTAGTAAAAATAAGTAGGCAGATAGAGTAAAAGTTCATACTTTTTGCTGAAATTTTGCATTAAATATTTTCTGTCTTTCATTTTCCTTTTCTAATATGAAACAAAGATAGAATACCTAACTGCTAGTCAGTCCAAATTGTCTGAAATATAATCATTAGAACAAAGAAAAGATCAATAAATTTAGTCTCATTTTTGTAGGAAGGTGGCTTCATGAGTAACTATTTTAGGACCTTTTCTCCCTCAAATAACCTTATCTATGTATTGCTAGTATTCCGCATTCTATCTCGTATAAAATAAGACAAGATTCTCGCTAACCAAAAAGGCAGCCCGGTGCACTAAGCTCCCGCTATGTGCAGGGTTCGAGAAATGGCTGGACCACAAGGGTCTATTGTACACAGCCTTACCCTGCATTTCTGCAAGAGATTATTTTCACGGTTCGAACCCGTGACTTCCTGGTCACAAGGCAGCAACTTTAACAATTACACCAAGGCTCGGCTCCCCTTCAGATTCTCGCTAACCAAACGCTGAATTAGTTTTGCGAAGATAACCTTTTCTTATGCAGCCAACCAAACTTTGTATTAGTTCCCCCCTTGTTTCCAATATTCTAACTCGTAAAGGAGCTCTTAGACATTAGGCATTTGATGGAATAAATTGACAGGAAAATAAATTTTAGGGGATATTCATAGTGAAGTTCCTTCACAAGGTAGGGGTAAGGTCTGCGTACACTTGTCCTGCCCCGACTCCACTATGTGGGATTGTTATTTGTTTGTTGTTGTATTCATAGTGAAGTTAAAAGCAATAGCACACTAAAGGAGAATACTCTAGTGTAGGAAGTCATCTCAATTTTTCATACTTCTTTCTAAAACAATGTAAACATAGACAACTGCCCATTTTTCAACAATGTTTCTGATTTATGTAAAACATGTTCCATACCCTTGCATTTACACACAAAAAAATAAGGTAAAACTCCTGTAGTACAAATAATTCATTTCCTTCTTAAGCCTATTGAAATAACCGAAAAATTGGATTCAACAATGCCATTCCGGAAGAATTAAGGTCGATTAATGAAGCCAAAATCATAGAGGTGGATAGAAATACGATGACAAGGAAAACCCGAGGAATAGAAGCCCTCCGACTGTAGCTACTGTTCGTTGTGAGATCTTCGATGCGAGCATGCTTCCACCTACCACTGCCACTGAAGTACATATAGTGTGTCCTATTGTTGCCCCAACAGCAACACCAATTGCATTTTTATGTGTAGCTAACTGCAGAATGAAGATCATAATCAATTAAACACGTCGCTTGAACTTAAATGACACATATTACTAAGCTAATAAGCCCTGTATGTTTCTGCTTAGCCATATTCTTGCTCGAGACAGTGAATACCTCTATAGCTTCTACTTACCAGTAATCTTCTTTACTTTCCTATTATTATAAGCTAATAATTTCTTGACTTATTAACTATTTTAAAAAATTGCTACAACTTGAAAACCAAGAGATTAACGAGCACGTGAAAACAAAGGTAGCACCCAGCTTTTTGTGAGCCCCAATCAAAAGGAAATAAGAATATCTTACAGCAATTGTTGCTATCTGGCTGCGGTCTCCCCACTCTGCGAGAAAGGTCAAGATAAAAGACTGCACAGACGACAACAAATTAATGTTAGTTATTTTATAAATTTCATAGATTTTAGGATTTTAATTAAGTAATAAACTGATATGGTCGGACCAACAAAATACAACATGTGACACAATTGGAGGAAGCAAAATAATGGGAAATTGGATAGAAATTAGAATGTGGGAACATGTCATTTAAGAGGGAAACGGGGAAATGAAGTAAACTTGAGGAAGATATGTCAGCACTTCCATTCCACATATTTGATGGAAGAAAAAGTAATACTCTCTACGAAATTAAGAGGAAATCGGATTACTTAGATTCCCTCTTATCACAATTTTCTGGTCTATCCATTGGACACACCCTTGAGTGAAATTAAAAAAATAACAGACATTCCTTTGAATGGAACATATATTGAGCTCAAATGCAGATAAATACCTCCAAAAATATGGGTGTGAACAATCTAGAAAAGAATCGCCTGACTGCTGCTTTGCTCTGTCCAGCTTCAAGTTTTTCTTCCACCTGAAAGATTTAATATTCACCAAGAGATCAAATTTACCGGGCAACTCTGGACTAAGAGAAAATCAAAAGTAATACTCCAGGTTTAAAGAAAGACCATATAGCAATATAAAACATCTCACAATAGAAAGGGGAACATCCATTATCAAAAAAAAAAAAAAAAAAAACAATAGAAAGGGGAACATACTTCCTCTATTTCCTTTTTCTGCGAAGCCTTTGAATCTGATGATCTCCATGCAATATAGAGAAGCCGAAGCCCAAAAAAGAGATAAAGAACTGCACAAAAATAGGAAAAATAGAACTTTGTAACTATCTAATCGAATGAAATAAGGATGGGAACGATAGAATCAGTCTTATCCCACAAAATATGCAGAAAATAGGCATGTCAAGAAGAAAAAAACAGAAAAAACGTAGTAGTATTGCAACCCAATAAGAAATCACAATTTACATTATGTTGCATAGAAAGAATGAGTAGCTATTCACTAATTCAATTTTCTACAAAGGAAAAATCAAAAATCTGGCAAGAAACTGGAATAAGAACACCGGAAAAATTACTGTCAGGTTTCAAGTCGAGATCTTAGAGACAGTTATAGAGCCAAAATCAACAGAAAGGTATCACATTGTTAAAGTAAACCGAGACAATTACAGAACAGCAATATGTAAAGTACCAACCTGTAGCTGCACTATTTGTATGCTTCCTTGATATCAAATTTGGCACTATCCTACCAAGTCCAGTAGAAAGTATCTAGTTATATGAAGAAGAGACCTAGAGTTAGTACTAAACATATTTGCACATACTAAAAGTGAGAACTGTAAATGTAGGAGAAATAATTTAACATAATGAAGGGGAGAGAAGTAATGATGTATGTGTGAAGTAACAAAGTATTGAAGGAAGTTCAAATTACTTACAGTCATAACAAACAAAGCGCTGAGTGCACCAGATAAAACGATTGATTTGGGGTGACGCATTGCCATCAGAGCTGCTATTATAAATGTCTCATCACCAATCTAGCAGCATAGCCATCCATAAAACACTTATTAAACAAGAGTAAGGCAATGTTTTGACGACGGCACAGCCAAAATGAATAGTTCATCGCCAAACTGCAGTTTGGTTTGAGAAACAGAAGTGTTCAATTTAAAAGTCACCAACCAGCTATTTTGAAGTAAAAGATTTTCAACAGCTAACCTCATAGTCATCATCACTAATATCGTGAGAAGCAGAAAATCACAAATAACTGATAAGTGTACAACCTTTGTCATGAAGAAAAGCAGACTAACCAGAAATTAACTGCAACGAAATACAGCAGTAGTAAAAGAATAAACTGGCATAGTTACTAACCTCACTGACAAGGATCATCGACAAACTAGCAAAAAAGGCATCAAGAGTGCCAAGATTAGAGTCCAAGTCCAGACCAAGATCAACGGAATCTGGATCATCATCCCTCACAACACCAGACTTCAGTTTCTCAACAATAATCTGCCCAGTAAATAAATGCAAAAACAAACTAAATTAGAAACACGTGTGGTAGAAATGCCAAGCAAGATTGTATAAGCTAGCGATGAGTATTATTTCCCTAATCCCCATTCAAAGACATGTTCCTATTATTTGGAGAAATACCAAAATGTGTAATGCCATTCAATTATTTTATACAACTTTAAAAGTCTCAAAATCAAACTTCATTTTATCTAAATAAATTAAAACTGGATATGATGTTTTTACAATAAATCTAACTTTCCAATTACTGTTTTAATAGTTTTTTGAGTTGCTGCTTATATAATACACAAGTCAAAAACATATTAAACTCCTCAAATAGTGTCACATTAAAATTTGATGTTCGGTTATTGGTAACCCATTAGTTCTCAAATCATACATAACAGAAGGAACCATTTCTTGTTTGCAGTTCTTTCAATTCTTTATTTAACACACTATGGATCAATTTTTTTTCTGGTCAGCTGGAGCACGGTTCGAAACACGATGGATAATGAGCCCGCCCCCCCTATCCACTCCATGTGAATACCAGACTTTTGTCAAGTGCAGAGTTCGAACTCGTGGCGTGCGCCTAATCAAGACATCACGCGTTTTGCTCTTACTACTAGACCAAAGCCCAGGGGGCCACTACACATCATTTATCAGCAGAGTTATACCAAGGTATCCATTCAATCATATAACTCCCAGCCTATATCGTTTTTGTAGATCTTTTTTCACCTGACTCGATGATACACAGACAACTAAATCACTGATTCGCAGTAACTTTCGAGTATAAAACTGCTGCTCAGACAAAAGCTTATTAAACTAAATTGATACTCTCTCTGATGGATGCTCATGCAGTGCATATAACATGTCACTCTCCGCACCTGGTAAACATGCTTGCATCTAATCTTAGCTCCATCCGACATTGTACTCTATAGCAAGACTAATATTCCACCGCTACACTTCTACTTCAGTAAATATATAGGGTCTTTATAGGGGTATGTCTTTAGTTCTGTATGCATCATATCTCTTTAAGTTTACATCGATTAAGGTTCTACTTCAGTATTTGACACCAAGCTTCAGTAGATATGGAGAAATGAGCAAAAAGTAATCACAAGATCTTCTATTCCACTCTCTGCGTAATCCTATGACATACTACTCCAGCATCAAGGTCGAATGAACTTAGTATATACGCAGTGCGTTCAGCCGAACCTACTGCTTCAAAAAATACAGTTACAGTAGTGGAATTCCAAGCAAAGGCGGATCCAAGATTTGAGCTTTATGGGTTTTGGATTCTAGAACCGCGACCTCAAGTGCTAGCAACTAGGTTCTCAATTTCAATTTTTACATATTTTGTGGATTTCGTTACATATATACAGGGTTTGAGTCATATCTTAAAGCCTACATCTACCCCTGATTCCAAGTCCACTAACTCTAAATTCTGGATCCACCTCTGTGCAGCACTATAATAAGCAGCTGCCAGCAAGGTAAAACAGTAAAAGTAAATGACTAAAGACAAACACATACACTCACACACCAAACTAATAATGTACACCTTTCAATGCATAAAAATCACACACATTCAGTAAATTTTCAAAATATCAAACAGATAAAATTGCAAATTAAGCTAAAGTATACTCACTTTACTACGCCTACCCAGATCTTTGAACCGTCCACCTGACTCAACAATTTCAGTTTCATCCACAGCATCCTAAGTAAATCCAAAACAATTAAAAAAATCAAAATTAAAAGGACATCATACATCATTTGCACCCCCAAAATGTTAAAGAACCGATTTTAACACTACCTGAGCAAAAATCAGAGGGGTAGTAATGAGAAGTAAGAGGATCCATATATATTTTGGGTTTAAATGAAAACCCATTTTGTTTCTATTACTGGGTAATTGAGTACAAAGCTCAGTTCTTGAAATTCTTCAAGAAAATGAGCAAATAAGTGGAATTTAAGGGGGAAAGGTGAGGTTTTTATTGAAGGAAATGAAAAGGGTGTTAGGGTGTTAGTAGATCAAGTAGAGGGAATTGGGATTTGGGATTAACGCGGAAGTTTTATTAATTATTACAAAGGAAAGAGAGAAGAAGGAGAGGAGATCTTGCGGACAAAAGCAAAGCAAAGAGAGTAAAATTGCCAGCAAGACCTCTCTCTCCCCCAAAAGCTGGAAAAGGAAAGTGGGGATCTTGTTTAATGTTTTATTTTGAGAAAGAGAATTAAACCGGTAAATAAACCGGTGCAAGTAGATGTAGGTAAGAAAAACACATGTATGCGTTTATTACTTGTGTTAAACACAGTATATGTATGAGCGTTTTTAACTTGAAGCGTGTGGTGTGTTTAGTATGACGAAAATTTTTGATTAAAAAGTTATTTTTAAATGTTTGGTTGACAATTTTTTCAACAAATAGAGGAATATAACTTCTCTCATTTGTTGATCTAGGTCATCTTCCTTGTAATATTTTAAATTTTGAATTTACTTTTATTCATCAAATATATAGCCATTATTTTTAATTTTCAATTGAAAATTTCGTTAAAATATTTTTCGAATTGCTTTCACCATTATAGTGCATGTTAGGTTTCGCGAATGAGTGTGAATGGGAAATGGAAGAGATATCTTTTAAATTGCATCTCTTCATCTCACTTTTTCATTGTCTATAAATTTAGAGGCTTATGTCACGTCTTTAGTCTTGAACTAAGCACACGTGCGGCACTTGACAACTTGCTCACGATCCTGCTATGCCAAGTCAGCCTAAAATACTACACTCAAGACTGCTAAGGGAATGTTAGATAAGAAAGCTAAGAGAAATTTGCTAAATGAAATTTTTTATTGTAGAGAACTTGATTGTTTTGCTTGATGAATTACAAATGAATGGTCCCCTTTATATACTAATCTCTGAGGGGCTAGTGTGTAAATATTAATTATTACACAAGTCCCTTATTATTTACAAGTAAGACCCATATCTATTATTCTCTACATAACTAGAATCTTCCAAGGACTTTCCTAGCAAATCCATAGAGTTCTAGGGTCTTTCTTGGGAAATCTTTATATTTCTCTAGAACTTTCCTACAATTTCTAGCCTCTTTCATGTGTAAGCTTTCCATATGGCAAAAATATATGCCAAGTGGTACCTACGTGGCATAATGATGTGCCGGGTCATGACACTCTCCCCCACCTAATTTTGTGCCGCCCTCGGCACAAAGTATCAACACGTACGTGCGCACCTACCTCGCCTTGGAGTCGCCGAAGATCTTTGTCCATTAGCCATGATATCCTATGGAGCGGTTTGCCTTCCCATGTCACAAGGTACTGGTCACCTTTCTTCTTGCTCCGTTTGTACTTTGGATGGCTAGCAATGATGGCCTCGATCCTCCGCCCATCGGATGCCTCTCCTTGCTCTTGGCCTGAATCTCCCCATGACTCGACCAAGTCTAGCAGCTTCTCAAGCATCGGGTCTATGCTTTCACTCTCTATTTGGCTGCCCTCTGTGGTCCCACCCTTGCTAGCAAACTTGATCCATCTGCTTTGTGCATTGTCTAAGTTCGATAGTGTGCCATTACTTTGTAACTCTCTATCCTCTTTAACTATGTCCGCCCAACTTTTCTTGCTGCCACCCTGCTTCATTTGCATGGCGCCAAGATAGGCTTTGGAATCCCCTACTTTCGGCTTAGATTCCAAGCGCATCCTCCCAATGTATGAGGTCCCTCCTGTGTCACCCTTGTGTGCCTGAGCAAAATTCCCGATCATTGTTGCAAGTTTTCCCAACTTTGCGCATTCACTTGCCCGATGTGAT
This sequence comes from Nicotiana tomentosiformis, assembly GCF_000390325.3. Lineage (NCBI taxonomy): Eukaryota > Viridiplantae > Streptophyta > Magnoliopsida > Solanales > Solanaceae > Nicotiana > Nicotiana tomentosiformis. The sequence goes on along the minus strand of NC_090816.1, from coordinate 126,674,920 downwards.
CCTTTACAGAAGTAGCACCCTCCCTTAGGCACGTACTCGCTACCGTTTTTTGGCCCCTTGCCGTTTCTCTTGGACCTCTATCCATTAAGGGATGGCCCCTTGCCTTTGCCCGTGTATACCTCGGCTATGACTTTCCCCTTGTCCTTGTCATGATCTCCCCCACCCCTCTCAGCATTTTTTTCTTTGGACTTGGCAAGCTCCATCTTGAATTCAACGAGCAACTCGGCTACTGCGGTGGCCTCGTCCACATTGGCTACTTGATGTATTCTTAACTCCTGTTTTGCCCAATTTTGCAACACATCCATGAAGTAGAAGAAATAATCTTCTCGGACAACGATGAGATTTGCAGAATTAAGGTAGTGAATTCGCGCACATACTCCCGAATTATGGCCGTTTGTCGGAGCTCTCTTAGCTTCCGCCTAGCCTCGTACACTACATTCATCGAGTAGAATTGCTCTTCAAATCCTTCTTGAACTACTTTCATGACCCAATCTTGCATGGCCCTTTTTTCCATGTTGGCACACTTCCGACGCCACCCCAGCGAGGCAACCTCGATCAAGTACATTGAGGCGTTGTGTACCTTAACAAATTCGTCATCCTCCTTGACTACCTCAAAGTGCTTGTCCATCCTCCATAGTAAGTCGTCCACCTCGCGTACATCTCGTACACCGCCATACTCTTTTTGCTTAGGGACCTTCACATTTGTCCCTTTTTCAAGTACCACGCCCTTGATAATCCCGATCATGGTTTCCTACAAAGCTTTTTTCTAATAATCTCTTGTATTCTTTCTAATGTTCCTTTTGTAACGACTCGGACGATTATTTTGAGAGTAATAGCCCTGATCCCCTATTTACTGTTTTCCCTGTATTATTTTATGCTTATGTGACTAGCTGGGAGGTTTTATTCTTGGTTTCGGAGTGATTTGGGACACTTAGTCCCTAAAATATAAGCTTAAGTTCTAGGATTTTGATCGTAGTTCGAACTGTGTGAAGACGACTCCGGAATGGAGTTTCGTCAATTCTGTTAGCTCCGTTGGATGACTTTGGACTTAGGAGCGTGTCCGTATTGTGAATTGGAGGTCTGTAGCTGAATTAGGCTTGAAATGGCGAAAGTTGAATTTTTGGGAAGTTTGACCGGAAGTGGACTTTTTGATATTGGGGTCGGATTCCGATTCCGGAAGTTGGAGTAGGTCCGTAATATCGAATATGACTTATGTGCAAAATTTTAGGTCAATCGAACGTGAATTGATAGGTTTCGATATTGGTTGTAGAAGTTTGAAGTTTCAAGGTTCATTAAGCTTGAATTGTGGTGCGATTCGTATTTTTGTTGTTGTTTGATATGATTTGAGGGCTCGACTAAGTTCGTATGGTATTTTAGGACTTGTTGGTATATTTGGTTGAGGTCCTGGGGGTCTCGGGTGGATTCCGGGTGGTTAGCAGACTAGAAATTGACTTGGGAGTATTGTTGAAACTTTCCAGCTTCTGGTGTCATCGCACCTGCGGTGAGATTGGCCGCAGGTGTGGACACGCACGTGCGAGAGGAAGGTCGCAGATGCGGCCCTAGTCTAGGTAGTGAGTGGTCGCAGGTGCGATATAAGGACCGTAGAAGCGGAGCCGCTCATGCGGAGGTGTGATCGCAGAAGCGAAGAACGAGCTGGTGAGGAGTCCGCAGAAGCGGGCTAGTTCCGCAGGCGCGCAGTCGCAGGTGCGGCCATTTGATCGCAGAAGCGGACCCAGGTGTATTAATTCAAGTCCGCACCTGCGATGAAAATTCCATAGGTGCGGCATCGCAGGTGCGACTGTGTGTCCGCAGTTGCGAGATCACTGGCAGAAAAGGGAAAATTTCGAGGGTTTGATCTCATTTTCACTTTGGGACTTTGAGAGCTCAGATTGAGGCGAAAATTTGAGGAATTTTCAGAGGAAGCTATTGGGTAATGATTCTTAACTCATTTATGGTTATATTCCACTAATCTATCGTTAATTTCATCTTTAAATTAAGGTTTTGGATTGAGAAAATTGGGGGGGGAGTTGGAAAGTTCTTCAACCGAATTTTTGGGTTTTGATTGAGATTTTGGTATCGGATTTGAGTAATTTTGGTATGGGTGGACTCATGGTTGAATGGGTGTTCGTATTTTGTGATATTTACCCGATTCTGAGACATGGACCCGGGTCGACCTTTTGGGGCGATTTTCTAATTTCTTGTTAAAGTTTTGATTTCATAAATTGGACTAGTTTCTTATAGTTATATTTACGGTATGTAATTGCTTTTGGCTAGATTTGGGCCTTTCGTAGTTGAAAAGTCGTGGAAAAAGCATTCTTACTGATTGATTGAGCTTGGTTCGAGGTAAGTGGCTTGCCTAACCTTGTGTGGGGGAAATCCCCTTAGGATTTGGTACTGTTGTGATATTTCTGTGATATGTGAGTGTTGTGTACGCGAGGTGACGAGCGCGTACATAGGCTAATTATTATAAAACCCGGTTTTTACTTAGCAGTAACCTGTTACATCTTAATTGAGTTATACCAGCATGTGTAGTTATCATGTTAGCCTAACTGGGTACCGTTGTGGTGTACTCATGCTACTCTTCTGCACATGTTTTGTGTGCATATCCAGGTACCTCTTACCAGCCCCGCTATTAGTTGCGTACTTGTTGTAGCTCCAGAGACTTCAAGGTATATCTGCCAGCGTCCGCAGACCTCGGAGTCCCCATCTATCCCTTTCATGTTGTTCCTCCTTTATTTCTTCTAGTTACTGATGTATAGAAACAGTAACACAAATTCTTAGAGCTTGTGACTTGTGATTATCGGGTTTTGAAAATATTGTTATACTCGAGCTGTTGGTTACTTGTACATGCCGAGCGGCATTTTTCTGTTATATTGTTATCTGATGAAAATTAGTTGTTGATTCTGCTTTTATTTCAATTATTTCACAATTGTTAGGCTTACCTAGTTGTAGATACTAGGTGTCGTCATGACATCTTACGGAGGGAGATTGGATCGTGACACCTTTAGTTATAACATTTGCTCTGATACCACGTTGTCACGTCCTTAGTCTTGAACTAAGCACACATGCAGCACTTGACAACTTGTTCACGATCCTGCTATGCCAAGTCAACCTAAAATACTACGCTCAAGACTGCTAAGGGAATGTTAAATAAGAAAGACAAAAGAAATTTGCCAAATTGAAGCTTTTTATTGTAGAGAACTTGATTGTTTTGCTTGATGAATTACAGATGAATGACCCCTTTTATATACTACTCTCGTAGGGGCTAGTGTGTAAATATTAATTATTACACAAGTCTCTTATTATTTACAAGTAAGACCCCTCTCTATAATTCTCTACATGGCTAGAATCTTCCAATGACTTTCCTAGAAAATCCATAGAGTTTTAGGGTCTTCCTTGGGAAACCTCTATATTTATCTAGAACTTTCCTACAAGTTCTAGCCTTTTTCATGTGTAAGCTTTCCATATGGAAAAATATATGCCAAGTGGCACCTACGTGGCATGATGATGTGGTAGGTCATGATACTTAGCCTCATTTTTCAAAAATAAAAAATCTAAAAATTTCTCCTCTCTTTTTTACATTGTTGGATTATTTTTCCAAATAAATAAAGTGTCAAGTGTGATTTGTTCCGTTTGTTGTGTTCGCTGAAGTTCTGTAATTTCTGTGAGAGTATTTTCAAAATTTTAAAATAGCCATCTGTCTTTTCATTTTACAAGTGTCACGATCCAAAATCCATAAAGGTCGCGATGGCGCCGGACTCCACTGTCAAGCAAGCCAACAATAAATACTTAATTAGGTTCTCATTTTGTTACTTTTGAGATCATATTTTTCTTTAATTAAATAGAAAAAGATGGAGTTTACAAAGTAAATAATAATATTTTCAACAATTTCAACACAAGATGACCCATAATCACCCCAAAATCCGGTGTCACAAGTGCATGAGCATCAATTAGGAAGATAAAATAAAATACAACACCAGTCCAGAATACAAATTAGACAGGAAAATACATAAGTAACTCTGAAGGGGACTCTGCTAGCTGCAGATCGTAGATGAAAATGCAGCTCAGCTAAGTCTCCGCATTTAACCACACCTCTACACCCGCCAGGCTGCTAGTCATATATGCACCTGCATAAAAATATGCACTAAGTATAGTATGAGTATGTAAATCAACGTGTACCCAGTAAGTATCATACCTAACCCCGAAGAAGTAGTGACGAGGGGTCGACTTCGACACTTACTAGTGGTCCAATAATATCAGGTACGGTAAAGAAGTGAATGAATATGAGACGGAGTAAATATATGAAACAAATAAGTATAAAATACGTAATACAATTTTCCCCTTCACAATTTACTCAGGCTCTCAACTAGCAAGTTCCCTCTCTAACCGGAGCATATATATAGATATAGTGGATTTCATCAAAGAGTTTGTCATAATCCACATCAGGAAAAAACCCTCAGATACACTGGCTTCTTGCCAGACGTTACGCACGATTCCATGAGGATAATATATATATATATGGGAAATGTCGAGGCGTACGACCCGATCCAACATAAAAGTAAATTGTGCACTGCCGAGGGTCGAACAGCACGAACCATAGATGCATCTATTAACCTGTCGAGGCGAACGGCCCACTCCCATGAGAGTGTGGTACATAAATCCTGCCGAGGCGAACGACCCGATCCCATAAGAGTGTAGAAGGAAATACCCCGCTCGCGAATCATACGTGCGACGCGGTCAAATATAAATTTAAGGAAATCTCCCCGCTCTCGGATCATACTTGTGACGCGGTCAAATATACATTCAACATTAAAATCATATCTCTTTCTTGATTCTTTTCAAAATAAGGGAAATTCAGCTTGTAGCTTTTTAAGAAAATTACCCCGCTCGTGAAACATACATGCGACGCGGTTACACATAGATTTCTTAAGCTATTATAGCATTACTCAATCCTTTTCAAAATTTTGAAGTTCAAACGAAACCTTTTAAATCTTACATTCTTTAATTTCAACTCCTTTCAAAACATTTAATAAGCAAACTCAATATCGCTCCCTCTCAAGGCAGACAATAAACATAAATCAATAACAATATCAACAAGGCATGATGTGAGCCTAAAACTATCCGGACATAGGCATAACTAATAGCTACGTACGGACTCTCGTCACCTCGTGCATACGTATCCCCCACAAATAGAAGCACACAATAATTTAGTTCACCTATGGGGTTAATTCCCTCTTACAAGGTTAGAAAGGAGACTTACCTTGCTCTGAAATTTCATAACCGGCTCCAAAGCCACTCTAACACCTCAAACCGATGCACATCGCTCCAAAACTAGCCAAACAATGCGTAAACCAATAAAAATATACTCTAATGCTCATAACAATTCAATTTACTACAATTCACAACTCCGTTCGAAAAGTAAAAAAAAATTACCCTCGGGCCCACGTGCCCGGATTCCGAATATTTTTGAAGATAATCATTACCCATAACCTTATGAACTCAAATGTATGATTTATTCCCAATTCCATGCCCAAATTCGTGGTCAAAATCTAAAATACCAAATTCTAGGTTTTCTACCAACAACTCTCACAATTTCTACAAATCTCCATGTTTAAATTTTTATACAAACTATGTATTTAACTTATAATAAGTGGGGATCACTTACCTTGAGCTGCTTGCTGAAAATCTCCCCTTGAAGCTCTTCAAAATCGCCCAGACCAAATGAAAATGGGAGAAGAATGGGCCAAGTCCCATTTTAAAGAAACCCCTTTGTCCAGCGACATTTTCGCACCTGCGGCTCTTAGGCCGCTTCTGCGGAACTCCATCTGCATCTGCGGCCCTTGCCGCTTTTGCGGCTACTGACATCGCACATGCGCCATCGCAGGTGCGCAAATTCCTTCCGCTTCTACGGTTCTCAACAGCCTTGGCTCCTTCTGCTTCTGCGAGCCATCTCCCGCACCTGTGGGCTCGCACCTGCGTCCCTCTTCACACAGGTGCGGCTACACCAGATACCCAGCTGCTTCAGCTCTTCTTCAAATTCAAATTTGATCCGTTAACCACCCAAAATCACCCGAGGCCTCCGGGACCTCAACCAATTATACCAACAAGTCCCAAAACACATTACGAACTTAGTCGAGCCTTCAAATCATATCAAACAATATCGAAATCAAGAATCGCACCCCAATTCAAACTTAATGAACTTTGAAATTTCAACTTCTACAATCGATGCTGAAACCTACCAAATCACGTCCGATTGACCTCAAAATTTGCACACAAGTCATAATTGACATTACAGACCTACTCCAACTTCCGGAATCGAATTCCGACCCCGATATCAAAAAGTCCACTTCCGGTCAAACTTCTCAAAACCTTCAAATTTCTAGCTTTAGCCAAATGACTCCAAAATGACCTACGGACCTCCGAATCCATTTTCGGACGCGTTCCCAATACCAAAATTACCATATGGACTTATTCCCAGACTCATAATCCCAAACGGACATCGATAGTATTGAAATGCACTTCAACTCAAATTAATGAAATTCTTCCAAAATGCCAACTTCCATAATAGGCGCCGAAACGCTCCCAGGTCATCCAAAACCCGATCCGAACATATGCTCAAGTCTAAAATCATCATACGAACGAACCTTCAAATCTCGATTCCAAGGTCATTTACTCAAAAATCACACCTTAGTCGATTCTTCCAACTTAAGGCTTTCGAAATTAGAATTTTCTTTCCAAATCAACTCTGAACTCCCTGAATCTCAATTCCGACTACGCGTACAAGTCATAATACCTGAAGTGAAACTACTCAAGGCCTTAAATCGCCGAACAACGCGCTGGATCTCAAAACGACCAGTCGGGTCATTACAACAAGTGTCTTATCTATTTCCAAATGACTTCTTGCATGAAGCCTTAAAACTAAGCGTTGAAGGGCTTTGACAAGTGGCTATGCAAATCTACCATATGTCTTCATGCATGGAAGACTAGGTACACTTGTTAATGTTGAAGCCAATTGGACTAATATATTTGGACAAGTGTTAAAAGACTTTCCACACTTGTCATACATGCAACCTCTCTAATTGCCTATAAATAGGTTGTGGATTACCCATCATTCTTACTCAATTCTCAACCGAGAATTCATCTTGTTAGTCATGACTTCCTTCCTACAATCATTACCTATTATTATTAGTTACTCTCTCCAATTTTCTGAACCTGCTGGATTTATCATTTAATTTTTCTGATTCTTGTATCCTCTAAGTAAATAGAGGTAGGCTTGTTTAATCCTGAGAAAATATTTTACATTGCTAAAATAGTTTCTTAGGATAGTGCCCAATACGACTCAAGTCAATCCGTGTATCTATATTTGCTAACAAGTATTATTGCATTATTATTGTTATTTTCCCGGTGCTATTTCCCTACAATTTTGATTGTCAGTATTACAGAATAGTTTTTCCGTTCTATTCTAGGAGGAAGTCATCCATAACCTTGGGCAACAATGAGGGGATTAAATTCCTTAAGGACACACAAGCAACTTGTGGGCTCAGAAATTATTTTATGTTTTATTTTATTGAACTAACATTTCTTTACTTCTCTGATTTTTTAGTTTTGATCACAGATTACTAACGATCTTAAGGAATTTAATGTGATAGGAAGAAGATAAGAATGTTTAATCTTCGAAAGACACTTAGTGCATCACTGGTAATCGAGGCTACGTTACTGATGGTCTTTTGACGAAAGTCATATCACAATCGGCAAATCCAGAAAAGACGATGGCATGTTGCCTTTAGTCATTATTTTGTTGCTTGATTTCTTTGTCTCAGTTTGATTAAAAATCATGTGATCAACTGATTAAGAAAAAAGGGGGAAAATGTGGTTGCACTGATAAGTGGCATTGAAGGAATGATATTCCAAAAGTAATTATGTCCTTATATAAATAGGACTCTTTTGATATTTCATGGGAACTTTGTCATGTGGTGGAGAGAAGTCTTCTCACAAAAGACATCGACACATTAAAGTACAAATGTGGGATCTTGCGCTTTATAATACAATTCACATAAGAATTTAATTATAGATTCTTGGTCCAAAGTTGAACCAGAATTATAATATTAATGTGGCTTTGGTTATCCAACACTGGAATATAGATAGAAAACCCACATTTGTATGAATGCTAAAGTATTCGGGACAACCTTCTAAAGGGATCAAACGTTTACGGTTCGAAAAGTTGTAACATTTGGATAAAAGGTTTTGGGAAATCGTATTGTCATAAATTCTTTATTTACAAATATCCGCAGATTTCTATATGTTACAAAAATTATGCTTAGAATAGTTTTCTTTTTTATATCTGTTACAAAAGAAAAACTGAAATTAAAAATTCGTATAAAGTTTTCTTTGTTAACTTTATTCTCACCATGGTTTATATATGTGAGAGTATATATTTGCGGCAGTCTAAATTTTTCTGCAGAAAATTATATTAATTGCTTTTAATTTAGTAGTTGTTTATGTGCTATACATATGTTAGTTTGATAAGATAAATATATCAAACTGTTAAAGTGTGTATGGATTACAATGGTTTAGTTAGAAAGGAAGATTAAATTTTTGTGATTTTATACCTCTGGTTTAGGAGACTAAAATCTTCGTGATTTTTTACTCTTGTTTAGAGATTAAAATCTGCGTGATTTTCTGCGCATTCATTGAGATTAAAGTCTTAGTGACTTTCTACTCATTTTGGAAATTAAAATCTTAGTGATTTTCTACTTCAAATTATTACTCGATTTGAAGATTAAAAAATAATATTCACCGTTTATTAAATTTGGTTGTATCATATATTACACGGTTTGAAAATTAAAAACTTCACCATTTTCTAAATCTAACTGGGTCAGATATTATTCGGTTTGAAGATTAAAAACTTTACCGTTTATTAATTATGGCTTTGTCGTGATACAAACAACAATTCATGTGGTTGACTCTACAAAGTAGTAGTGGCGGTGAATGTGAATTACCTTTTGAAGAAATATGTTTGGAATATGGTATTATTTATCAAACGACACCCCCTCAGTCACCGAAATCCAATGAAATTGCATAAAGAAAAAATAAAACGTTAAACGAGATGATGAATACCTTGTTGATAAGTTCTGATTTACCCTAGAACTTGTAGGGGGAAAGTCATTCTTATAGATAATCGAATACTCAGTCGATTTCCCCGTAGCAAGACGCAATCTATTCTATATGAAAAATTGAATGGAAGGAAGCCGAACTTAAATATTTTAAAGTGTGGGGGTGCTTAGCTAAAGTGCAAGTTCCTCATCCAAAAGGGTAAAGATCAAACCGAAAATTATTGATTGCGTTTTCATAGGATATGCTACAAATAGTAAGGCATATCATTTTCTAGTTCATAAATCAGAAAATCCTTACATTCATATTAATACGGTAATTAAATCAGATAATATTGAATTCTTTGAGAATATTTATCGGTATAAAAAGGAATGTGGGTCGTCTAGTGAAATATCTAAGTGGCCTCGAAAAGAAGCGAAGGAAAGTACACCTAATGAGGTAAATCTAAGACCTAGTAAACGTCAAAGGATAACTACATCCATTGGATTAGATTTTTTTGACATTCTTGTGGGAAAATGAGCTTCAAACTTTGAAAGAAGTTATGTCTTCCTCGAAAAGAATCAGTCAATAGTGAGATAGAATCCATATTAAATAACCATACTTGGGAGTTATTTGATCTTACTCTAGGGAACGAACCATTAGGTTCCAAATGGATTTTCAAGATGAAAATAAAAGATGAGTGCATTATTGACATGTATAAGGCAAGAATTATTGTCAACGGATATTGACAACGGAAAGGCCTTGACTATTTTAACACATACTCGTCGGTTACGAGTATTACGTACATATGGGTGTTATTAGCATTGGCTACAATATATGATCTTGAAATCTATCAAATGGATGTGAAGACAACCTTCTTAAATTGAGATTTAGAGGAAGAAATTTACGTGGAACAACCTGAAGGGTTCGTGGTTCCTGGAAGAAAAAAAGTGTGCTGACTTGTTAAGTCACTATAAAGACTAAAACAAGCAGCAAAACAATGACATGCGAGATGACCATATAATATTGTCAAATAATTTTAAAATTAATGAGTGTAAGCAAATGTGTTTATATTAACAATACTTCAAATCATATAGTCATTACTTGATTATATGTGGATAATATATTGATGAACTATTTAAAATATAGGGGCATTTAGCTTATGCACGACAAAAGCCAATGTTAAATATAATGTATAAATGATATAATTTTTGAACCCCACAAATTCTTAGTGGATATTGATATGATAGTCGGTGAATTCATTATTTGTTCAGTCTTAGTGATGACTAGTGATGAAACTACAAATTCGAAAGTTGTTTGCGTGTCTTTCCAGAAATGATTTGTTTTTCTTAAACATTTATAATGTTTAGTTCTTTTATGAAAGGGTGTCACTTGGAAGGATGTGACTTTTCATGAAAAGTGCATTTGTATGTTTTGTATAAATATGACCGTTAATGAACAAATGTATTAATGGGTTGGTCTATAATGAGGTGAATCAACCGATGAACAAGACCAAAATCCATTGCAAGTTAGATTTATTTCATGAATGAATGCGCTATAATTTGCATATCATATAGACGTATGAATAATTAGCATACAAATGCTTGAAATGGCGGAATGGTTGCAAAATGTGTTATATATTAAAAGGTTATGGCCACAACTGATGCCAATTATTCCAACTGTTCTTATAAGTATTGCTACATTAAGTGTAGTCAATAATATGATATGCAATAGAAAGTCGAGACGTATAAGTCTACGATATAAGGAAGTTTGCATTGAATTATCATGACAATAAAATGAGTTTGAGATATTTGAAATATATCCATGACTATGCATTGAACTATAATAAGTATCATGCGGTTATTGAGGGGTATAGTGACGCAAATTGGATCACCGGATCAACCTAACTAAATTCACAAGTGGATATATTTTTACAATTTGTGGAGGAGCAACTTCTTGAAAATCGTCCAAACAAACGTGCATTGTCGCTCTACAATGGAGGCTGAGTTTATAACCTTAGAAAAGGCCGGTGAAGAAGAATATTGGCACCTATATGCATACATTACGATGGTCAAGCGGCAATAGGAAGGGCCGGGAGCATTATCTATAATGAAAAATCTTGTCATATACGACGATGACATAAAACAGCTAGGCAACTACTCTTTAGGGATATTATCATAATTGACTATGTAAAGTCAAGCGACCTAATAGGTCATTTTGCATTTTAGCCATTATTTCGGTATTTCGAGACCTCGAATAGCTCCATTTGGCCTTTCTCGATTTACGTGTGCAGACTGTGTCTTTTTCAAAAAGAATTTATGTAAAAATTGAAAAATATGAAATTTAGCCTTAAAAATAATTTGAGTTAACTACGGTCAACATTTTATGTAAACGAACCCGACTCAGTATTTGACGGTCCCAGTGGGTTCGTATCGTGATTTGGGACTTAGGTGTATGCCCAGAATCAAATTCTGAAGTCCCTAACTTGATTTAACGTGAATTATTCAAAATTAGTAATTTGAAGGTTTAAATAATTCTTAAGTTTGACAGTAGGTTGACTTTGTTTCTACCAGGTTCGGATTTTGGTTTCGGAACTTGGTATAGATTTATTTCACTATTTATGACTTGTCTGTAAAGTTTGATACAAAACGGAGTTGATTTGACGTAACTTGGGCATCCGGTTGTAAACTTGAAAGCTCTTAAGTTTCATTGAAAATTTAATATATTTTTTATGTCGCGGTTCTAGGTGTTATTTTGGTATTTTTATCACGAGAGATAGTTCGTATGATGTTATTACACTTGTGTGCATGTTTGGTTTGGAGCCCGAGAGGCTCAGGTGAGTTTTGGATAGGCTATGAACCATTTCGAACTTGAAGGATTACTGGTTTTTCACAACTGTTGATATCTGGTGTATCTTTCTTCGCGATCGTGAAGCTACTCTTGCGATCGCGAAGGGTAACTAGGGACTGAGGAGGATTTTTTCTTCGCGAACACGGAGCATGGGGGGGAGGTAACCCTCTGCGAATGCGGCTCTTCACTCGCGAAAGCGATGAGTGAGGGGTCTGGGAGGGGAGCAGTTGGGTATTCTTTGCGAACACGATCAAAGGGTCACGAATGTGATGGCCAGGGGGGAGATCCATCGGGAACACGAATAGCATCTCGCGAACACGAACGCCAATTGGGCCGCAATTAGGGGTGTTCAAAACTGAACCGAAACCGAAAACCGAACCACAACAGTAGCTTAATGACCTATTTGTATCAGGTTAAATTCATATGCTTTAAATTTTCCCTCGTGTAAATTTTAGCATTATAGTACAGATAGGGAGTTATGCCTGATGGGCTTGTTTGATAATTCAATCGTGTGTTTATCTGCGCATGTTAGTCATAGTTGTGTTGTGATTATTGTATTTTAGCCTACAAGGTATGTGCCCAGATGACGTTAAATATGACTCATTAATTCGGGTGAATAATTACGAAGTTTTCATGTTCCTCAAATCGTTGTCTGTGGTGTGAAGGTTTGAAACTAGGCTTGAACTGAGATGAAATTTAATTGTTAGTGCTGAAATTGATTATGGGCAGCCATTGTGACCAGAGTTATTATTATGGGCCTATGTATGATGTATCATGCTATGTGAATGTGTCGTTCAAGTGTTGGTACGAGTTGCTACAGCCAGTTGAGTCTAATACGGTATGTCGATGTGAAAAATCAGGTCTTTTTTAAAATGATTGAAGTGTAAGAAATTTGATTTTAAGGCTTATAAGTGCAAATATGAGAAATAATCTCAATTGAGATGGTGTTGTCGGACCCATGTTAGTTTGCGGCGAAGAAGAATCACCAGCGAGTATGCATGTAAGAATACACTCAGTAATTTAATATCCTCAGAAAGATTCTTGGCACGTTCGAGGAGGAACGTATGTTTAAGAGGGGAGAATGTATTGACCCAACTTGTTGTTCTGAGAATTTACGTCTCGTTCAACGACTTAAGATCTCGAGCAACTTTGTAATATGTGCTATGACTTGCGTACAAGGTCGAGTTTGGTTTTGAGAAGGTTCGGAATTAAATCGAAAGAACAATTCTTATTTTTTGAAGCTTAAATGAAAAGAGTTGACCGAAGTTTGACTTTTAAGCAATCGACTTCGGGTTAGAATTTTAGTTCAGTAAATTGGAATAGGTATGTGGTGTCATTTATGACTTGTGTGCAAAATTTAAAATCAATCGGAGTTGGTTTGTTATGAATCAGCATTAGTTTTGAAATTCGGAAGTTCATAAGTTTCTTAGGCTTGAATCGATGCACGATTCGTGATTCTTGTGATGTTGGAGGATGTGAGGCCCCTCGAATTTCCTATTAGTTTGATGCCATAAGCACGCTCACAATTCGCTTAAGTGTCGTCTTACCTTTCCACAAGAGGTTAAGGATTGGAACAACTTAGATGATCATGATATAAAATGTAGGAGTTGTATTGGATGTTGTTAGGGTCTAAGGAGATCCCTAGAACTAAGACAAGTTGAGATCTATGCAATGGGCTAAAGTTTTAAATAAATTTGCACAAGGTAGGACTTCAAACGCATGCAACTACCAAAATATAAAGATTTAAGTGGTGATATACCTATCATATTAAATACCTCTGAGTCTAGTTTCCAACGTATTAAACCGTTTGTCATTTGGATATGTATATAGAAAGTTATGCCCATTTTACCAGACCTCTGCCATATGCCCGCCTAGATGCGCGGCCGCACAGATAAGGGGGTATTCTATCTCGTGTGCGCGGCCAGATACGCGGTCACTTGCCGAGGTGCGCGACCGCGCACGTAGGAGCCCTATAAATACCCCCGAGGCTGGGGAGAGAGAGTGGATAAGTCATTTCTTCAAGACCAGGGCTTTCTCTCCATCACACATCCGGTCAAGTCTTCCAATACACACCTAAGGTAGTTTTTAAGTGTGTTTTTATGATGATTTTACTTTTCAATCACTAGTTACAACAAGGTTTTGATTGGATTCTATAGGAATTCTTCAAAAATCTCAAGAACACCCCAAAAGTTATCTTTCAAGATTTGGTCTGCAAGAGGTATGTCTACTATATCTAACTAATTCATGGTGATTATTTATGTACGAAATATGTGTTAGGACTTATGGGATGGTGATTGGAATCAATGAGTGCCCAACCTAGGTGTGTTGGTATTGTAGAGTTTGTAAAATGAATTAATTGAGAAGATTTATGGGCTGTGGGTGAATTGTTGGGCATGCATATCTAAGGGAAGTTTTGCATGTCCTAGAGACAATTGTGAGGTGAATCATTTGTGTGGAAGGTGGTTGTTAGGTGAAAAAATTCCATTGAAGGAAGTTATAGAAAAATATGCACATTAGATGTTTGATAAAATATCTAAATGAATTAAATTATAGAAATCTTGCTAATATTGGTGCAATTGTGTTGCATTGTTGTAGATTGAAATTTCTTTAGTGTGGTGGACCATCCTAGTATTATGAAGGGGCGAATTTCAGATTTGATATGTCCGGAGGTGGCTTCACTTTCGAAGATCATTTAAAGTATCAGTTTAGTTTCGTCGAGGTAAGTATCTTGCCTAACCTTGAGTGGGGGATTACCCCTTAGGCATTGAGTCTTATGTGAAAATTGTGTGATTGAAAGCCGTGTACGCGAGGTGACGAGTACGCATTCGGGCTTATATTTGCAAATTTTATTGGTTTAAAGTCTTAGGCATTTTTATGTATTAAATTGGATAAATGTTGGCATTTATTAAATCCTCTATTTGCCATACCTCAAACCGTTGTTTGTCAAATTTGTTTTTATATAATAATTTGGTGTGATTGCCACTTTGATTTTTATGTGAGTCTCGTGTATTTGTTGAGTTGACATTTCCTGAAAATAAGTAATTAAATAAGTTTAAAACGAGGCATTTGTATATTTATCAGAAATTTGGATTAAAGAAGGTGTTGTTCTATGCTGAGTTTATTTTCCCATTCTTCTTGTTATTTTTGAGATTTTATATACATTGTGTTGGGCTATGGACTATCTGTTGTGAAATTAATTGACTTTGTTGTACCTTTGGAAAGGTTGTGGCCTACGGGCAATTTGTAAATACGAGTTGATGATGTTGTGCTATTGTGATAATATTCTATGTGAATTGTTGTGTGATTTGAGTTACTGTTATGTGTCGTGTAAGGGTGGAATTTGATTGTTGACATTATGCGGGCATAAGGGTGGCATTTCACTGTTGTTATGTATGTTGGGATATTGTCTAGGAAGAGTGATAATGGATGCTATTATAGGAGTGATAAGGGTGGCTATAGGAGCGATAAGGGTGGGTGACTATTGATATTGTCAGGGCGGAGGGATAATGAAGGTTATTATAGGAGTGATAAGGGTGGCTATAGGAGTGATATTGGTGGCCAGCATCAGGGATGATATGTGATGATGTGGGGTTATTGTGTTGGTAATTTTTATGTGATGATGTGGGGTTATTGCGTTGGTAATTTTCATGTGATGCTGTGATTTTCCTTGTGTTTATTTTTATCTTGTGCAACTTGTCTTGTTGTTTCGGTAAACTTGATGATAGTATGATCTATGTTGAAATTGTGAGCCTGTGGCTATCGCCGAGCGGATTATGTTATATGGGATCGGGTTGCACGCCGCGACAGGTATGATTAATGTTATATGGGATCGGGTTGCACGCCGCAACAGATATGAAATGTGGGCACGAGGTGCCGGGGAAAATATGATAATTTTTATTATTGGCACATGAGTTGTCCGTACGGTTTTGATAGAAATATGAGCATGAGGTGCCGTGAAAATATAAAAGTGGGTTGAGACCCGTATTACAAAAATATAAAAGTGGGTTGCGACCCGTGTTTTATGATTATGAAATAAGGAGTCACATAGTGACTTTTATTTGAAGGAATTATATTCGAAATATGGTTATTTTAAAGAAGTATATTCGAAAGATGGTTATTTGAAAGTTATTTATATTAAGAATTATATGTGAAAGGTTTATATTTGAAGGTCCTGATTAATTGGTTGTACTTGTGTTCCTTATTTGTTTGAGAAATAATTATAGTGCTCTTGTTTCCTTGTTGTTTATATCACTGCTTCATTTTTGTTGCTATCATTGCTAGTTGATTTCCAGTGCTAATGTATACTGCTATATTGCACAGGTTATTTGACTAGTGAGTGTCTTGACTATATCTTGTCACTACTCCACCGAGATTAGTCTTGATACTTATTGGGTACCGACTGTGGTGTACTCATACTATGTGCAGAGCCAGGTATTGGAGATATCGTATTCGGACAGAGACTAGAGTGTGATCGCAAGGATTCAAGGTAGAGCTGCTTGGTCGTCACAGTCCCTTGTAGTCTTTCCATTTTATTTTGCTGTCAACCCTTATTCGAACAGTATTGTATATTTGATCCTCGGGATGTATTCAGTTACAGTTCGTGACTCAGTATTATCAATCTTGGGAGGTTGTTATAATTGTTTCCGCTTTTGGTTTTGACACTTGTATTAAATTATATGTTTAAGAAAAATGGCTAGAAGTGTAATTATAATCGGTTTACCTAGTCGTAGAGACTAAGTGTCATCACGACGCTTGTGGTGGGATTTTGGGTCGTGATAACAGTGCTTCGCGATCGTGTCAGGTTCTTCACGAACACGATGAATACCTGACGCCAGTGATTTTAACTATCCCAAAGTTGGGATTTTCATCATTTTAACTCGTTTTCTTCCAATTCCATTAACACCCATTGATTTCTAACCTTTAATCTATGCTCTTTTATGGCAGAAATTAGGGCTTTGGGTAGAATTGGGGACTTTGTAACAATTGAGATTTAGACCTCAAATTGAGGTCAGATTTCAAAAATAATCACATAATCGGGATCGGGGGTGAATGTGTAATTAGGTTTTGGTCCGAATCTCGGGTTTTGACTAAGCAAGCCCGGGGTTGACTTTTTGGGGAAAATGTAAAGATCTTTGCTTTATACATTGTAATTGATTTCACTAGCATTGTTTGATGATATTGAGTTAATTTTGGTTAGATTCTATTAGTTTGGAGGAGAATTTTAGAGAAAAGGCCCCAGTTGAGCTTTGATTTGATTGCGGAGCGAGGTAAGTGTCGGGTCTAACCTTGATATAAGGAAATTAGGAAACTCTGAACTATATGTTATATGAATTACATGTGAAATAGTGTATATGCGAGGTGACGAGTGTATATACTTGTCAAAATGATTGTTTCCATGTCTTTCTCGTATTTCATGAGGTATCTCACTCCATGCCTTAACTGTTACATACTTTAATTGCTTTCTATGTTGTAATTTATTACTTGTCATTAATTATTCTTTTATTAAATTGTTCGTTCCTTTTATGACTCTATGATTAATTGATATTTGCCTTAATTGTCTTACTTGCACACTTTAATTGTCACGTACTTGACGTGTCTTGTTGCTATTGTATTATTTGTAGCATTCCTTTGATTAATACATGGTCCCTTTATTGCTTTGCTTTCATATTTCTTAATCATAGAGATTCTTGTAAATTGAGCTATTGGATTGATTACATTTATTAAAATTATTTATGGATCTGGTTGTATGCCGCAACAGTTATGATATGGTGGAATAAGGGAGGATTTTGATATTGATTGTAATATTATGGTAGGATCGGGTTGTGCACCGCAACGATTGTATACGTAATACTTGATATTGATAAATTATGACATGTGAAATAAGGGAGGATTATGACATTGATTATGATGATATAATGGGATCTGGTTGCGCGGCGCAACAGATTGTATATGACTCTTAATATTGATAAATGATGTTATGGTGAAATAAGGGAGGATTAAGTGTGTACGGTTAGATCAGGTTACGCGCCACAACGGATTGTGTATATTGATGTCGTTGTTATTGTGTTGGTTTTCAGCATTTTTACATTAAATTATGTGATTGGTTATTCTGGGTTCGCCAACTATGAGGATTGAGTTCTTTTTCATAATTTAACTGCCTTACTTTTATTTTTTGTTTTCTTTCCTTGCTATTAGTATTATACTGCGTACAAGTTATTGTAAGTGGCCCGCCTTAGCCTCATCACTACCTCGTTGAGGTTAGGCTTGGCACTTACAGAGTACATGGGGTCGGTTGTATTCATACTACACTTTGCACTACTTTTGCAGATTTCGGAGTAGGTCCTAGCGGCGTTCAATAGATTTGCCCGGGTCTAGTTTGTGACGGAGACTTGAGGTATAGCTGCACAATATTCGCAGCCCTGAAGTCCCCCTCCCTCCTATCTTTACTATTTTTCTGAGTTTCAAAATAGTGTATTTTATTCAGGCCATGTTTGTATCAATCTAGATATTCATGTACTCATGACACCGGTTTCTAGGTTATGTTTACACTCGTTATTCAGTATTAGCATACTATGCCTCTGACTTGTACCATTTTCATCGTTACTATCTTATCATAAAAAAATTAAACTTAGTTAATTTTCTGTTCACGTCAGCTTGCCTAGCAAGTAGATGTTAGGCACCATCATGACTCCGAGGTTAGGATTCTGAGTCGTGACAAGTTGGTAGCAGCACTAGTTTGCCTAGGTCTCACTAGTCTTGAGCAAGCTTAGTAGAGTCTGGAGGATCAATATGGAGACGTCTGTACTTATCTTACAGAGGCTATGAAGTTTAGGAAAAATTTCACTTCTTTTTTTCTCTATCATGCAATTTCATTCTATCATAATGATTGAACTATTCTATTCATGTTCTCTCGCAGATGGCGAGAACACGCACGTCATCAGCAGCCGGACAGGAGCTAAAGCCCCCTGTGGCAGCTCCTACCAAGGGCAGAGGTCGAGGCCGAGGTCGAGCTAAAGGCTGAGGCTGAGCTCTGCCTAGTGCTCGAGCAGCAACACCCGCAGTGGAGCCTCTGATTGATCATGAGGAGGAGGTTCTAGCTTATGTCGTACCTATCGGACTGGCTCAGGTTCCGGAGGGATTCATAGCTACTCCAATGCTTTAGGACGCTCTAGTCCACTTGGTGGGCCTTATGCAGAGTGTGGCCCATACCGACGCATTTCTGGTTGCACCAGCCATCTCTCAGGCTGGGGGAGGAGCACAGACTCCCGCTACTCATACCCCGGAGCAGGTGGCTCCCCTATATCATACCCTAGTAGCCCAGCCAGTTGGGGTGGTTTAACCAGTTATTGCGGCACAGGCCCGTGATAGGCCCTCTATGTCTTTTGCGACTTTGTTGAGACTGGATAAGTTTACCAAGCTCTTTCTTTTCCATTTCAACGGTGCACCTTCTGAGTATCCATATGATTACTTGGACTGTTGCCACGAGGTATTGCGTAACATGGGTATAGTTGAGATCAATGGGGTCGATTTTGCAGTGTTCCAGATGATCAGTTCTGCTAAGAGATGGTGAAGGGATTATATGTTAACTAGACCAGCTAGTTCGCGTGCACTTACCTAGGATCAGTTTTCACAGCAAGGACTATTGCATGCAGTTTGAGTGTCTTCAGTAGGGTAGCATGACTGTTACCCAGTATAAGACTCGATTTGTGGACCTAGCTCGCCGTGCCATTATTTCACTCCCTACTGAGAGGGAGAGAGAGAGGAGCTTCATTGATAGGCTCACTTTCAGTATCAGGCTATAGATGGCCAAGGAGACTAGAGATGATATCTCTTTCCAGAGGGCCGTAGATAATGCTAAACGAATCGAGATGGTCCGTGGTCAGGAGAGGGGGTCGGTGTCTGATAAGAGGCCTCGTCATTCCGGTGGTTTTAGTGGTGCCTCATCTGGAGGCAGGGGGACTTTTGGTAGAGGCCATCCTCCTAGGCCATTTTAGTTAGAGCTTCATGCATCTCATAATACTTGGGGGAGTCGTGTTCCTTATGTATCTCATTCTGGGCAACCAACCTATAGTGCACCATCAACTCCGATTAGTGCACCTCCTATCCAGAGCTACCACCTTGGTTATCCTGCCCGTTTGGGTTAGTTTTAGCTTCAGCAGCCACAACAGCAGGATAAGTATTTTGAGTGTGGGGGTACTGGTCATATCAGGAGGTTCTATCCAAGATTGTTAAGCAGCATGCCACAGTAGGGTTCTCGTACCATGGTCCCGACACCGGTTGCTCCACTGCCTGCTCAGGCAGCTAGAGGCAGGGGGCAGGCATCCAGAGGTAGAGGTCATTCCGTTAGAGGTAGAGGTCAAGCCATTAGAGGTAGAGGCCAGTTAGCTAGAGGCCGTGTGAGTGATGGAGGTCAGGGTGGTGGGCCCAGCCTCAGTTTTATGCATTCCAGCTAGACCTGAGGCCGATTCATATGACTCCATCATCACAAGTATTATTCCAGTTTTCCATAGAGATGCTTCATTTCTATTTGATTGGCTATACTTCTTCCTATGTGTCATCCTATTTTGCTTTATATTTGGTTGTGCCTCATGATTCTTTGAGTGCTCCTATATATATGTCCATGCCTGTGGGAGATTTTATTGTTGTAGATCGTGTCTATCGCTCGTGTGTGGCTTCTATCGGAAGTCTAGAGACTAGAGTAGATCTCCTACTTCTTCATATGGTGGACTATGATGTTATCTTGGGTATGGATTGGCTATCACCTTATCATGCTATATTGGATGGTCACGCCAAGACAGTGGCCTTAGCCATACTGGGGTTGCCTCGATTAGAGTGGAGAGGGACTCCTAGCCATTCTACCATCATGGTTATTTCTTATGTCAAGGCTCGGTGTATGGTCGAGAAGGGATGTTTAACTTATTTGACTTATATTCGCGATTCTAGTGCGGAGGTTCCTTCCATAGATTCGGTACCAGTCGTGCGTGAGTTTCCAGAGGTGCTTCATACATATCTGTCGGGGATGCCACCCGACAGAGATATCGACTTCTGTATTGATTGGCTCTGGGCACTCTGTCCATTTCTATTCCACCATACCGTATGACCCCGCCAGAGTTGAAGGAATTAAAAGAGCAGCTGCAAGACTTGCTTGATAAAGGATTCATTAGACATAGTGTCTCGCCTTGGGGTACGCCCTTATTGTTTGTGAAGAACAAGGATGGTTCGATAAGGATGTGTATAGACTATCGGCAGCTGAACAAGGTCACTATCAAGAAAAAGTATTCGTTGCTAAGGATTGGTGACTTATTTGATTAGCTTCAGGATGGAAAAGTGTTTCAAAGAATGATTTGAGGTCTGGCTACCATCAGTTGAAGATTAGGGCATCAGATATCCCTAAGATGGCTTTTCGGACTCGGTATGGGCATTATGAGTTCCTAGTAATATCATTTGGGTTGACAAATGCCCCAACATCATTTATAGATTTGATGAACCAGGTATTCAAGCCCTACTTGGATTCTTTTGTGATCATATTCATTGACAATATATTGATCTACTCCCGTAGCAGAGAGGAGAATGAGCAGCATCTCCAGATTGTACTTCAGACTCTGAGAGATAGTCAGTTATATGCCAAGTTTTCAAAGTGTGAGTTTTGGTTAGACTGGGTCGCCTTTTGGGGCATGTTGTATCGATCGAGGGCATAAGAGTGGATGCTAAGAAGATTGAGGCAGTTCAGAACTAGCCTAGGCCCATTTCAGCTATTAAAATTTGGAGTTTCCTAGGTTTGGCGGGTAATTATCGCCGGTTCGTGGAGGGGTTTTCAACCCCATTGACTAGATTGACCTAGAAGGGTGCTTCGTTCAGGTATTCCGATGAGTGTGAGTTGAGATTTCAAAAGATCAATATTGTTTTGACTACGACACCGATGTTGGTGTTGCACACAAGTTCAGGATCTTACACGGTGTATTTTGATGCATCTCGTATTGGGATTAGTGCAATATTGATGTAGGATGGCAGGGTGATTGCATACATGTCATAGTAGATGAAGGTTCATGAGAAAAATTACCCTATTAATGACTTAGAGTTGGCAACCATTGTTCATGCACTGAAGATTTGGAGGCATTACCTCTACGGCGTATCGTGTAAGGTGTTCACGGATCATCGGAGTCTACAGTATTTGTTTAAGCAAAAGGATCTGATCTCGAGGCAGAGGAGGTGGTTAGAGTTGTTGAAAGACTATGATATCACCATTTTGTATCATCCTAGGAAGGCCAATGTGGTGGCTGATGCCTTGAGTAGGAAGGTTGTGAGTATGGGTAGCCTTGCATATATTCCAGTTGAAGAGATGCTTGTAGCATTAGATGTTCAGTTATTGGCCAATCAGTTTGTGGGTATGTTTCAGAGCCCAGTTGTGTTCTAGCTTGCACGGCCTCTCGGTTTTCATGTATGAGCGCACCAGAGAGCGTCAATATGATGACCTCCATTTGCTTGTCCTTAAGGACACGATGCAGCACGGTGGTTCCAACCAAGTTACTATTGGAATTGATGGGTGTTGCGGATACAGGGTTGTATTTGTGTGCCCAATGTGGATGAGCTTCGTGAGTTAATTCATGAGGAGGCCTACAGTTCGCGATACTCCATTCATCGGGGTGCTGCCAAGATGTATCAGGACTTGAGGCAGCATTATTAGTGGATAAAGATGAAGAACGATAATGTTGCATTATGTAGCTTGGTGTTTGCATTATCAGCAAGTAAAGTACGATCATCAGTGCAACACTCCATAAATTTGGACTAGGTGTGGACATGTTAAATGAGTATTAATGTGATATTTTAGACATGTGAAGTCCCATCATGATGAGTATGGGTGAAAATAGTTATTTTGGAATCAAGGCGGAGAGTGTGGTGCATAAGATTCGATAAAATAGACTAAGTTTATGGAAGGTCTGTATTATATCAAGATGTTGTGAATATATGTTAAATATTTGGGAAAACTTAAAGCATGAAAGATATAGTCCTTTGAAATAGATTTCCAACGATATATTGTGGAGCCCAAACAGATTTCTGCACAAAACTTTATATGCGTTTTACAAGATAACGCGCACTATGCACGCTCAGATGGTCCCTTGCACGACCACGCATGTGTGGCAGTGCTATTGCCCTACTGCATGCTCAGGTGCACGGTTGGGCCTTCATCTGTGTGGGGCACACCCCGTGAAGTCGTTTTATAAGCCATACCTTGTCCCCCACACCCAAATACAAAAACTTGCTCTAGTAAGGGAAGCTCTCAAGAACCTAACTCCTCAAAGGTCCCTCCACCATCCAAGGTGAGTTCTAATGGTGATTCTAAGTTAATTTCAATTCCCCAACACTTTATGAACATGGAAAACCCTTCAAATCATTAGATATTTAATTGGGACATCGTTGTTGAGATAAGAAATCCTAGAACTCGAATTCAAGAGGATTGAACGTCAAAAGGTAATAACTTCACCCTCTAATTGATTATAGCATCGGATTAATGATTATAGACTTTAAGTTCATGAGATATGAGTTGATGGGTTTGATAGAAAAGCATGAACGGACATAGGTTTCGATTGTTGATGAATGATATTAATTATAACAAATTTGAGATTTTAGAATTTATTAGGAGTAAGAGAATGGGGTTGTTGGGTGTAGAGACACCATTTGACGGCTACGAGGCTTTACGCTCATAAGATGTTGATAAAATGCCTAAGTGACCAAAACATGAGTATTATTGCTAATATGGAATCCCTTTGGCTTGTATTGATATGGATTAAAGTTGAAAAGGTTAGCGAATGTTGTATTACGCTCAAGAGAAGGAAGTTAAGGTATGTGAGGTTAACTCTCTATCTTTGGGAATGTTAATGATTCTCTCTACTCTACATTTCCTTTACAACGTTACTAATTGCCTCAAAAATATAGTTAAGCCTAGTTGCTTGAATAGTTGCAGAACTTATATTCTATAGCTTCGTAATTCGTCCATGACTTTCATTTCGAACGTTGTGAGCTCAGTGCGTAATCAATATAGACTTGTTTTTAATTCCCATGAGTCTCAGCCTAGATTACCAGCATGTCATAAACAATTGAAGCATAAGCTCTCATAATCAGTTCATGAATACATGTCTCAGTCTAGTTCTATTCATTCCAGTATCATGTAACTCAATATGGTTCAGTATTCAGTATTATGTATTGCATTATGATTCTTAGTTCCTACTTTTAAATCCCTGAATGTTGAACCCCTGTACTTGGGCCTGAGGCTGCAGTTTATACTTTATGCATCTTTGGGCCTGAGGCCACAATTTATGCTTTATGCATCTTTGGACCTGAGGCCGCAGTTATGTATACGTATATTTGGTCTCGAGCCTGAAGTTTGTGCACATATATATTAGGCCTGAGGCCACAGTTGATTTATTTAGATAAATAGGTGGTTCATCATTCAGAAGAATGAGTGTTCATATCCTTACTTCCTTTGTTTAGTTCAGTTATGAGTTATCATTTCAATTATCAAATATTAGCTACCAGTTCTCAGTTATTAGTTATCAGTTCAGTTTTAGTTTCAATATTTACAGTTCTTTCTTTCAGTTTCTTTATATACCAGTGCAATTCAAATGTACCGCTGTCCTTTTTGCTCGGGGCTTACTTATCCCTATGCAGGTAATGATTTAGAGGTTGATTATTCAAAGCGCTAGGATTCTCGTACCAGATATTTGGTGATCCCCAGTTCTTTCGAGGTATTATCATTACCTTATAGTCTTCAGTATTTTCAAACAGTTAGTGTTTTCAGTACTTCAGTAGAGGCTTCATAGACTAGAGTAACAATTAGACATAGTCGCGGGCTTTTCATGTTAAGCCATGTTGGTTACAAATATGTTTTAGAATTGTATTAGTGTTTTCGCACTTTGATTTATTATCATTCATAATTTTAGTATATCAGCATATATTAGTTTATCTTCCGCATTGAGTATGTTATGATATCACGTGTTGATTTAGCCATCAGTTGGTTCTCTCGGTCATATGTAGTCAGGCACCGAGTGTCGTGTTACGCCCAGGCCATGGTTCGGTGCGTGACAAAGCTTGGTATCAGAGCATGGTTCAAGTGTCCTAGGAAGTTTATGAAGCTGTGTCCAGTGGAGTTTCCTTTATTTGTATGTGTCGGCCATGCATATAAATGGTTAACTACCAAGACATTCAGGATTGTCTCTTTCTTTCTACTCTATATCGTGCCATGAAGCTTAGAGCAATAGGTAACCTTCTCTTCCTATCAAATTCTAGATGTATTGGATGCCCAAACGACGGGCAAGAAAAACTCAAGGTCTTAGAGAGGATAATTGCCCATTGGAGTATAATTATGGAGCATGTTTTATGGTTATCAGTTTACCTCAATTACCAGTTATACAATCTTTCAGTTTGCAAGTTTATGGTTATTCAGTATGCCTTTATTTAGTTATTTAGTTACCTGATCTTCAATTTTTAGTGTATCCAATTTCTGGTGACTTGTGAGTATATAGTGATGCCTATGGGTTCTAAAAGAAAATATAATTAACTGTGATTATAGCGAAATCTTTGCATGTTTTAGGTCAGGATTAAGACCCAAGACTGGCCGGATGGTGCAGGGAGTAATTTATCAGATGATGCTATACTCTGAAGGACAAGTTTGTGTATCATAGTGTATTCATATGTCAGACCCCACTGTGTAACATGTTAACAATTTAACCGCAATGTGCATAGAATTGATCACTATAGTTTTGGATACAAAAGAGCCCAAGGGAAAATTACTAAGAAGATATGATGTACGAAATGAGAAAGAAGAGCATGCAATATTGGATTTTAGGGAATGATTTTAAGTTGTTGGTATTAATTCAAATCAGAACTAGAAAGTACCACGTTAGTAAGTTACTATAAGGAACAACTTTTATTGTGAGATAAAAGATATAACAATTTTTCCTTAGGTCATGTGACTAAGTGTTTACCCAGATGTTTATAGTTCGATATGATTTTGAAGTGTATAGAAAGTTTGGGGTTAGATATTCCAATTTCGTTTAAGACAAATGAAATTTATGTAAGTGTGATCCATGTACATAGTTCAAAAATAAGTATGCGACCGTAGAATAGGGTCAGATGGTGAGGGAAGTTAGGAATAACCTTATGCTTCACTTTAGTTATTCAAAGTAGAATAAGAAAACATGATGCTAGCAGATGATTAGTAAAAGAATAGTAAGTAAGTTTTGAGTAGATATAGTGAATTAGCAATTTCAGCAGAGCTAGTAGAGGTAAGATTTGATTCACTTAGCCAGGTTAAATCTAGTGAGTGGATGACAATTTGAAATATCTAAAGCGTGTTAGAACCCAAAGAGTTGAGGTTAAACCCAAAGTAAATTGACAATGGGAGAAAAAATCAGATAGGCAGTAAGAGAGCAAGCTACAGAAAAATAGCCTTTAAAAGTTATCAAAAAAGGGTCTTCCTAAGATTGACAGCGTGAGCAGATTCAAATCATTAAAATTGTGTATGATAGTTGTGAATACATTAGCTTTCTGTTTATGTAAGTAATTTAGTTTTTCCTTGTAAGAAAGATTGCCCAGAAGTTAGTCAGAAGATGAGTTGTCATTGATGTAAAGTGCAAAGAATTGCATAAGACAAGGAAAGTTATCCGGATCCCAACAAAATAGAAGGATCTGCAAGTACAAGACTTTAACCTTTGGTTTAAGGGGGAGATATGAAAATCATTAGTAAGTCCAGTTGGAGATTTGAAACTCGCATAGTTAGCATGGGATATAAAATCTATAAAATCATGCCCAGTTATGTATCATGATGGTAGTGCCATTGCACGAGATTCTAATTTCGGAGTACTGGCCAAAGACTTAGCTCGCAACAATACTATAAGTGTTTTCAAGAAGTACCTTAAAAAGATAATCTAGTATGGGAAGTATAACTTATGATTGAGGCAGACAAGAGAACTATTGTTAAAGAAGTCCAGCGCTTAGCCAAGCTAGGAGTTCGACTTTTGGACTCCGAAGATAGTAGAGTTGTTGTCCAAAAAGGGACTTGTTCCTTCATAGTAGCCGAAGTGAAAGAGAAATATATTGATGATCCCTACTGGTTGCAGCTGAAAGAGGGGATTCACAAGCTTAAGACGATGGATTTTGTACAAGAGGGGAGATGATGGTACTTTGAGGTACTAAGACGGACCGTGTGCTCCAGACATAGATGGACTTAGAGAGGATGATCATGTTAAAAATCCATAATTCCAGGTATTGTATCCACCCAGACTCCCCAAAGATGTATCATGCTCAAAGGAGATTTATTGGTGGAACGATATGAAAAAGTAAGTTGTATACTTTTTGGACAAGTGTCCGAATTATCAGCAAATAAAAGTCGAGCAACAGAAAGCCTAGTGTATTACGACAAAATACACATATTCCTTAGTGGAGATGATAGATATGGACTTTATAACAGGATCGTCTCGCCCATTTTGAAAGCATGATTTGATTGGGTGATTATAGATCGACTTACCAAGTTAGTGCACTTCTTGCCAGTAAAGACTACAGATTCACCAGAGGATTATGCCAAGTTGTATATCCAGTAAATTGTCTGATTGCATGGGACTATGTTGTCCATCATTTCAGATCATGGTGCTCAGTTTGCAAAGAACTTTTAAAGGACCTTTAAGAAAGGATTAGGCACAAGAGCAAACCTCAGCATAATTTTTATCCTCAGAAATATGCCTGGCAGAGCGCATTAATCAAACACTTAAGGACATGTCCATGATTTTAAAGGTAATTGTAATGATCACATACCTCTCATTGAATTTACTTATAATAACAGCTACAATTCTAGTATCAAGATGGCACAGTGTGAGACTTTGTATGAGCGAAGGTGTAGGTCTCTCATTGTTTGGTTTGAAGTTGGTGAAGCAGAGTTGTTGGGACCAAATTTGGTCTATCAGGTTGTGGAGAAAATAAAGTTGATTCAAGAGCACTTGAAGATGGCTCAGAGTCTCCAAAAATCCTATTCGGACGTGCGGCGTAGAGACCTAGAGTTTCAAGTTGATTATTGGGTGTTTCTGAAAGTTTTGCCTTCGAAAGGTGTTATAACACTTGGGAAGAAAGGAAAGCTCAGTCCCAGATACATCATGTTGTATAGGATCCTACGAAGGATCGGTCAAGTATCTTATGAGTTAGAGTTGCCACTAGAATTTGCCGTTGTACACCCAGTACTTCCGTATCATGTGATAACATTCAGGTTTCCAATATTTAGATACTCATGTCAATCCAGTACTCAGATGTTTATGCCAGCTTAGTATTCGGATATTGATATCAGTTAGTACTCAAATATTCGCGCCAGTTCAATATTCATATATCCATGTTAGTTCAGTATTCACGTATCCGTGGCAGACCAATATTAACATATATATTTCATGTTAGGCACATTATGTTGCCATGCGAGGCTTGTGTTATGCTATGGTAGCTGGCAGGTGTTTTGGATAAATGTTGAATGTAACTAACCTTTTTCATTCAGACCTTATATTTTAATCTCCATGTCCTTCAGTATTCAGTCAGCTTAGTATTCAGTTAATGTAGTAGTCATTCAATTCAGTATCTCAACAGTTCAGTAATTACATATTCATTCAGTTTAGTATGCAAGTGTTCATGAAAGTCAATGTTTTCACCAGACCCGTTTAAAGTCCAAAGTTAGTCGGAGTTACAGTCAGGAAAATCATTCGAGGGCGAATGATCCCAAGCGGAGATAATGTAACACTCCAAAAATTCAAACTAGGCGTGGACATGTTAAATGAGTATTAATGTGATATTTTAGATATGTGAAGTTCCATCGAGATGAGTATGGGTGGAAATAGTTGTTTTGGAATCAAGGCAGAGAGTGTGGTGCATAAGATTCGATAAAATCGACTAAGTGTATGAAAAATCTGTCTTATATCAGGATTTCGTGAAACTCTGTTGAAAATTTGGGAAAATTTAAAACATGAAAGTTGTATCCCTTTGAAATTACTTTCCAAATATATATTGTAGAGCCCGAACGGATTTTTGAGCAAACATTTATGTGCATTTTACTGGACAATGAGCAGTATGCACGTCCAGAAGATATCGTGCGCGGCCCCACACGTGTGGCAGTGCTACTGACCCGATACATGTTCAGGTGAATGGTTGAGCCTTCATTTGCATGAGGGAGCACCCGGGAAGCCATTTTATAAGCCCTACCTCGTCCCCTACACCCCAAAATACATAACCTTGCTCTAGAAAGGGAAGCTCTCAAGAACCTAACTCCTCAAAGGTCCCTCCACCATCCAAGGTGAGTTCTAATGGTGATTCTAAGTTAATTTCGATTCTCCAATACCATATTAACATGGGTAAACCCTTCAAATCATCAGATATTTGATTGAGACATCATTGTTGAGAAAAGAAACCTTAAAACTCGAATTCAAGAGGATTGAACGTCAAAAGGCAATATCTGCACCCTCTAATTGATTATAGCATTGGATTAATGATTATAGACTCTAAGTTCATGAGATATGAGTTGATGGGTTTGATAGAAAAGCATGATCAGACATAGGTTTGTGTTGTTGATTGTTAATTATTGGTTAAGAGTATTGTTTATCTTATGGGTGACGATGAATGCTATTAATTATAACAAATTTGAGATTTTAGAATTTATTAGGAGTAAGAGAATGGGGTTGTTGGGTGTAGAGACACTATTAATGAGGGTTATGAGGCTTAACGCTCATAAGGTGTTTGATAAAATGCTTAAGTGACCAACACATGAATATTATTGCTAATATACAATCCCTTTGACTTGTATTGATATAGATTAAAGTTGAAAAGGTTGGCGAATTTTGTATTACGCTTAAGAGCAGGAAGTTAAGGTATGTGAAGCTAACTCTCTATGTTTTGTAATGTTGATGATTCTCCCTACACTACATTTCTTTTACAAAGTTACTAATTGCCTCAAAAATATAGTTAAGCCTCGTTCCTTGAATAGTTGCAGAACTTCTATTCTCTAGCTTCGTAATCCGTTCATGACTTTCATTTTGAACGTTGTGAGCTCAGTGTGTAATCAATATAAACTTGTGTTTAATATCCATGAATCTAAGTCTATATTACCAGCATGTCATAAACAGTTGAAGCATAAGCTCTCATAATTAGTTCATGAATACATGTCTCAGTCTAGTTCTATTGAGCATTCCAGTATCATGTAACTCAATATGGTTCAGTATTCAGTATCATGTATTGCAGTATGATTCTCAGTTCCTAATTTTAAATCCATGAATGTTGATCCCTTGTACTTGGGTCTGAGGCTGCAGTTTATGTTTTATGCATCTTTGCGCCTAAGGCCTCATTTTATGCTTTATGCATCTTTGGGCATGATGCCACGGTTTATCCTTTATTCATCTTTGGGCCTGATGCAACAGTTATGTATACGTATACTAGGGCTCGAGGCCACAGTTTGTGCACATATATATTAGGCCACAATTTATTTATTCAGATAAATAGGTGGTTCATCATTCAGAAGAGGGAGTATTCATATCCTTACTTCCTTTGTTCAGTTCAGTTATCAGTTATCAGTCATCAGTTATCATTTCAGTTATTAGTTATCATTTCAATTATCAAATATTAGCTATCAGTTCTCAGTTATTAGTTATCAGTTATCAGTTCAGTTTCAATATCAATATTTACAGTTCTTTCTTTCAGTTGCTTTATATACCAGTGCAATTCAAATGTACTGATATCCCTTTTTGCAGAGACCTGCGTTTCACGATGCAGGTAATGATTTACAAGTTGATGATTTAGAGCGCTTGGATTCTCGTACCAGCTATTTGGTGATCCTAGTTCTTTCGGGGCATTATCATTAATACAATCTTCAGTATTTTCAAACAACCAATGTTTTCAGTACTTTATTAGAGTCTTCAAAGACTAGAGTAACAGTTAGACATAGTCGAAGGCTTTTCATGTTAAGCCATGCCGGCTACAAGTATGTTTTAGAATTGTATTAGTGTTTTCACACTTTGATTTATTATCATTCAGAATTTCAATATATCAACATATATTAGTTTATCTTTCGCATTCAAAATGTTATGATATCGCATGTTGATTCAGCCAGCAGTTGGTTCGCTCGGTCACATATAGTCAGGCACCGAGTGTCGTGTTACACCCAGGCTATTGTTCGGGGCGTCACAATCAGAGGACTGGTGGTTTTCTTCAGAGGTTGGAGATTCCTGAATAGAAGTGGGAGCGTATTACCATGGATTTCGTTGTTGGGCGGACAAGTTAACCAAGTGGGCGCATTTCATTCCAGTAGCAGTTGCCTACTCTTCAGAGCGGTTGGTTGAGATCTATATCCGTGAGGTCATCCATCTTCACGGTGTGCCCGTGTCCATCATTTCTGATCGAGGTATGTAGTTCACCTCGCACTTCTGGAGGGCCGTACAGCGTGAGTTAGGTACACGGGTTGAGTTGAGTACAATATTTCATTCCCAGATGGATGGACAGTCCTAGTGTACCATTCAGATATTGGAGGATATGCTCCGTGCTTGTGTTATGGATTTTGGGGGTTCTTAGGATCAGTTCTTGCCACTTAGAGTTTTCCTACAACAACAACTAACAATCAAGCATTCAGATGGCTCCCTATGAGGCTTTATACGGGATGCAGTGCTATTCGCCAGTTGATTGGTTTGAGTCGGAAGAGGCTCGGTTGTTGGGTACCGTTTTGGTTTAGGATGCCTTGGAAAAAGGTCAAGATGATTCAGGATATTGCCTTCGTACAACTCAGTCTAGACAGAAAAGTTATGCCGATTGGAGAGTTTGTGACGTTGCATTCATGGTTGAAGAGAGGGTTCTACTACGAGTTTTACCCATGAAGGGTATGATGCGATTCGGAAAGAAAGGCAAGTTGAGCCCTAGGTATATCAACCTTTTTGAGATTCTTGAGAGAGTGGGTAAGGTGGCCTACAGGCTTGCACTGCCACCTAGTTTATCAGCAGTCCATCTGGTGTTCTATGTGTCCATACTCCAGAAGTATCATGGTGATCTGTCCCATATGTTATCTAGCCATAAGAGAAAGAGGTGTCGAATAAGGCCACTCATCCGTTGATCTGGCCGAAAGAAGAAAGCAAAGAGTTTTGCGCTCTCTCAAAACGCTTGCACGCTTGTGAGTGTTCTCCCCGGTCCTACAAATTGAGCTTCCGAAAGGGGTGCTTGCTGGAGAATCTCAACGAGATGTGGGTTCAATTCCCTTTATGCCTCATCCTAGTAGGTGGATGCCTTTCCACTCCTCACTTTGGTTTCCACCAAGCCAATCAAATCTGCCTCATGTGCTCTTATATAATTTTTGGCCTCTCTCTGCTTCTCGACTCTGCGCGTCTACCGGGGCATCATACTTACTTTTTTCTTTATAATATAAGGAGTGCACGGAACTTCATAAAGAGTGATTTAGCTCAATCCAATTGGACAAGGATTTAACTTATGATGAGGAGTCGGTGGCCATTCTAGCCCGGTAAGTCTGGAAGTTGAGGTCTAAGAGTTATCTTTCAGTTAGAGTAGAGTGGAGAGGTTAACTAATCGAGGGAGCCACATGGGAGTCCGTGTATGACATGCGGAGTAGATACCCACACCTCTTCACCAGTCCAAGTACCTTTCTATGTCCGCTCGAGGAAGAACATTTGGTTTAGAGGTGGAGAGTGTGATTATCCGATAGGTCATTTTGAGTTTTAGCCTACATTTATGTGTTTTGAGACGTCGAATAGCCCCGTTTGGCATTACTCAATTTGCGTGCGCATTCCGTGTCTCTTCCGGAAAATTTTAATGTGAAAAATTGAAGAAAATATAAAATTTGGCCTTAAAATGATTTAAGTTGACTACTGTCAACATTTTGTGTAAACAGACCCGGATCAGTATTTTGACGATCCAGTGGGCCCGTATCGTGATTTTGGACTTGAATCGAATTCGGAAGTCCCTAACTTGATTTAATGTGAATTGTTGAAAACTAGTAATTTGAAGGTTTAAAGAATTCCTAAGTTTGATCGTAGGTTGACTTTGTTGCTACCGAGGTTCGTATTTCAGTTTCGGAACTTGGTATAGGTTTTTTCCACTATTTATGACTTGTCTGTAAAATTTGATGCAAAACGGAATTGATTTGACGTGATTCGGATGTCCGGTTGTAAACTTGAAAGCCCTTAAGTTTCATTGAAAATTTAATACATTTTCGATGTACGGTTCGTGGTTCTAGGTGTTATTTTGATATTTTGATCGTGCGAGCGAGTTCTTATTGATATTATTACACTTGTGTGCATGTTTGTTTTGGAGATCAAGGGTCTCCCGAGAGTTTTGGATAGGATACAGACCATTTTCAAACTTGAAGGATTGCTGGTTTTCACAACTGCTGATATCTGGTGTATTCTTCTTCGCGATCACGAAACTACTCTCGTGATCGCAAAGGGTAACTGGGGACTGGGGAGGATTTCTTCTTTGCGAGCCTGGAGGAGGGCTCGCGAACGCGGAGCATTGGAGGGGTAACCCTCCGCGAATGCGGCTCTTCACTCGTGAACGCGATGAGTAAGGGGTCTGGGAGGGGAGCAGCTGGGTGTTCTTCGCGAACACGATCAAAGGGTCGTGAATGCGATGGCCAGGGGGATATCCATCGAGAGCACGAATAACATCTCGCGAACACGAAGGCCAATTGGGCCGCAGTTAGGGGTGTTCAAAACTGAAAACCGAACCACAAAAGTGACTTATTGGTATTGGGTTATTGGTTTAACGGATGAGGAACATATCGAAATTTTATTATTAACGGCTTATCGATTTGGGAGAGGACTATTCAATTTTCTTATCGGATAAACCATTAACCGGTTAGGAATATATATCCACTGTTGAAGAATTTCCATTTTGTTCCGTTGCTCAAACTTATAACATGCCAACAATCTCCTTCTTTGCATGTTATAAATATATAGGTAAATATGATCCTAATGCCACCAGATGGACCAAATTGTTGACCAAAAGAATATAGTAACAAGCAATGGCTTGTGTTTTACGACCATTGAAGGTAACAACGAAAAATAGTGGGAATACATGCAAACTAAACTGGCGTTTGCTGGTATTTACTAGTAACAGTATAATACGAGGAACCAAAATAGGCCTCTGTAATACAGAATCAATTAGGACGATAAACCGCCCGATAATAGCTAAACCAATACCAATCTACCTGATATCTTATCGGGTGTGTGATGACCTAAAAATATCATCTTTAATTTAAACGTTCAATTCTGTGTTATATGATGATGTTGAGAGCTTACCTGCTATGAGTTACGTATCACCTGAATAGTTGATGTTAATGGCATTCCTTTTCTAGTAATATATTGTTTATGAGGCCATTGTTAGTATCGTTTTCATGTTGTGTTACGTTTATTAGATTATGTATGTGTTATTAGGATTGGTTTCTGGGATTCTCTGACAGGTGGATAGGCCCAGCTACAAAGGAAACTCTGGCAAAATTTTTGAAAATTTTGGGAGTTAGTAAAAATTCGGGAAATTAAAATGGGTGAAAGACGAGATAAGTTATGTTATGTATTTGGGGGCGGACTCTACTTCTCATTTGAGGACTATTAATATGATGGATATCAATTGGATATGATAATAAGTGTACGAGGCATATTATAAGTGATGTGGGTTATAAGGAGAGGCTTAAGTCTAAGTCAAGTTGGAAAATTTCATAATAGACTAAAGTTCCAAATGAGTACGCACAAGACCAAAATTTGAACGAGCATATCTACATATATATATATATATATATATATATATATATATATATATAAGGAGTTATGTGATGAACAACCAATCAAATGAAAGATCTTCGAGTCTAGTTTCTAACTCTTCAAACCGTTTGTCATTTGCACACTCCTAAAAGAAGTTATGACCAAATTACCAAAACTGGCAGAATATGATTCCGCGGCCAATTGTGCGACCGCAGAATCATTGTGCGAACCGCATACCCATTGTGCGGTCCATTGTGAGACCGCAGACCTGACTTCGGAGGTTCCATTTTCCTATTTGCCTAACCCGACCCCATTTTGATAAATAGGCTTTGAGGCTTATTTTGGGGCAATTATCTGATAATTTTAGAGAGAAACGAGAGTGTTCTAGAGAGAGGAAGAAACTCAAGTGCTTTGTTCAAGCTTTGAAATCCAACAAGGAAATATCACAAGATCTTCACCCAAGAGGTAAGGTTCTAACTCCTAGTCTTCAATTTCGAGTTTGGGCAAAGATGGATGATAGGGAGTGTGATTTTTGGATGTGAGAGTATTAGTTATACATGCTTGTACCAATAAGGTTGTGAGAAGATTGTTGAGTTCAAATGGGTAAAGATTGGGTTGAAAATGGTAAAAATCTTCAAAGACTTTAATTGAGAATTTGAAAGGCATTCCGATGTCGGAATTCGATAATTTTTGTATGGTTGAACTCGTATCGGAGCGGGTATTCAGATTTCATGAGTTTTTCGGGATTCGAGACGTGGATCCCACTGTCGATTTTTAAAATAAATTTCGGATGTTAATCCGAAAAATTAGTAATTTCATATAGAATTAATTCCTACGATTCGTGTTGAGTATATTGAATTGTTTGTGACTAGATTTGAAGCTTTAAGATACTAATTCGCGAGGCAAAGGTTTATTGAAATCTTGAATTTGGTTACAAAGCGAGGTAAGTGTCGTGGTTAACCTTGACTTGAGGGAATAAAATTCTTAAATTATTTGTTAAGTGAATTTCAAGTATAATGACGTATAGACGAGGTGACGAGTGTCTATACGTCGTCAAATTGATTGTTCGCATAATTATCTGAGAATCATAAATTATTTTAAATCATGAATTAATTATTACATTAATTATTTCTCTCAAATTCCTTGTTCATTATTATGTCTTAAATCCATGCTATAATTTCTACATGCTTATTTGAATTATGCGTCATAATCACTACTTGACATTTAGCATATTATATATTAAATTGCCTATTTTCTCCCTGATTTCTATAATTAATTGCTACTTGTCATTACTTGTTTCCTAAATAAATCATAATAATTGTATGCTTTGTTGCCTAATAATTTTTTCTTAAATGTGGTATTTATTGGAGTATTTTTACATTTAAGAGTTGTTTCATTATATTGTTGGAGCGGGTTGTACGCCGCAACAGATTTATTTTAAGTTTATATTGTTGGAGCGGGTTGCACGCCGCAACAGAATTTAATTGAAAGATTATATTGTTGGATCGGGTTGCATGCCGCAACGGAAATAAATTGAGGGATTATGACTACTGAATTGACTTTAATTTTTGATATGATTTACCGGTCTTACTTCTATTCCTGTTATTATTATTATTATTATTATTATTATTATTATTATTATTATTATTATTATTATTATTATTATTATTATTATTATTAATGCGTACAGGTTAATGTAAATGGCCTGCCTTAGCCTCGTTATTACTTAGTTGAGATTAGGCTCGGCACTTACAGAGTATATGGGGTCGGTTGTACTCATACCACGCTCTGCACTTCTTGTGCAGATACCAGAGTTGGTCCCAGCGGCGTACAGTAGATTTGCTCGGATTCAGCTATTCGCAGGGGACTTGAGGTATGACTGCATGGCGTTCGCAGTTCTGAAATCCCCTTCCACTTTATCGTAGGTGTGTATTTCTTTCAGACATCTTCATTTTCATTCAGACCTCTATTTGTATCATTCTAGTAGCTCGTGCACGTGTGACACCAGTTCTGGGATGGTATTTAGACATCGCTAATATTATGGATTATTCACTTTATTTTCGCATTTTTTTCTTTGTTATTAATTAATTTAAAATTATTTAAAAATGGCGAATATTATTCTAACGTTGGCTTGCCTAGCAAGCGAAATGTTAGGCGCCATCACGGCCCCAAAGGTGGGAATTTTGGGTCGTGACAAGGTGACTAGCAGATTAATACATTTAAAAGCCGATAACCGATAAACCGAACCGTTAAAGAGTAAATAACCGTCCGATCTGCCCGATAAGTAGCCCTAGCTACAGTGCTTCGTGACCGAATCAGGTTCTTCACGAACGCGATGAAGACCTGACGCCAGTGATTTTAAATATCCCAAAATCAGGATTTTCTTCATTTTTCACCATCTTCACATTAGAGCTCGGCCTAGAGGCGATTTTGAAGAGAAATTTCATCCCAACTTCATAGGTTAGTAGATTTTAACTTATTTTCTTCCATTTCCATCAATACCCATTGATTTCTAACCTTTAATTTATGCTCTTTCAAGTTAGAAATTAGGGATTTGGATAAAATTGGGGATTTTAGTAAAAATTAAGATTTAGACCTCAAATTGAGGTCAAATTTCGAAACTAATCACATAATCGGGCTCAGGATGAATGGATAACTGGGTTTTGGTATGAATCACGGGTTTTTGACCAAGTAGGATCGGAGTTCACTTTTATTGACTTTTTAGGAAAAGTTTAAAGATCTTTGCTTTATCTATTATAATTGATTTCCCTAGCATTGTTTGATAATATTGAGTTAATTTTGGTTATATTCGATTGGTTTGGAGGAGAATTTTAGAGGGAAGTCCCAGGTTGAGCTTTGATTTGATTGCGGAGCGAGGTAAGTATTGGGTCTAACCTTGATTTGAGGAAGTTAGGAAACCTTGAACTATATGTTATGTGAATTACGTGTGAACGACGTATATGCGAGGTGACAAGTGTATATACGCCCATGAAATGATTGTTTCCATGTCTTTCTCGTATTTCATGAACTATCTCACTCTATGCCTTAACTGTTACATACCTTAATTAATTTTTATGCCATAATTTGTTACTTGTCATTAATCATTCTTGTATTGAATTGTTCGTTCCTTCCATGACTCTGTGATTAATTGATACTTGCCTTAATTGTCTTACTTGCATACCTTAATTGTCACGTACTTGACTTGTCTTGTTGCTATTGTATTATTTGTAGCATTCCTTTGATTAGTACATTGTTCCTTTATTGCTTTGCTTTCATATTCCTTAATCATAGAGATTCTTGTAAATTGAGCTATTGGATTGATTACATTTATTAAAATTATTTATGGATCGGGTTGCATGCCGCAACGGTTATGATATGGTGGAATAAGGGAGGGTTTTGATATTGATTGTAATGATATGGCGGGATCGGGTTGGGCGCCACAACGGTTGTGTACGTAATACTTGATATTGATAAATTGTGACATGATGAAATAAGGGAGGATTATGACATTGATTATGATGATATGGTGGGATCGGGTTGCAAGCTGCAACGAATTGTATATATGAATCTTGATATTGATAAACGATGTTATGGTGAAATAAGGGAGGATTGAATGTGTACGGTGGGATCGGGTTGCGCGCCGCAACAGATTGTGTATGTTGATTTCGTTGTTGTTATTGTGTTGGTTTCAACATTTTTACATGAAATTATGTGATCGGTTATTCTGGGTTTGCCGACTGTGAGGATTGAGTTCTTTTTCATAAATTAATTGCCTTACTTTTATTTCCTGTCTTCCTTTCTTGTTATTAGTATTATATTGCATACATGTTATTTTAAGTGGCCCGACTTAGCCTTGTCACTTCCTTGTCGAGATTAGGCTCGACACTTATAGAGTACATGGGGTTGGTCATACTACACGCTGCAATTCTTGTGCAGATTTCGGAGTGGGTCCTAGCGGGGTTCAGTAGATTTGCTCGGGTCCAGTTCGTGACAGAGACTTGAGGTACAACTGCACAACGTTTGCAGCCATGAAGTCCCCTTCCCTCCTATATTTACTACTTTTCTGAGTTCAAAATAGTGTATTTTATTCCGACCACGTTTGTAGTAATCTAGATGTTCATGTACTCGTGACACCGATTTTTGGGTTATGTTTAGACTCGTTATTCAGTATTATCATACTATGCCTCAGACTTGTACCATTTTCATCGTTATTATCTTGTCATCAAATTGCTTAACTTAGTTAATTTTTTGTTCACGTCGGCTTGCCTTGTAAGTAGATGTTAGGCGCCATCATGACCCCGAGGTTGGAATTTCGGGTCGTGACAGTCGGATCCATTAAAAAAAGGCCTATTTAGAGAGGTAGTTAAAAGATCATCGAGGGAAATGGGACTATGACCGAGGACAAGTCATTGTGGAGATAACTCTTCCTAGAAGACTGGAGATATGAAAATCTAGGTTTAAGGAGCTCAAACAAAGTCATTAATGATGTTCAACATTGTCTAATAAAATTTCTTTTTGGTCCATTCTTGCGATGAGACAATGTTCAGTATCAAGGATAAAGCGTTAAGACTTTTTAATGGTTTCTAAGTTTGATACGGGGTATATCAAATAGTGTATCTACGACATAACATGTTTAGGAATCACCTATGCAAGTGTGAAGTATTAGCCGCTTCAAAGAGAGTTCTGTAAGGCCAATTCTCTATGCATTTATGAAACCAGGCGGTGTTCATCACTGAAACAAACACAACAATAAGAACCAAAAACGGTTAAGGGCTGATTGTGTGGCTTATGGTTGTCTAGGTATACACCAAAGCTTGACGGTTCAAAGATATCAAATCTACTGATTGACTGAGTATATCTGACACATGTTCATTACGG
The DNA here is from genome assembly GCF_000390325.3 of Nicotiana tomentosiformis. Classification (NCBI taxonomy): domain Eukaryota; kingdom Viridiplantae; phylum Streptophyta; class Magnoliopsida; order Solanales; family Solanaceae; genus Nicotiana; species Nicotiana tomentosiformis. Next base: position 126,635,333 of record NC_090816.1, on the reverse strand, counting down.
AAAGTTCAAAGGGAAACCTACTTATGCAGATGCTATTAATCCTTACCTGCGAATCACACAAGTTTTTTCATGTTTCTTAAACATATTTCCATCCCCATTCATGTGGTGGATTGATAGGTTTCGTGAATGGAAAATGGAAGAGGCACCTTTTAAATTGAACGTCTTCATCTCACTCTTTCATTGTCTATAAGTTTAGAGGCTTAGCCTCATTTTTCAGAAAATAAAAAATCTGAAAACTTCTCCCATCTTTTCTACATTATTGCATTGTTTTTCCAAATAAATAAAGTGTCAAGTGTAATTTGCTTCGTTTGTTGAGTTTACTGAAATTCTGTAATTTTGACTACCAATATTACAGAATAGTTTTTTCGTTCTATCCTAGGAGGAAGTAATCCATAACCTTGGGCAATAGTGAGGAGATTAAATTTCTGAAGGACACACAAACAACTTGTGGGCTCGAAAATTATTTTATATTTTGTTTTATTGAACTGACATTTCTTTACTTCTCTGATTTTCTGATTTTGATCATAGATTACTAACAACACATGTGTCGCTTAGGGTATAAAGGGCATGATAACTTTTCGTCATCCTCACTTTCCTACGGTTTATCATGGACAGTTTATTCAGGGTTTCAAACTAAACGATGGTAACTAACACGAGTGCGCTCGTTGAGAGACTTCACCGAACACCTTTGAGCTGACGACAGCCATACACAGAGGCGGATCTAGAATTTAAGTTTGATAGGTTCAATGTTTAAGGTTTTTAGCATTGAATCCATTGTATTTTAAAGTTATGGGTTCATATTGTTATATATTGTAATATTAATGAATTTTTGTACATGAATTTGTACTCCGCACCAAAAGTATCGGATTTAGTTAAATCCGGTGCTGATACATTATATCTGCCTATGGCCATGCACCACCTGTGTCTGTGTTCCCGAAGGCACCCCTCTCTTTCAAGAGGATTCACGACATGTCAAGTCCTAGTAAGGTTCTTCGCTTTGCATCAAATTAAATCACATGCTCCACCGAGCTTAGAAGTCAATTATGGGAAAGTCGAAAACTATTGTATCTTTTCTAAAGCAACATTCTCCCTTCTATCGACAAGAGGAGTTTGTTCAGATGGTCAGCACCCCCCTCATATAACCTCAGGGCCTCGTGGGTTCGAGTCACCAAAGGAGCAATAACTCCAACAAAGGGGAATCAAAAGAAAAAAAAAATTCCGTGCTATCTATTTTTAGTGGAATTATAGAACTTTCTCCCGAAGTTGCGGAATGAGTCTAATCAATAAAATCCATCATTTTTTATATTCCTTTATTATTATTATTATTATTATTATTATTATTATTATTATTATTATTATTATTATTATTATTAGTCTTTAATGTATGAGCATATTTTTTTTGTACAATATTTTTTATGACTTTCTGTCATACTTAACACACTCATAATGCTTTAGTAATAGTTTGAAACAATGAATTTGGTCACATTCATTTCAGTCTTTAAAAATGACCTTTTTTGTCCAAAGTCCAAATTCAATCTGTTGTTGGCTGATGTCTCAAAAGTCAACCGTTACGAAGAGGCCTTTGTCCCATGTATTAATTGCAAATCACTTCTGAGAGTTTATTTTCACAATTCTCAACTATTTATGCAGCATTGAAAAGGTCGCTAAATTTTTTTAAATTTTCGGTGATCAAACACCTATTTTAGTTGCTAAATTATTAACTTTTATCATTTTTTAATATATCAGCTACTATCTACCGTTACTTGATGAAATTGATTCCCAAACTAATATACCCAGCAACAGGGAATAATTTCATAATATAATATGTCATTGTCAAATAGTTTTCTAAATAAAATAAAGAACAATATTGTAGGTCATATATCCCATTATAACAATCAAAGTCTATGGCAAAAAATATGGGATAATGGGGCCATAAATATAGTATAACTTGAATAAGTCCCTGTATACAACCATAAACAACGGTTAGCTACGGTTGTTTTGCTTGGTTGAGGTTTGAATTTGAATCTCTCTAATTTAAGATTATTAAGTTTGTTATTATGTAAATTTTTTCTTTTACAATCATGTATTTGCTATGAATAACTTTGATTATTTTAAGTTTCTACAAAGTTTTAAATAGATTAAAATGTCATTGACTTAAAGATTTATGTGAATGTGACATTTTATCAATACTTTATCTATTGCAATTATTTCTAGCCTCAACGGCATAGCACTCGGCGATCACTAATCTTCTGTACCAAGTACTTTCACTGCTAGTTATTGTTGTGCAACCACCATTTGTAATCACATTCATCACCAGCGACCACCATCAATCAGCTCTACAGACAACCCCACCATCACTAGCCACCTTCATCACCAGTTGCCACCTTCCACCGCGCGCCATACGTCGTTCATCGTACAAAACCATCATTCACAATTACATCTACTACCATTCACCACCACACATATATTATATCTGGCTGTTATTGTACAACTACTATGGTTGTCTCCCTCCAACAATTAACAAACAATCAACCCCCACCATTTACCACTTCGCAGACCATCACCACCTACTATTATCACCATAGGCGGATTTGGGATTTTAAACTGTATGAGTTCAATTTTTAAAATTTTTAGCATTGAACTCATTATGTTTTTAAAGTTATGGATTCAATTGAACCCGTCGAGTATAGACTTTATCCGCCCCTGACTACCATGACTATCCGTTATCACCGTCGATAACTTTTGGAGTATTTTATCACACAAAGGCATTCTACATTCACATGAAAAAATATGTAGTATTTTTCTCAAGTTTTTTTTTTTCTGGATATAAGAATTGATTATAATTTTATTTAAAATTTATATCTATTAGGTTTTAATAAATAAATTATACACTTTTAAGAATATAAATGTTTTTAATTATCAAATCTTTAAATTTAGAACAATATTTTGTAGTAATTAAATATTTCGTAGTATTCAGATCAAACATTTTAATGTCAGGAAATAACCAAGGCTTTACTAAACATTTTTTTACACGTTAATGCCAAGGAGAATGTCTCTTGTAAATATCGTAAGAAAAAAATTTGGAAAAGGGAGAGAGATTATCGTTCATTCTCTTTTTGATTGCAACAAGTGAAACAAACAAATATGAACAGAAAAGAAACATCACTTTACGTTTATATCTTTTGTCAAAATTAAGGAATAAAAATAGATTTTCTCTCTGTTTCTCTTTCTTTTTTATATTAGCTTAGCATTATTTGTTTTAATCGGGTAAATTAAAGTATTTAAAGTATTAAACTAACTGATAGAAAAAATGAAGATCAGCTTTATGGTCAATTATAGATATTATTTTTGTTATTATATAATTATTTTTACGGGATATTAATAAAATATAATACTGAAGAACACCAAATAAAACATAAAAGATCTTACAAAGTAATTCTGAACGAAATTATTTTTTTTAAAATCTAATACGAGGTTAAAAGAGTAATTAGGTCTCAAGGGAAGAAATCCAAATAAATATACTAACAATAGAATTAGCATTTAGCACATAAAGAATTGAGGAAATATTAAGAAAACAAAGAGAAGAACACATGTGTTAAGTCAACTTAAAAACTTAGGAATATTAAAACAAATAATTAAAAAATAATAATAATGCTAATAGTACTAAGGTACTAAAGAGAGGTACTTTGTCAAAAGCAAATTTTGCGTGTAAATATTTGGTTGGTCGATTCTATATATGGTTGATTGGTTCATATTTGTTCTTTCTTTTTCTCTCTTCTGTTTTTGTGTGGAGAGGAAAAAACGTTCCTTCTCTTTCTCTCTGTTCCCTCTTTTACTTTTGTCTGAATTCCCCCTTTTTTCCTCTCTCTCTGTTTGAAGTTTGTTTCTTTTGTGCATTTCATCAAACAGAAGAGAGGGTGTGTTTTTTGTGTTTTGTGTGCTCAGAATTAATGGAAATTCCGGTGATGGGCTGCTTCTGATCATCATCATAATGGATTTTGATGCCGGAATTTCCTTGTCTGTGACTGAAGGTCCTTCCTCTTTGTCACCGTCTCTCGATCAAGGTACTCGCTTTTTATTTTTTAGTCCATTTCAATAAGAAAAGTAGTAAATAATTTAACATAAACTTCGTATTTTTCTTTTTTTTTTTTCAGTTCATGTTACCCTATTTCGTTTTTAATCATTAAAAAAAATATAATGACTCTTTATAAATTTGGAAATAATCTAACATAAATTGCCCATTTTACCCTTAGTAACACTGCCTCTTGACTAATAAGGTACTCAGCCCATTTAGCCCGTCTCAACTTTATGTGACCCTGTTTACTTGTTTAGTCTATTAAAAAAATATACCCTAATATAAATTTGAAAAAATTTAGCTTAAACTTTTTAAGTAACAAGTTTTTTTCTTTATTTTTTTTTAATTGAGTATCATTAATGTAATTGTTGTGCTTGAAATATAATGCTGCTAATGTTTGTAATCTTGACTTGTAATTTTTTATATTTTTGTTGATTCTTAAATAAGGTTGGACGACAAAGATTGGATTTTTATACATGGGATATTCTTTTTTGTGGCAAAAGTATTCATCTTTGCCAAAACTTTGCTGTATATGGTAGTAATACATATGTTATTCTGAGCATGCCAAAGTGCAGATACGATATTATGGTGTCAGTTCCAAAAGAAAAAAAAGATCCTATATAAATTTGGAAACAATTTAACATAAACTTCATATTTCACCCTTTAATGGCAAGGTTTTCTTTTCCTTTTTTTTTCTTTATTTTATTTTGTTTTATATGAAGGATCATTACTGTAACTGTTATGGTGAAATACAATGTTGGGAAAGTTTGTAATTGAGTTGCAATTGTTTAATTGTTTTTTTGTTGCTTATTAAATAAGGTAAGAAGATAAAGATTGGATCTTTACAATTGGGATATTTGTTTTTTGGGAAAAAGTTTTCATCTTTGCCCAAGCATTTGCTGTATATGGTAGTAGAGTAATATATTACTTCATATACTTTGCATATTGTTCTCACAAAAATAGATCAAATGCTAAGTCTTTTTCCCTTTTTGTCTGCATATTATGATAATGCACCCTTAATTCTTTTTCATCCTTTCATTATTTTTTTCTTTTTTGACTTTTTAAGTTTTACAACTCTCCACACCCCAACAAAAAAAAAAAAAATGAAGGAAAAAACAATAGTTTGCTTCTATTGATATATGGATTTTTCTGTCACTATTTCTAAATTAATTAATATGAGAGGCCAATATAGGATTTGGATCTGTAACAACAAATGGTGGCTAGTAAAATTTAGGTGAATTGTCTAATATGGTTTAAAGAAGAAGAGTTCACGTGGAATTTGAAAATAAGCAAAGATGCTTTGATGATCAAAGTTTTGTGCTTTTCTTATTTCTTGATAACTTTTTGGATGCATTGTTTCTAATTTGTTGTATGACTTATGATGCTGATGAAATGCGCCTAAACTACTTATGGTTGTACTCATTAACTTTCTTGTACATTTATTGTTAGACGAATATTATATAAGCAAGGTATGCACAAGTTGGCTCGGATGATACCCTTATTAAACAAAATATAGAACCGTATAAGCAAGAAAAGAAATGCACCTTATTAAGTTGTTTTATTTTTCAAGATCAAATGCTGGTAAAATGCGTTTACAAGGTCCAGAACTTAGAGAAGAAATTTATGGAACTGGTATCAATACTAATATTACTTAAGCTGAAGTAGTGTTTATTGCGTATCCATTGGTTTTTCAGACACTCTGTGGCAAATGAACTTGAGATCAAGGGAATCAATTGAGTCGGGACATTATCCTGTCCGTGAAGGTGAACCAGATTGTTCCTACTACATCAGAACTGGTCTCTGTAGGTTTGGATCAACTTGCCGATTTAACCACCCTCCTAATAGGAAACTGGTAAGGCACTGTATTCCACTTATTTCATGTAGCATATGTCCTATATGACGAACTCTTATGTATTTGTTCTCCGTAGTATATGACGTTCTTTCCATTTTAGGATTCAAAGTGTTTGACACTATTCTACTACAACAATTTTCACTACTCTTAGGAATTCAAATTGTTAAACTACTCAAATTTGGAACATTGATGTGACATTATCTATATGATACGTCAGATTAACAACTTAAACTTCTTATGTAATCAAATACCATCATATAAAATAGGATGGAGGGAGTATTTATCACTAAGGAATAGAGCATTATCACTAATTGAATTTCTTTCTTCTTTCCTCTTGATTTACATGGTGTCAAATCCAAATAGAGGCAATTGTCGAATCTAGGTTGTTTCTTTCATTGAGAAAATCTTTCAACTTTGTAAGTAAGCCGGCACACTCATTGCCTCGATATTGGTACCAATCTCGGCGGTCAAGTTAGTCTGTTGACCACATTTATAGTTGTCTCGTGGAAATGACCACATTTATATTTCGTCTCGTGGAGATGACCACAGTTGTTAACAGAGACACTGCTATGCACTACTACTCGAGCCAACAACATTACCGTCACTTTTGGTGTATTAACTTCCACACCGTAGGCGCTAGATGCTGTCCACGACTGACGTCATCAACCACATTAGCATGTCGTCCCTGTCAGTAGTCTAATTAGCACTGCCATCTCAGCTTACCATTTAGCTAGTAGAGCACATCACTTAGTCCAGTAAGAACCACATCATGTGTGCCATGTCCACAATACAATGCCATGTCAGCCTGTCAATGTCACCTACTGTGTTACATAAAAACTATCAGGAGCCTCCGACCATATGATCGACTGCGGAAATTCATTGTGTTATTTTCCAATTTAGCCATAGTAGTTATTCTTGTTTTATATTTCTAATATCCTGGGACACCTTACTTAGGCTCGGTGTATTATTCCGTCTTCTACCAATGTTCCAATCAAGGTCAGTGACTCCATCTTGTGTGCGGATGACGTTGGTATTATGGTTAATGATCCTAAAGAGATTGAGGCACCAAATGATATTTCCTTATTCAAATTCAAAGCAAAGTTTGGGTTGGCTCAAGTATTATTTTGTCACAGAGGTGGCCCAGCCAACTTAAGTGTGGTCTATTACGAAAAGATAATTATCTTGGATGGACCAATATGGTTGATTGTCGACCTATTTACACACCAATGTTGTTACTTTTGAGACTTGAGAAACCTTTAGCAAAACACTACTACATGGTTGATCGAGCTTTTTTATTTGGTGTGTGTGTGTGTGTGTGTGTGTGTGGATAAGATAAGAAAGCAGGGGTCAGTAAACTCAATTATCTGACCGCATATTGAAACTTCTTTTTCGGTTAGTGTGGTTAGTCAATTTTTTAGGATATCATGATAGTCATTGAAATGCAATGGTTTGTTCCTTTCAATATATCAAGAGTGCTTTGGGTCAAGGACTCCTTATGAAGGTGGAGAAAATAGTAAGATTGTTAGATATGTTGATGAAGATTGGACTAGACCTCGATCTGATAGATGGTCTATGCACATTCATTGTGTATTGAGTGGTGGAAATTTGATCTCTTGGAAAAAAATTTAATAATTGTCTGGTCAACTGGAGGATTGAATATAGAGCAATGGTTTTAGCAACATATGGAGCTTATGCATTTCAAACAGTTGCCTCAAGAACTGTAGTTAAAAAAAATAGCATAGTTGACATTGGATTATGACACTCAAGTCGGATTATATTTCTTCTAATACATTGTTTCGTAAATAGACCAAGATGTTGTGTTCAATTACCATCTATCGTAAGAAAATATTGTTTTAACTTAATTCCATGAGCTCTGTTATCTCAGCTCGCAAACACGTGTACTTAATATGTATGTGATCCTACCATTTATAAATTTGTGTGGGAAGCTTGGAGCACGTGATCTTTACATACAATTTGAGAGGAAACGTGATAATGCATCTAAGATCAGTGTACACGTTTTGATTAATTGTACAGAATATTTTTAAAATTGTTTCACAACTAGGAACTTGGTAAGTAGAAAACTTTCTTTATTTGGTGGAGCCTAAACTCCTATATAAGGAGCCTTTATGTATGTTATTATCACCAACATAATAAGATTTCGATCGTCTTTAAAAAGAAAAAAAAATTCCCTCTTCTATTTTCTTTTTGATGTACAATGGGTCTCTAAATGACTTAATCCTGTATAAATTCCCAAATGCCAATATCCAGAGAGACATATGCAGCAGCAAAACAGGAGAGATAAGTCACCTCCAAATAGGAAGGTATAGGAAACCAATTTATATGCTTTGTTGGGAGTTGTGATAGCTGTTTTTGTGGAAAGATATGTTACATAGTTCCACACTTAATGTCTTTAAGAGATGACTATATATGTGTTTCATCCATTCCGTACTGTAGCTAAGACACTAGAAAATGTGAAATCAATTTTCAAGTGGAGACATCAGTCCTCTGAATGGGTTTTGCTTGTCTAATAGTTGGATAAGTGATTTAAACTTTTGGGGATTTTGACAAATATTTACTCCGTCTCTTGGAATAAGAGGAGACTAATTAATCTAGCAACACAATGGGTTTCCCTTTTCCTGGTTATCTGTCAACAATATTTCTCATTTACTATTATATATGGCATAGAGATTTTCCATCTGCTCCAATCCACGATCACGCTCAACAGTGCATTTTAATAACATAAGTGGATGTTATTACCCTTGTTATCTGAAAACAGAGAGAGGAAGCTTCCATTTGCATTCATTGCTCCTTGAAGCCTTTCCTTCTCACTGCAACTTACCTCCTCTGTCATTCACTCTTCCTCTCTCTCTCTCCATGTTATCCTTTCTCTGCAGTTGCCTATGCCCCTTTAGTGTTAACTTCCATGCAGTGTTGTCAAAGGCGAAAAGTTTTAAAAAGCGTTCTTGGTCTATTGAGGCTTTAAGTGCAACGCACAATTTAAGTGCGGGCTTCAGTAAAAAGAGGCTCAATGAATGAAAATATAAAAATATATATATGTAATTTAAGAAAGAAGTAACAAATTCATTCATAATGTTTTCCTTAACAGCTAATATGCTTATTTGCCGATTATATTGGTTTTATAGTACAGCTCGATTTAAGATAGAACTCATGGACAATGAGTGCATACACCTTAGTGCCTTGCCTACATTGAAGCGCAGCTTAAGTGAGGCAAAGCGCCCTCCCCGAGCTTTTCTGAGCTTCAGGGCGTAAGCGCGTCTTAAATGAGCCTTTAACAACACTGCTTCCATGCGCTGGTAGTGAAAAAAGAACTCCATATATTGGAAGTAATAGATCCCAAGAATGTCAAATTGGTATACTATAAGGCAGGAGCAGAAAAAGAGTCTAGATGAAAGGTAAAGAAAGGAGGAAGGATGGAGACGGGGTGAGTTAAGAACAGATTGGGGCATGACTATTTCTTTTTCTGTTTGATGAAACTTTGAAGAACTCTTTATGGATGAGCTTCCAAGACTTGGCTTTATTAAACTGACAAAAGAAGTTCTGCTCAGGGACTCTTTGTCTCCTTCACCAAAATGTTTCATGACAACGTGATATTGTTTGTAAGCCCATTTTTGGGCAACAAGGCCTGGAAAGTGGACAGGTTAGAGAAAATTCTCCTTTTCCTTTATCATAAAGAAGAAGAATTGAAAGTCAACCTGCACTCTAATTTTAAGTTGCCAAAAATTTAGAGTGACGGAGGTTATAAGTAGGCATGTGAAAATCTCAGCCATAGGTTTTGAATCTTCACATCCTTAGTTTACGTATGTTATGCATACTAGTATAAGCTTCCATGTACGCACTTCAGCTGGCATTTCTATACACTGCAATAGGAGATATTCAGTTGGGATCCTATTTCTTGATGATAATTAGTAGATGTATAACGCCAATGCTGTCTTCCTGTTAGAAATTTAATAAGCATCACTGAATTATGACTCTACATGTATTCATAAAGATTTATGCAGTTATGATTTGCATATATTCCTTTGTTTGTATCTTGGGAACTGATGGATATGCAAAGTATTTGATGCAGGCCATTGCCACGGCAAGGATGAAAGGAGAGTATCCAGAAAGAATGGGGCAACCAGAATGCCAGGTATGATCCAGACCAATATGTATTTTAGCTGCCGATCATCATACTATATTATAAGTGTGAAGACTTTTCGATAATGTTATTTTACTAAAATATCCTTCAAAACATGAATGGCCAAATTACCCTATACTTGTAAAATTATTTTCCATTAAATATATATATATATATATATATATATTAAAATTACTACTATGTGAACGCGTCATTAAATTGAGATCCTATTAAATGGTAGTATTCAATTATCCTTCCCATTACTTTTCATGTTTTTTGTCAGTTTGCTCCTTTGAGCTTCCACTATTAAAATCATCCGCTCAAAACCTTTTTATATGTTTGATATTTTTTCGTATAAAAGTGCACAATATATTGTCACTTCATTTCTTTTACAGTGCCTTCTTTACGCCAAAGTTGTATCCATTGACTTAATTTTTCTCTCCCATAAAAAGACAATGATCTTTTGGCTTTTGCTTTCCTATTTGGCAACAGATACATTTTATTGATAAATTACAATTTTTTTCTTCTATGTACAAACTTTTCTTTCTCTTTTATTATTTTGTTTTAGGACTTCATGAAATTGAGTCTATCTTTTAGACTTTTGAATAAATATGCTATTCTAAGCAACGTTATGTTGGGATATTACCCATAAATCAAAATCATGTATTAAGCATCATTATCTGATATGTACCGAATTACTTTATTAATCCCAATTTAAAGAATGAAAAAGAAGAAAATATCTCCTTTCATTGTACTAAGTTTTCCTTCATTACTATTACTTTTAGATCCTACAACTCCTTTTTCTTTTTTCAAAAATAAAAAAATTCTGCTCGTGTTGTCCTAGCAGATTAAAGCCTGTCTAATAGGAGTATTGGATTATGTTGTCACTGAAAGAATTTTTTTTTGAGAAAACAAAAGCATAATTTATACAAGAACAAAAGATGTAAAAAAAAGAGATTCGGTTTCTATTCCTATTATAACTTTTCTTCTTCAACAGTTCAACTCATGTTATTTGTGTGTATAAAATATAATGATTCCGACAAAATAAGGGAGTTAGCTCAATCTATATATGAATAGGCTATTCAAAGACTTATATAGATTAAAAGTAACAGTAAAAGTGAAATATTCATTAACTTTTATTTAATATTATGATTCTTGTAACTTTTCTCTATGCTCACTTTTTTTGTCTAATAAGAGCATATATATGACTTTCAAATTATTTTAAAGCAGGGTCTTATTTAGTAATTTTTTTTAATCATTCCTTAATTTTTTCTTTAGTCACACAGTCTCCTCCATTTAGATCGTGAAGTGCTAATTACGCCTAATTATTTGTACAAATCAGCTACTAATATTCTTTCTCCTAATTTACACATGACATGACTCATAATTTTGAATAAGACAACAAAATTCATGTACGTGCAACGATCAAGTATGTCAATTAACGATCAGGTATCTCTATCGCAATTAATTATTACTTCTTTGTAAGTATGAACCATGAAATTAATCATGATCTACTAGCTATTTAAGAAAGACATGAGTCGATCAAATATACTATACTACTTCCACAAAATACTACTTCCATTTGATACAACTTTTTGATATGTATGTTGTTGTAAAAGGAGGAGGCTACTATTTCTTAAAGACAAGGTAGAACCTTTAAACATGTCATTTATATTGTTGAAGTATAAAAGAACAAAAAATTGTGAAGCTTAATGTTTGATATGCTAGACAAGCTGCATAATTAAAGTTGTTTGAACATACTTTTAAAGTTTTATTATATAAATTTTCTAAACTATTTTACACTTATTGTATAAAGTATACGCGCAACGCGCGTATTTAAAACAAGTATAGGAAAATGAATAGAAGTGTAATAACATCTATTCATACAAATGGAATAACAACAAATAGCCTCAATACTAAACTAGCTTGAGGCTAGATTTTTACAAAAAGGAAATTTAAATTTAAAATCAGAAAATTTGTCAAGACATTTCGTTAAATAGAGCCTATTCTCTTTTAAATTTTAATTTAGAATGCTTTTTGTTAGATAGTTATGTAAATAATGTGAATTAGTCATAGTCCCACATAAAATATGAGTAGGATATGTATTGTATAAATAGGGCTCATTGTATTATAATTGAATAGAATATCAATAATATATTTTTCTCCCGTGCTTTCTCACATGGTAACAGAGCATTAATGAGAGAAAATCATTGTGCGTCATTCCAGCGACATCCAGGAAGAAAGAACTCAGTCACAGTGCAATATTCCGGTGACTTAAGTGACTGATTTGCATCATCTCACGTTTGGTGAGTGTTGTGCACAAACCAACACCACTATTAGACTCCGAAAACTTCGGTGACCAAACCCCATTCAGATTCTTCGGCAACAGAAGCCCCACACGCCTCCATGCGCCGTCTAGATCTGTGACTCCACCGGTACGTCTGTCCCACGCGCCGGCACGTGCGTGCTTCTCCGACCATTGTTTGGCTGAGCTCTTCAGGACAGTTTGTTCCACAGCATTTTCGAGTCCACCAGTACTATTTCCGACAGATTCCGACAACTTTGGAATTTTTCGGCGTGAACAATGTTTTTTTCTCTGTTGTGAACATTGTTTTCCTAGATATTTCTTCAGTTTTCTAGGAGTTACTGATTTCCACTATTTCAAGTTAACCCTACAACTTTTAGTCAAGAATTTGAGAAATTAATTGTAGCGAAATGGGATCCAATACTATGAATAGTTGGATGGTTTCTCTACCGGATTATACTGAGTTCCTTCATTACAAAGCGTTTAAACATACATCTTCAGAGATAGCTTCCGTTGTTCAAACATGTAATAGCGTGACTTGTGTCTCTCAATCTTCATCCTCCGAGTCATGGGTCATTAATTCAGGTGCATTTGATCACATTTCTGATAACATATCTCTTTCACTACTATTTTATATTCTCAATCTCTTCCAACAATCACAATAGCCAACGGGTTTCAAACCATGGCAACTGGAATAGGTCAAGCAAGTCCACCTCCTTCCTTACCTTTAGATTCAGTTCTTTATGTTCCTGGTAGTGCTTTTAATCTCATAGCCGTTAGTTGCTTAGACAAATCACTTAAATGCTCTATTTTATTCTTGATGACGCAGTACATGGCGGATCATTGGTACCAGGCGTGAATCAAATAGTTTTTATTACCTTATCCTTGCTAAATCACATGAACTCACATATTGTCTTTCTTCAACAACTTGTCCTGTTACTGATTCACCAGATTTGTTACATAAACTGTTGGGACATCTCAGTTTGTCAAAACTTCAGAAAATAGTACCTGGATTATCTTGCTTGTCCACTCTAGAGTGTGAGTTATGTCAGCTCGGTAAGCGTACTCACTCCTATTTCCCTCGGCGTCTTGATAACGAGCAGAGTCACCTTTTACTTTAGTCCATTAAGATGTTTGGGGTCCTTATTGGGTTAGTTCTACCTTGGGATTCCGCTGCTTTGTCAGTTTCATTGATGATTATTCCTGGTGCACTTGAATATTTTTTATGAAAAATCGATCTGAGTTGTTTTCTATTTTCTAGACCTTCTATGCTGAAATTCAAAATTGATTTAGGGTTTCTATCCCCACATTCGTAGTGATAATGCCCTAGAGTATTTGTCTTCCCTATTTCAACAGTTTATGAACTCTCATAGAATCATTCATCAAACATCTTGTCCGTACACATCTCAACAAAATGGGGTAGCCGAAAGAAAGAATAAACGTCTCATTGAAACTGCTAGTACTCTACTCATACAATCTCATCTTTCGTTGCGTTTTTGGGGGATGCAGTTCTCACATCTTGTTATCTTATTGATCGTATGCCATCCTCAGCTGTCCAGAATCAAGTGCCATTCTTTGTCTTGTTTCCCCACTCATTTTTGTTCTCTCTTCCATCCCATATCTTTGGGAGCACGTGTTTTCTTCATAACCTTACTCCAGGAAAAGATAAGTTAGCTTCTCGTGCTCTTAAGTGCGTATTTCTGTGTTACGTGAGAACGCAAAAGGGATATCGATGCTATTCACCTGACCTACAGTGGTACCTTATGGCCGCTGATGGTACCTTCTTTGAAACCCAGTCATACTTCATAGGTCCAGATGATTACTTAGATATTTCTGAGGTGCTACCAGTTCCATCTTTTGGAGATTCAATCACTATTGGCCAAATACATAGACAACCACTCTAACTTGGCACCAATTTTTATTTTGGCACTTTATCTCATCCTTGTTTCATTTTGGCTTCAACCCCTTTTATTATATTTCATTTTAACACAAAAAGTTGACTCAATGTAAAATATAAAGAGTGTGTGTATAAACGCTTCTGAAGTCTAATAACTATCTAATTAAATATAGCCAACTGTTTTTTAATCCATGTCTACCGGGTCTAACCAAATACCCGGAACCCTACACTAATAACTCGGATGGGCTCTGGGTAAAATAAGAGCCACCTGCTTATTTTCTCTAAGTCATAAACTTGTCTACCTTAATCTCGTTCCCAAAATTCTTAGTCATAGGTAATGAAACCCTAATCTCGTTCCCAAAATCCCTGGTCGTAGGTGATGAAATCACTTATTACAACTTAACATAATTGGTACCTAAAATCAATTTCATTTCCTCCATAATAGGTACATGAAAAAGATACATAAATAAAAGGCACACAAGACTTAACACTAGCCTTTTGCAGTACAAATTGAACTCCGACAATGTTGAACCCATTAGAGATATCATCAACATTCTTAAAGTTTGGAACTTCAAGCTTCAGACGAAGATATGGATTTTAAGAAATTAAAAAAAAAAACTAACTAAATAAAGGAACTAAGATACGGCAAAGCTTTGAAGCTTTCTGGAGATGGAGATCGAGAGCAACCAAGGAATTATTTTGGGAGTCTAGATGAAAGAAATAATGGGGAAAGAGGTTGGGCATTTAAAATAGAGCCTCACGCGCTTACCAGGTGAGAAAATTCATCCAATGTGACAAGTCAGCTTTTTGTGTTAAAATGAAACATATTAAATGGGATTGGAGTGCCAAAATGGAACAAGGCTGAGATCGAGTGCCAAAATGAAAATTGATGCCAAACTAGAGGGGCTGTCTATGTATTTGGCCATCACTATTTCTCATCCATC
Organism: Nicotiana tomentosiformis; assembly: GCF_000390325.3. Taxonomy (NCBI): domain Eukaryota; kingdom Viridiplantae; phylum Streptophyta; class Magnoliopsida; order Solanales; family Solanaceae; genus Nicotiana; species Nicotiana tomentosiformis. The sequence continues at coordinate 126,620,122 of NC_090816.1, read as the reverse complement.
TTCCTCCACAATTCCAGCTCCACCACCTACAGTTCCAATTTCAGTTCCACCACCTACAACTCCACCACTCCTGACTTATCATCATCGTCCGCGCCCAACATCAGGCCCAGCTGATTCACGTCTTGCACCTGACCCTGCTCCTACTGCGGACTTGTCTCCTCTTAGTCAACTGATTGCACTTCGAAAAGGTATATGGTCCACACTTAATCCTAATCCTCACTATGTCGATTTAAGTTATCATCGTCTGTCACCACCCCATTATGCGTTTGTATTATTTTTGTCCTCTGTCTCCATCCATAAGTCTACAGGTGAAGCACTGTCTCATCCAGGATGGCGACATGCTATGATTGACGAGATGTCTGCTTTACATACGAGTGATACTTGGGAGCTTGTTTCTCTTCCTTCAGGTAAATCTTCTGCTGGTCGTCGTTGGGTGTATGCAGTCAAAGTTGGTCCAAATGGCCATGTTGATCGACTTAAGGCTCGTCTTGTTGCCAAATACTCAATATATTTGGGCTCAATTATAGTGATACTTTCTCTCCCGTGCCTAAAATAGCATCAGTCCGCCTTTTTCTATCCATGGCTGTTGTTCGCCATTGGCCTCTTTATCAGTTGAACATTAAGAATGCATTTCTTCACGGTGATCTTAAGGATGAGGTTTATATGGAGTAACTACCTGGTTTTGTTGCTCAGGGAGAATCTAATGGCGTTGTATGTCGGTTGCGCTGGTCCCTCTATGGTCTAAAGCAGTCTCCTCGAGCCTGGCTTGGTAAGTTCAACACAGTAATTCAGGAGTTTGGCATGACTCATAGTGAAGCTGATCATTCTGTATTTTATCGGCATTCTGCTCCAAATTTATGTATTTATCTGGTGGTTTATGTTGACGATATTGTTATTAGCGGCAATGATCAGGATGGTATTACTAGGTTGAAAAACCTTCTCTTTCAGCACTTTCAGACTAAGGATCTTGGCAGATTAAAGTATTTTATGGGTATTAAGGTCGCTCAGTCTAGCTAAGGTATTATGATCTCACAACGGAAGTACGCCTTGGACATTCTTGAGGAGACAGGAATGACAGGTTGTAGACATGTTGACACTCCTATGAATCCGAATTTTAAACTTCTGCCAGGACAGGGAGAACAGTTTAGTGATCCTACAAGATATAGTCAACTGGTTGGTAAATTAAATTACCTCACGGTGACCAGACCTAACATTTCCTTTCCTGTGTGTTGTGAGCCAGTTTATGGATTCTCCCTGTGATAGTCATTGAGATCCAGTTGTACGCATTCTTCGGTATATTAAATCAGCTCCGGACAAAGGATTATTGTTTGAGGATCGAGGCCATGAACGGATAGTTGGATACTCAAATATTGAATGGGCAGGATCACCTTCTGATAGACGTTCTATGTATGGATATTGTGTTTTAGTAGGAGGTAATTTGGTATCTTGGAAGAGTAAGAAACAGAATGTGGTTGCTCGGTCTAGTGCAGAAACAGAGTATTGAGCAATGGCTATAGCAACATGTGAGCTAGTTTGGATCAAACAGTTGCTCAAGGAGTTGAAATTTGGTGAGATCAACAAGATAGAACTTGTGTGTGATAATCAAACTGCCCTTCATATTGCATCAAATCCGGTATTCTATGAGAGAACTAAACACATTGAGATTGACTGTCACTTCGTTAGAGAAAAGATACTCTCGGGAGATATTACTACAAAGTTTGTGAAGTCGAATGATCAGCTTACAGATATTTTCACCAAGCCCCTCACTGGTCCTCGTATTAGTTACATATGTAACAAGCTCGGTACATGTGATTTGTATGCATCGGCTTGAGGGGAAACGTTAGATAGTTATATAAATAACGTGAATTAGTCCTAGTCCCACATAGAATAGGAGTAGGATATGTATTATATAAATATGGCTCATTGTATTGTAATTGAATAGAATATCAATAATATATTTTTCTCCCATGCTTTCTCACGCTTTTTAATAGTTCAAAAGTTCTCTCATTTTTGGAGTTTTAGTGAATCAGAGCAGTAGACCCACAGGCAGAAGACTCAAAATGATGCTTTTATGTCTATTAACCATCTTGTTTTGTTAACCATCCTGGAGTGACTAGTTTTTAGAGTTAGAGCAGTCGAGCGTTAAATATAATCATCTTTCTTAAGTTCAATTTATTTTCTGGTTGTTGAAGTCATACTTTGCATGAGCTTTGGTGTGGTAACTTTCCATTTGTCTCCCGCTAATTCCCTTTAGCCTATTTAGCTCACAAACTGAATGATTTTAGCAATTTTACAGTACTACTTGAAGACGGGAACTTGCAAATTTGGAGCCACATGCAAGTTTCACCATCCTAAAGACAAGGCTGGGATTGCTGGAAGAGTTACCCTAAATGTCTTGGGCTATCCGCTTCGCCCGGTTTGACTTCATTATCCGAACTACTTATTGAATTTAATAACATTGTTCTTTCTAATGTATGCAAAAGGTTCTTAGTTCATAATGATTCTAATGAATCTTAACCTGCATTTTTTTCTACTCGCCAAATTGTCAGGCAGGGGCTTGCAAAAGCCCTTTCTTTTGTTCCACATGCTTGCTGCTAAAGTTATATAAGATCGATTGTAATGATTGAAGAGAGCCATACCTATGTTTAATATAGAATATAAAGCTAACAAATGAATTTATTGCCTTGACGTTGTATTTGATATTCATGGGATACATGCATTGCTTCGTTGTATTTGCTAGGTGTGTTGTGATTGTGCAGATGGCTGATAAAGACCTCTTTCTTGAAACATGTTTGTGCTTTGTGGTTATACATAATGTCTTTTTTTTTTCTGCCTGCAGAATGAGGCTGAATGTGCTTATTACATGAGAACTGGACAGTGCAAGTTTGGAAGTACCTGTAAATTTCACCATCCCCAACCTTCTAACATGATGGTCTCTTTACGTGGTTCCCCTGTTTATCCCCCAGTTCCTTCTGCAACAACTCCTGGTCAGCTGTCCTATCCCTTGTCCAGAGGATCTTTCATCCCTGGTGCACGCTGGCAGGCTCCGTCAAGTTACACTCCATTGATAATGCCTCAGGGAGTAGTATCTGTTCCAGGGTTTGCATACAGTGTAAGCTTCCACATGATACCTTGCATTTGCTTGTTATGTATGGCCTAATTTTGTACTTTGTTGCTATTCGGGAAACCAGAATTTGCTGCATCCAGCCTTCTTTATTATAACTTGGGTTCCAAATTTGCTTGTTGATCAAGAAGTTCGGCTTAAACTTTTTTTTGGTTAAGCTTTTGTAACCTTTTATCTATATTCATATTTGGGGATTACTTTAACCTTTCTGGAATATTTGAAGATTGATGGACAAATATAATAATTACTATATCCTTTTTTGTCGCAGCATGCTTACTAAGATTTTGTTCTTTCTTCAAAGGTTCTGTTCTCTACTTGAATACATTTGAGAATCATTGCATCAGAACATCAGAAAACAATTCCACTTTAATATAGTGGTAGAGATTTTCTTTGGAAGATATCTTGGTAATTGTTACTCCCAAGATGAAATTTTCCTCTGTTTCTCTTTGAGGATGCCACCAACAACAAACAACAACCCAGTATAATCCCATTAGTGGGGTCCGGGGAGGATAGTGTGTACGCAGACCTTACCCCTAACCTGGGGTAGAGAGGCTGTTTCCGATAGACCCTCGGTTCCCTCCCTCCAAGAACTCCCCACCTTGCTATTGGGGTGACTCGAACTCACAATGTCTTTGAGGATGCCACCATTATTAGATATTGAAGTCATACCTTCTTCCGCTTCAGAGTCATTATGCTAGCACCTTCTCCTTCCTATGCTATTTGAGTGAATAATTTTCTTTTGTGGGATGTTAAGATTATTACTTTCTCAATTATGAAATAGGCGAGAAAAGTTTACGAGCTAAGTTTCAAGGAGACTTTTCACTGCCTTTATATTTTTTGGAGATAAAGCAACAGTCTCTTCTGTATTAAGTTGTTATTGTAGCTGATGTCCAGATGGAAGTAAGTTTAGAATGAACTTCTGAGAATATGTTGTCTTCTGAATAATCATCTTTTATTTGGTGGGGAGTGGAGCTGGCTGAGTTTGAACTTGACCTTAGACCTTGGTGGGGAGTATATACAAATTGAACTTAATCTCTTTGGATTTATATGGCAGTAGTCAGGCAAGATGTTGCATTCATTTATGGTCAAGTATTTTCTATAATCTTGTATTGCACAAGCTTGTGAGCTGTGCCTTATCTACTTTGAGGTTTTATAATACGTGCATATGAACTCAATTTACATAGGAGGTAATATCTCTTTCAGGGTCAGATGGGATCGATTTCTTCTCCTGAGGGCCAGCAACAGACAGCTGGAAATAGCCAGGTTTATGGAACTTCACGATCCGGTGATGCAGCAAATATGGGATCCCAAGGAGTCACTTCCCCATACCGTCCAGCTTCTGTTCCTATGGGGTACTATGCATTGCAGGGGGAGAATGTCTTCCCTGAACGACATGGGCAGCCTGAATGCCAGTTTTACATGAAGACTGGAGACTGCAAGTTTGGTGCTGTTTGTAGATTCCATCATCCGAGGGAAAGGCTGATTCCTCCTCCTGACTGCATGTTAAGTCCCATTGGACTTCCTTTACGCCCTGTGAGTACACTTTTTTTGTTATTTGCTAGTGTTTTTATTATGACATAAGTCTAGTGATGAGTTTGCTGTTCAAAACTTCCACACTTGTTTTTTGTCAGCTTTAAGCGGGTGAGATGATATCCTCCTTTGAGATGGATTTTTTGAACATCAATGTGACCAATATTCTATGTATAAATTCAGACTATTTCCACTCACGGGGATCTGCTGTTTATCAGTGCTAATAAACGAGATTTGGAAGTGATGTTAATCGAATATGACATTTCAGTGCAAGTATATATTGTTTCTCATGCTCGACGTACTTGGTGACTGACTCTGCAAAGTTGGTCCTCTCTTAAATTCTGTTTATTAAATATTTTGTTCCAGCTGTGAATAAAGTGCCACTAGGTTAATTAATTGACATTACATGTATACTGGGTTCAAAGAGATGTTTGTCTTCATTATTTTTCTACTTGGAAGATGGACTTAAAGTCCATGAAATAGAGTGTTCTTCAAAAATAAAGTATATGCTTTCAAATTTGTGGGGACCTGTATGACTTGTTGGAATCCATGTTAAGCTAGTTTCTGACTAAGCTGCTAATTGTTTGGTATTATAGCGAGTCATTTTGTGAAAAAATTCGTCAAGTTTAAGGATTAGCAATGAAGAAACAAAGATTTGCTTACTAAGTTTTGGGACACGAAGGTGTTTACTGACAATTGTAGCATTGAAAGCCTTCACTTCTTCGAACTCTCAGTATGCGCTTCTGGCTGAAGATTTTCTAAACCAAACAGCACTATTCTTATTTACAGAAAGCAAAAGGGAAACAGGAGTAAAAGACTCTTTTCAGAAGACAATTCTTTTGACACACACAAAACCGTTTCCTTCAAATTCAGATTCTACTTTAAACATTAAGACTACAAATTCAATCGATTTCTAATCAGACACCACCTTATTGAACTTAGATGTAATTATGTTAGCTAAAGGAGCTGTTGGATCATATTTTGGAAGAAAGTCAAAGGAAGAGAAGAAGAGATGTCGGAAAAGAATAAGTTGAAATTGGATAAAGAAAAAATGGTTACCTTTTCCTGCTTTCCCCCCCAGTTATAACCTTTTTGGTAATGTGGAGACTTAGTGAGCTGAAAAGATTTCTTTTGGCTTCTTTCTTGGATTTGTTTTGCAGGGAGAACCATTGTGTATTTTCTATTCAAGATATGGGATCTGCAAATTTGGCCCAAGTTGCAAGTTTGATCACCCAATGACGGTTTTCACTTATAGTATCTCAGCATCATCTTCTACTGATGCTCCTGCAGTTCAGCGTCTATTGGGTTCATCATCAGGAACCAGTGCATTGACCTTGACTTCAGAAGGGCTTGTTGAAGCAGTGTCAACGAAGCCCAGGCGACTGTCACTCTCAGAAACAAGAAAGATGCCACCTGGTGATAATAACATTGACAGAGAGGGATGATCTTTATCCCCCCAATTACCAGCCAGCATCATCATTTCTATCTTTTTGAGAATCAATAACAGTTGCCTGTAAATTCTTTTCCATCGGTGGAGATGTACAGAATCCAGTAAAAGTCAATTTATTCTTCTGAAAATGCATTTCAGTTGACAAGGTTGACATCTCTGTACTTCACTTTGGAGCAATGTATAAATCTGCCGATGTTGGCACAAATTGGTGAATCCAACTGTTAATTTGTAATCTGCCTAAAGCCCTCTACCTTTTTATATGAATCAATTTAACCCCCTAATCTCCTGTGTGAATCATTGGTTTCCTCAATTGTATCTGGCTCTCTGGTACTTTTTTGAATATCAGAGAAGGTTGTAAATGATCCAAATGTCTAACTCTCATACCTTGAAGTTGTTCTAGACATATGCTGATGACGTGCTTTGCTTATAATTATTATCAATGACCAGAGTCCAAAGGTATCTCATGGTTATTATCTATTTTTCTCGTCATCAGAAAAGAAAATAGCAATCTGCCCCTTCTAAGTTCTAAGTATTATGATTAACTGAACTTTTTGTTCTATTTTTCTCTTTTATTTTTGGCAGATATTCTCTTTGCAGGTTTTGTATGAGGTAACTTGTGGTGATTACAAACGTAAATGATGTCAATGGATCGTTCTCCGCCTGTTCGGTGCACTATTATCTGGTAACTGGAATTGTTAGGGGCTCACTGAGGAAAACACAGCACCTAGGTAGGTAGAATAGTTTTCATTATGGAAGTGATGACTCTTTCTCCATCTTAAATAAGTTTATTAACAGTCCCCTGTGAATTTTCTGTATTACAGTGATCGGAAAAGGAAGCAGCACATTCCACCGGGAAAGCAGTTAAAAAGCGATGTAACCTCTTAACTTAAATTTTGCTTTTTCCATCCTTCATCCTCTTTACTTTGATCGTGTAGTTCAGCTTTTCCATTTATTGCCATGTATATATCTCTCTCAAAAATAGAATTGAATTTCAAGAAAGAACGTACTTGTTTTTAAATCATGGAGAGGATTTCTTCCTTGTAGGTAGCTACTTGTGTAATTGTACCTTTTTCTCTCTCAAACAAACCCGAAAACTAGTTCCGCATGATGTATGTTCAGCAGTTTTATTTTATAGGCTACAGGATTACCACAATTGTCATCCAACAAGCTCCAGGATATTGGCAGATCTCATTCCAAGGTGGCACATATCTGTGGCAACAAGATCATCTCTGAAGAATATATTAGGGGTATGTGGTACTGGAATGACAACTTGTGCAAATAGGATGTCATTGCTTTTTTGGGTGCAGTAAGACATCTTACAATCTATGCCAACTTATTAATAGGAAGCTAGAGCTCTCTGGTGATCCGTGAAACATCTGAAGTTTTAATTTACTAAGTGAGATGTACCATGATATAATGAAGTTGAAGTAGTCAACCTTGTAATTTGACATAAACCAGAGGATATTTAACCTAGTATCCCGTTCTCCTAGATGAGGATTGGATTTGGCAGGAAGATGTAAGCTCTAACAAGTCTCTGATCCAATGTAGAAATTTCTGTCTTGACCTAATAAAGGAAGATTTTTGCAGAAATGCAGGGTAAGACTGCATACAAGAGACACTTGTGGTCCGGCCTTTCCCTGAATCCCGCGCATAGCGGGAGCTTAGTGCACCGGGCTGCCCTTTACATTTATGAATTCATAATCAGTGGATTTATTGATGTCACTAGCTGATCCTTGAATCTTTTGAAAAAGATGGTCAGAGAGTCGCTGCCAATCAACAACAAAATAAAGTAAATAGTTATTCAGGGAGTTACACTGAGAACCATATGATATTTTGTGATGAGGAGCCTCTAGATCATGGCACTGTTATTAGCAGCATTCTCTTCTTTGAAAGATCTATGGAGAAAAAATCTGTTAGTATAGAATACAGTGTTTTCGTGTAAATGGAAGGAACAATAGTTATTCTAGTGATTTATTCAATGGTTAGTAGGAGTGAGTAAATTTTCTTTTATTTTTGGCCATGTTGGGATTTATGCTATAACAAATTTTGATCTCTTTTAATGGGGTTTAAACAATTTTTCTGTATGTTTAGGTATTGTATGGTGTTGACTTCGATATAATTTTGGAGAACTGCTTTTTGTATGATTTGGTTGTTGGATTAACCTTCTGGTAACCCCCTCCAGGGCATGTTCGTGGCTAACTAGATCGAGAAATACCAGTAGGTACCAGAGGAGATCGCTTCAATATATTCTGTTTTCTTGAATTTATGAATGTTGAGTTTACATCCTCCTCCTCAGAGAGATACAATTAGATTTTAGTTAACAAATACTTGTCCAACCTCTAAATTCATGTGAGTCTCTTTACTCATTTGGTGTATATTGATTTATTGATAATAATGCTTATTTTTCTTTCTGGTGAAACATTGGATAATAATGTGAGGTATACTTCCTTCAATGGTTCACACTGCCTTGATCAAATTTCTTTGACTAGCCGTTTGTAAATTCATGTTGAAACCTATCATATGAATGATTGCTTGGTAGTATTCTGTCATTTTCATTCTAAAACACAATCTCTTTTCTTCTGTCAGAAAATAAAGTACTCAGACAAATTTGCTAGACAGTTAGCTTCTTGGCGACAGGTAGGTGCGGTAGATTTTTTGTCATTCGTCTGTATGCGATTTCAGATGTTGGAGGGTGTGTGTGTCTGTCTCGAGAAAACCTCAGCTGACAGTTTGCATTCAATGGCGTGGGATAGTCACTTTTTAATATGATATTTAGTTTTTATTCGATATTTTGAGCAAAAATAGCCACTACTCTATTAAAATTAATACGAAAAGACACTTTTACCCTTTCTTCATGAGTGCTATGTGAATATTAAAGACATGGTGTCCTTAACATTTATACTTCACACATGAAGTTAAGGACGCCATGCCCTTAATATTTACATTGCACATATGAAGTGAAAGACATGATATCCTAAAATTTAACAACGGAAAGTGCAAATACAGGACACTTTGTCCTTAATATTTACACATCATTCATGAAGTTAAGGACACCATGTCTTTAATATTTACATTGCACACATGAAGTTAAGGACACCATGTTCTTAACATTTACACTGCACATATGAAGTTAAGGATATGTGGTCCTAAAGTTTATCAACAAGGTGCAAATACAGGACACTTTGTCCTTAATATTTACACATCATTCATGAAGTTAAGAACACCATGTTCTTAATATTTACACAACACCCATGTCTAGCACAGGGAAATTTTTGTCCGGACGGTTAAAAAAATTATTAAGCACTGGCTAAAGAGTAAATATATTTTAAACAATGACTAAAGAGTAAAGACATCTCTAACTAGTGGTTAACTGTGCACTTCCCCCGAAAGTTTACGAGTTTCTGGACCTGATTTTTGAGTAAACTGTTAATGAGTTGGGTAAAGTCTGCGGACACACTACCCTCCGCAGACTAGAGCCGTCAATATGGGCTTGGCCCGTAAATTAGTAGGGTTGGGCTAGAATTTTTGGAGCCCATTTAAAAACGAGACTTTTAAGCCCGACATGAGTAAGCCCGTGAGGCTTGATTGAGGCTGAATTGGGCTGGCCCGTGGGCCTAATAAGAATATTTATTTAAAATATATTAAATATAAAAAGTATAAGACATTGTAGCATCGGAATCATCATTTTGCATTGGTGGGCGTGTTCTTACCTAGTACAAAAGTTGCATCCATCATGAAAATGTCCAAACACTTGTTACTACTCAAAATTGGCTGCACGACTTTTCCTAAACTCAAACTGATAATATTTTTTTATGTGAATTTGAATATTATTAGTTTTTAAAATTTAATTATTCTTAATATTTAACTAATTAATATTGCATATGAATTGTAGATGTAGATGAAAGTGAAGATGTTAAGACAGCCTTGTCACAAGCGGATTCAAATGTGTTTGATAAAGATGATGTGTTGGATATCCCTTAAGCAACATGGACGTTCTCTTGAATAGTTGTTTTGAGTTTTGACTTTTAGTGAATGAAATATAGTCTTGTCTTTTACTTTTTTAGTGTTTATTATGATATATTGGATCAATACAAAAAGTAATTTAGTTTTGTGAAAATTTTCTAATAAGATATTTTTTAATTTTTAAATATTTATCCTTTTTAGATTAGTACTTATAGAAAAAATATAAAATTATATTTTAAAAAATGATGGGCCGACCCGTGGGGGCCCACCCCACGGTTCACATATGGCTGGGGTGGGCTGACCATTATAAGGCCCATCAAAATGGTGGGCTAGCCCAACCCGACCCGTCAATTGCTAAAGCCCACATAAGTTGGGCTGGGCTAACCCGACCCGGCCCATATTGTCAGTTCTACCACAGACTCAACTTATGAGACTACATTGAGTATGTTGTTGTTGTCATCAATGAGTTAGTATGATCTTATATTGTTAGTGGATTTGCTAGAAGAAAGGCAAAATACATAGTTTACCAATCAACCTTGCAGCGAAATCCCTGTTATACACCTCTCTTTCACGGGAAACCTATCACACACTTAACCTTTCAAAAGTGTGTCTAAGACACATTACTTTTGACCAGATAGCACTTGCGTGTTTACACCTAAAAAAAACGCATGAAGCCCATAAAAAATTCCATTTTTGTCTTCTCTCCCCCACAGGAACCCCTCCCCCTCCCTCTGATTTTCTTCCTTAGACCCCCACCCCCCCCAAATCTTCTTCCCCAAATAGAATTTTTGAAAGAACATAAAATTTTAGATCTAAAATTGAGCGGTTTTTGTTGGTTTATTGTCCAAATTTTGTGAAAATTATTTATTTGTGATAGATTTAGAAACTTTAAAAATAGTATTGAAGGTTTGATAAAAAAATCTTGAATCCACCATTGTTGGGGATCGAAAAAAGCTTGAAAATTCATTGGGTTTTGTTGTTTATTGGTTTGTTGAATTTAATTTGTTGCTCGATTATTTTCGACTAGTTGTTTAGATAGTGTGGTTGAATTTTGGTGTTATTGAAAACTTTCTCACAAACAACTATGGTAGAAGCAACAATGATGCTTAAGATAGAAAATGGGAAGATGAAGATGGGTTTTAATTATAATTTCTAATATTTTTTTTTCCTTTTTAAAGTCAATGACACGTGTCACAACCCTATTAGGGCGTGACTTTCGCGTTATCTGAAAAATTGGTCAAGCACAAAAGTGGTGTGTCTTAGATACACTTTTAAAAGGTTGAGTGTGTAAAAGATTTTTCGTGAACGTGAGGTGTGTAACATGGATTTCGCTACAAGTTTGATGGGTAAATTATGTATTTTGCCCGGAAGAAATAAAGAGAAAGAAGGCATCAGTCACTCAACTGCACTTTTACCATACTGCAACAGTTGTATGAATCCTATGTATCCCTATTTAGAGGTTTTATCAAGTTTAGACTATTTTCGCCTGAATGTAATCATACTGCAGTCCTTTTCCTTATTTGATCTTGAGACTGATTATGCTATGCAATCATTTTCCTTTGTTCAATCTTGAGACTGATTATGCTTTGTAAAACTATCATTGATGGAGTTTAACTATGAAAGAGGATAAAGAAATAAAATAAAAAAAAATTCGGTTGGAAAAAGAAAGCATACTACTAAATCTACTATTTCAACATATTGCTTGCACTGGTCTCATAGCCATCTCTTTTAACATATTCGTTCGACGTCTTCCTTCATGCTTCCCTCAAATCAGTACCCCCTCGGTCATCTCTTTATTCAATATTTGTCATGCTAAGAATGGAGAGTTTAGCAAGAATATGAGCTCTATTTCGGGGTTTTCAGGTGTCGAACTCTTTTATCTTCGTCAAGTTGCTTTCACAACGATATTTTCTCATTCCGAAGTTGATCTTCCGTCCTCTACTGACTCACCCCAATCCGCATTACTAAAAGTGTTAAAAATGACTTCTTGGAAAGTCTCAATAGAGGATGACTGGAAATTTTAACAGTTTTAAAAATCATTTCTAAGAATTGAAATATGGAAAAACCTGCAGTAGCTTGTGATCTAGCTAATCAACAGAACAAATTGTAATCACTCGAGTCTATGAATCATGGAACCTTAAACCCCAGCAGGAATGGATGATGCCAACCAACTAGACAGACATTCATACAGCCTCGTTTGTTCCGAATATTTTTAGATGTTATAGCGAATTGTTGTTATAGAGAACATATGTTATAACAAAACATGACATTTGATTCCGAAAAAACTTGGCTTTTATAGCGAAGTACTGTTATATAAGGATGTTGTTATAGAGAGGTTTGAATCAAAATAGATAAAGAAAGGCATGTTAAGCTTGCATTTTCCCAGTATCTTTTTCTTATTGAAGAGTCAAAATAGCAACTCGTAAATTTCCAGAAAAAAGAAAAAGAAAACTATTTTCTCATATTCGTAAAGGAAAAAACCTTATGCAACGAGATAGTGCTTTTCCAACTCTTTCAAATAGAATATATTCCAAACATGTAGGCCATGGTTCCTTACTTCAATACGTTAGAAATATTTGGATTTGATATTTTTATAATACATCTTAGAATGGTGGGTAGTTTAGGGTGAAAATAGCATTGTCTAACCAGTTTTCGGACTGGTAATAAAGTCATTGAAAAATAGCTACCATTTTATGTAGATATAGAATCTGGACAAAAATACCCTAGCTAAAACACGAAAAGTTCCAGTATAAGATGATGTATTATGAAACTCATGCGTATAAACTTCCAGCATATTACGTTGGAACTCCATCACATTATGAAAATCTTTATGTAAAAAAATCGAACTCCAGCATATTATGCTCCATTTTTCCGGATTTTTAAGAGTGTTTTTGTTAAGATTTTATCTTTACATGAAAAAGTGGCTAAATCCTAATTATTTTTAAAACTGTGACTATTTTTCAATTACCAGATATACTCTCCCCCCTCCCCCCCCCTCCCCCAAGCATTGCCATTTGCATATTAGTGCTGAAAGTAGCAAAGATTTATTTCTGAGAAGGATCTGTGCTGCATTAGGTTGATTTACACACTCTGTTCAGAAGTAGCTGGTTTATCTATTTATATATAGGTAATTAGCCAACATTTAAAAAAAACAGTTTTGCCTTTCCAATAGGAAAGAAGGCGTTTGTTCTTACAGCAACTGGGGAAGTGAAAAATGAACCATATCGAGAGAATATCAGTTAGTACATCCCATATAGGAAACCAGAAATTTCATTATCACAATTCACAACTAAGTGTTAAACATTTGCTAAGCTAAGAAGAAAATCATATTTTGCTATATTACATGAAAATACACAAGAATATCAAATAATTTAAGGCAACCAATCAGGTCCACCCGATTTCTTCAGCAATATCTGATTATACTCAGGTCTTGATGTCTGGAAGAAGAAAAACAAAGAACATTAATCCAAATCGTTCGATTTATGTATAATGAGAAGCATCAAAAGCATAACCAACCATTCCTTCTTAAAAAGCATCATTTCTAACAAAATTTCATAGTCAAGATTTTAAATCTAATGTAATGGAACCAACAGCTTTTTATGATTGTAGAGACTACAAACATGAAGAACTATGCGGGGTGGATGTTCAACCTAAATCAATGTAATTACCGACCACAATCCTAGTTATTAACACTTGCAAAGTTTTTCAAGGAAGTAACTTGTAGGTATAATGAGACCGTCTCTTTTTTTTTCTTCAGTAACCGTGGTGTACGGCCTCCAGTTCGTGCACACTTCGATTATTCCTCCAGGTACCTGCAACCTTTTACCAGCTTTGTCTGTCAAGGCTTAGGCAGATGAGAAGAATTACTTTAGTGTATAACGAGACCATCTTCTAAAAGCCGTAGCTGGATCTGAATAGCGAATACCAGGCACTAGAATGACAAGATTGTCCTTGCTTCAGACATATATTATTCTTCAGATTTATCTTGTACCAGTGCTACCCTACAACCAGTATTGATAGATTGAACTAACAGCAGCTTGAAGACCGTTGACTGACTAATGAGAACTCCATCCTACATTCTCCTAACAACTACCTCTAGAGCCTTAAACTCAGTCACAATTAATGAAAGAGGAAAAGGGACACATGTAAAAGGAAAATCAAGAATCTTTTTCAAGAAATTCCTTCATGGATTCATGCAATGAATACACATTTGGTGGACTCATGAACTCTAGATGTTCTTTTCTTTTCATTTATTTTACATATATTGTTGTTCTTCTTCCTTGTTCTTTGAGTTCATTTTAATATTTGTAAATTACTTCAGAAAGGTTAGGTAGCCGAGCGCTGTCCTTATTTGTAACAATAGTTTTAGTACATTACTTAGTGTCTTTCATGTATTTTCGTATCCCTAAACCAGAGGCGGCTCAAGAACATTAGAGGCCTAAAGCCAAACTCTTTTGAGAGGCCTTAAACTTAAAAATAATAAACTTCAAATATAAATGAAAAACTAATAGTATGTTAGAACACTAGAACTTGATTCTAGAAGTCAATAACTTGATATAGGATAAATTTCATTGTTGCTGCAATGCTTAAAAAAATGAAAATGAAGCAATTTTAATTTATTCATGTCTTCTATCGATAAAAACTCATCGACGCTGGGAGTTTGCACCTAACTAAATAATTAACCTTAAGAATCAACAAATCAAAGTGAAAATGTATATCACTCAACTATGGTTAAGTGTAAAAAAATATGTGTGCAAGAGATATATCTTACATTCATTGTCCTAGTATAAACACCCAGTGTAGGTAAACTTTTACCGACTTTCATCCCTTATCTTTTTAGAGAATAGACACCTTGGTAAGAGGGGGAAAAGAGAATATAAAACACAAGTTTTATTTTGAGAAAGAAAAAGAAGAAGAATATTAATATGAGAGTGCAAATTAAGTATTAGTCATCATAAGTCACATTGGCTAAATAATAATCTCTATTCTTTTTTAGAAAAATCTTATATCTTTTTACCATAAATATTCAAATGTATTTTGGAAAAATTACTTTAGTATTAACCTATTATTAATCTAAAAAATGGGGCCCTAGAAATTTTAGGCCTAAAGCCATTGCTTCATTGGCTTTACCCTCTAGCCGGCACTGCCCTAAACTTCTGTTATTACTTGTTGTTGCCTTTGTTTTGATTTTCTGATTGCATTACCTAGTGTTAGTTTTGTATTTTTGCTTCGGTTGCCAGATTGCTTTGCTTATTATTGCCCTTCCCTTTATCTTTCCTGACCCGAGAGTCTACCGGAAACAACCTCTCTGCCTTCTTAAAGGTAGGGCCGTAGGGGTAAGGTCTGCTTACATTCAACCCTCCCCAGATCCCACTTGTGGAACTACATTGGGTATGTTGTTGTTACTTTCCAACCAAAAAGCAATGCAGCAATTAGAGGCAGACAGGCTGTATCATAAATAGATAATTTCAATAATCACATGTCTTTTTTGGGGGTTGAAACTTGAAAGGGCAAATCACAGACTTTTAAAAGTCTGTTTATTTGAAAGAGAAAATAAAGAACAAGAATATCAGATGTCATCACTTTGAATGACAGTAAAGTATTCTTACAGTTAAAATTTGTTAATGACATTTAAGATACATAAAAACACAATCCCTAAATCAAGAATGAAGCAACTAATGAAAGATTGACCACCTTAACTAGAGTGCAAGATGGAATGCTCTCAGACCACAGCTGGTTAATAGTCAGAACCATTAGGGAATAGGGAATTGTAAAACAAAAACTTGTAAGTGTGAAATTAGGAAAATCTTTGAATTCTTGACTTTGTACAGTTCATACTTTGCATTTGGGTCATTATTGGAAACTGTTTAAATTATTGGACTACAACTACAACATCTAAGTCTCAATCCCAAAATCCCAAGCAAATCGAGTTAGGCTATATGAATCCTCACTAATCATGTCGCTTCATTTAAGCTCATCCCTAATAAATTGTTGGATAGCTACACAAATAGGTGAAAAACATGGGAGATCAAGGTTCAAATCAGATAAAAAGGACGTAAGGTGATTTCTTCCCATCTGTCTAAACCTTCATGTGAACTATAGTCACAAGTTCGAGTCGTGGAATTAGCCACTAACACCTGTGTTAGGGTAGGCTGCCTATATCACACCAATTAGGGTGCAGCCCTTCCCTGGACCCTGCATGAATGCGGGATACTTTGTGCACCGGGCTGCCCTATCTAAACCTTCGTGGTCAGATTTACCTAGTAGCTATACGGATGGGAGGTGACGGTACTCGATAAAATAGCCGAGGTTGGTGGTCAGAGCTACCCAGTAGCTATACTGGTGGGAGGTAACGGTACTAGGTAAAATAGTCGAGGTTGGTGTTCAGAGCTGCCTAGCAGCTATACTGGTGCGAGGTAACAGTACTCGGTGAAATAGTCGTATGCACAAACTGCCTCGAACTCTAATGTTATAAGGAAACAATCTTTAAAGGAGAAAACTTTATACATAAGCTCAAATATCCTGCTACTATCCATTTGATCTCTCAAGTTAACAAATGCAAGTAGTAGTTTTTTTATTTTTTTTAATTCTTACATACTATGATTGATTGAATCGAATTGCTGATAAGGTTAAAAAGCAAATAAAGGGAACAATTCAATGGTTACTATTTTTGTAGCAATATGCAATTAACAGTAAATTCTAAAATAATTGAATGGAAGAGTTAAAAAAAAACATTTTTTAAGAAAATGAAAATAACCCAATTTAGTAAATAAAGGTAAAGAAGAGAGGCTAACCAGATCTTTGAAGATTAGATATGCTATAAGGAAAAAGAGGACAAAGAGAATCTCAAACTCAGCGAATCGGACGAAAGTGAATACTGAGTTAACAGCCCGAGTCATAAGCGACGGCAACGATAACCGCTTCGCCATTGTTTTGCTTCAAATTGCAGCCTCTTTACAATTTGGAATTAAACAAATTGAAAATAAGACAATGGAATTTTGAATGTTCATTTATATGTAAGTGCTCCTATTTTAGAGTTCTTGATTCATTTGCTAGAACTATTTAGAGTTAATTAATACCCATTTCTTAAAATAAATATTTCTGTGTTGTGTTCTTTTTTCACAGGTGAGTGTGAGAATATCTTCTAAATAAACATATTAGGAATATAAACAAGGATAGAAAAAGAATCTGATTCAATTTGTTTTTTCCTTAATGGAGAGTACATATTTTCACTTTATAAGTGCACCTAAGATAATTATAAATTATTCTAATTTATAAATTTTCTATCGCATTTTATGTGATGATATTTGGCTAAATAATCATAAATATATGTCTATATAAAATTAAAAATTTAAAGTTAAATGGTCGTGCCAAAGTTCTTGTCAAATTTGCTTTTCGAGAGAACTTTGACCAACATTTAACATGATTTTTTACCGTATTGATATGAGGAGAATTGCAAATTATACTATTTTTTGTATAGTTTTTAAATATTTAAATTTTAATTTTAAAATATTAAATTAATCTAATTCAATTTAGATTCAAAGATTAATTAAATTAACTAATTTTTGAGAAGCGAAACATGACAAGTATTTTGAGACAAAAGGAGTACCAAATATAAAAATATAATATATTTTTTTAAACATAATAAAAAAAGAAAATATGTCACGTAGAATTAGAGGAACAGAGTGCACATTAGATTGATATAAATACCAAAGTACAACCATGCTAGTAAGTCTTTATCATATATCTAGAGAGTTACAATTGTACCAGTTTTTTTGTGAAATTTTACCTCTTAATTGTTTTTAGTTTTTAGAAAAAGTTATCTGTCCTTGAGTAAAAAGAAAAAAAAGAGAAAATTATCTGTCATAGGAAGCTTATTTCTGAAAATAGCTGAGAGGCCAATAATGACTCACATAATTACATTCACACTCACCTATAATATACCTGTGACTTTGTGACTCCACTTTGCACTTACGCTCTTACTGAGATTCATTTATACTATACTAACTGTGACCCAACTACAACACTCATTTCACTTTCCTCTCTTCCCCCAAAATCTCCCATTCTTTTTTCTTTTCCATTTTCAAAACAACCTTCTCCTAATTTTAACTCTTTTCTTGACAATTCAAGAACCAAACTCAAAAGTCTAAATCCAAACTTCTCTCTGCTGAAAGATCAAGAACCAACCTCAAAGTTACAATCTTTCTACATTTTACTCAAAATTGTGAGAATATAGCACAAAAAAGGAAAAATATGTCTGCTACTATTAGTGGGGTTCTCTTCCCCTTTCTATTTCTTGTGTTATTTATAAGTTTTCTTGGTGCCCCAGTTTGTCAAGTGAGTTCTTTTTCTCTCTTAATGTAGTTTCTTGTTTCTTGATAGATCCCATTAAAGTTCTTGATATAAACACTGAATTTTTTGTAATGTTTTGAGCTATATTGGCTTTTGTAGACAGAAGGGTCAATCTTTTTGGTATAAAGATTGAATTTTTATGGAATATTGAGCTATATTTGCTTTTGCAGGCAAAAGGGTCAAACAATGTTTGGCATAAAGATTGAATTTCTTTTTGGAATTTTGAGCTTGTTTGCTTGCGTAGACAAAAGGGTCACTTTTTTTTTTTGGTATAAAGATTGAATTTTTATGGAATATTGAGCTATATTTTCTTTTGTAGGCAAAAGGGTCAAAAAATATTTTGCCTAAAGATTGATTTTTTTTGAAATTTTGAGCTTGTTTGCTTGTGCAGGCAAAAGGGTTTTTTTGGTGTAAAGATTGAGTTTTTATGGAATTTTTAGCTGTAACAGCTTATGTAGGCAAAAGGGTCAGATTATTTTGGTATAAAGATTGAATTTTTATGGAGTTTTGAGGTATATTTTGCTATTGTAGGCAAACGGGTCAGAAGAAATGGTGCCACTAATTGAGCCAGGGAAAGCAGAGAAGATGATGATAATGCTGAATAACACAAGGAGAAAGCTTGGGGGTTTTCAGATTTGTGCACTTTGCACTTGCTGTGGTGGGGCCAAAGCAGTTTGCTTGCCTACTCCTTGTTGCTATGCTATCAATTGCAACATACCAAACAGGCCTTTTGGTTACTGTTCTTTCACTCCCAAAACTTGTAATTGCTTTGGATGTCATTACTAAATCCATAAGAAATCAAAAAAAAAGTATCTCTCTTTCTATAAAAGGAAAGAAAATTAAGTTAAGTTAGATCTTTTTTTTTTTTTTTTTTTGGTCTTTGATTTGTGTTTATGTGAGTCTGAAAGGGGAGAGGAATATCTGTTCTTAGATTTGATTTGTTTATAATTGTTTGAAGGACAGCTATTTCCAGGTAATCTTTTGCCACTTGATGTTGGGATTTGTGCCCTTGAACTAGCGTTAGATTTTACTCTTTTTCAGTAATGAAAAATTGTGATTCTTTTTCTTAAGTAGCAAAAAACTTGGATTAAGTACTAGATTCAGAGTGAAGTATAATACATATATACATTGATTGAGTGTTTCTCTCTCTTAATGAAGTTTAGTAGATTTGTTTATTACTCCACATTGTTAGTATATTTTATTGATGTTGATAGTCTTTTTCATTATAAAATATTGTTTGCTTAGCGAGGATGTTTACTGAGATATTCATTACTGTCATTAAGTTATATCTATATCTATTGTCTGAATGTTTTGGTCATTAACTAATCTTTTACTGACCACTGGGGTTATTTGTATAAAGGGGCAGTCCGGTGCACTAAGCTCCCGCTAGGCGTGGGGTACAGGAAAAGGTCGGACCACAAGGGTCTATTGTACACAACCTTACCCTATATTTTTGCAAGAGTTTGTTTTCACGGCTCGAGCCTGTGACCGGTAACTTACCGGTCACATGGCATCAATTTTACAAGTTACGCCAAGACTCCCCTTGAAATGTATGTTTATTTGTATAATAATGGGAAAATGATAGTGTAAACATTGAAGCCCTTGAAATGTATGTTTATTTGTATAATAATGGGAAAATGATAGTGTAAACATTGAAGCTAAGATTGAATTTCCCTATTTTCTAGAGTGTAGGACCTAGGTGATGTTAGTAGAGTTTGTTGTTTACTATTGATGTTGAAAGGGTCTACATGTGATATTGGTTCATTATTGGAAAAATATGCAGCCCCCACAAGTCCCTATATGTATAAGGAAAAGAAGAGAAAGATTGGGATAGAGCTATCACTTGCCCTATGCAATAAAGAAATTAGATGGGCTTTTATGAAGAGTATGAATAGGGTTGTTGTCAATGTGACAAACTTAACAATTATGGTGGGTGGAAGTTGAGTAGGGTAGTTAATCTCAGCTACCATAATAATGCACTGGATTTTAATTGTAGAGTAGTAGATACTATGTTCCAAACTTTTTCATTTCCATTTTCCATTACATATGTTTTGATTATTGTCTCACCATTTATTTCTGCTTTATGTGATCTATATAGATGATAACAATTAGCTGGAATTGAGTTTTAGTCATGTTAGTACATTTACTTTAGGTCTTATGTTTTTCCAGTAATCTTTTAGCCCAATTAGAGGTTTATATGCCGTTTGAAACTATAGAGAACTTTAAGTATCTTCAATATTAATAAAAAGGGCAGTCTGGTGCACAAGATATCCCGTATTCACGCAGGGTCCGGAAAGGGCCGTACCCTAAGGGATGTGACGTAGACAGCCTACACTAATGCTAGCATTAGTGGCTGCTTTCACGGCTCGGACCCGTAATCTATAGGTCACACAGAGACAATTTTACTGTTGCTCTAAGATTCCCTTTCTTCAATATTAGTCTTATAAAATATTAAATTGTGATGAGCTTAAATGAGTAACATGGTCAATAAGGATTCATATAGTCGATTCGACTTATTTGGTATTGAGGCGTAGTCATTGTTGTTACTGCCTATCAAAGTATAGGCAAATGAGAAGAAATCTCTTTAACATTTTTTTTGTCTCTGCCGAGAATTGAACCTTGATCTCATGCGACATCTCATATCCGCTTCATTGACTAATAGGCCACATGATACTTTTATGGTCTCTTTTTTAGCTTGGTTGGCTAATATGGATCCAAATAACACTAACTATGCAACTTGTGAGTGAATAAGAATGTGAATAAGTGGGGGACTGGTGTTAACCAACCAAATCTGAATCTGCTGTTTTGAGACTATTTGACTCTAGAAATATAGTGTGTAGGGAATCTAATTGACCTTAAGTTTGGGATAACTATGTTAAGCAACACATGTGACATGTTCTGCCTTGGGACAAGATGAGAAGATTTGCAGCCTCCCTTTGTATAATTGAATTGTTTTGAAGAAGTGGCTGCTTGTTGCTTATAATTTATCTTGAAATACTCTTTTGTTCAATCAGTCAACTTACTTGCTAATGTATTCTCTCAGTACCTTCTTGGTACTTTTTTAATAAAATCTTTACCTTATCTTCCAAAAAAAAAGGCTGCCCGTTCGATCCGGTAATACGTGTCCTCACCATATATGAGAGAATAGAATAATAAAAGTTTAGTTTCTCGCCGAGTTTTTACACCAAATTCAATAATTTAATCTTAGCAATTAAAACTCAAAGTGAGGATACATATGTGTGTATGAAAGACATGTTTTGCATTCCATGAGTTGGTGTAAACAATAGGCGTGGATCAATTTTTGTCAGTCTTTTACTCTCAAACCATTTTTTTTTTTGTGAAGAATTAACCCAAATAGCCGCACACCTAATTTCTTAAACTAAAAAAAGCTAGCGGATGTATAATATATGTAAAATTCATATATAATATGCGTATATCTGTGTATAATCAATATATAATTTATGTATACCGGCTAGAAAAAGTAAGCAGTGAATCTAGCCGGCTATTTTTGTAACAATCCCAAAAACTTTTAAGCAAGAGAAATTAGGGACCTCTCGCTTAGAAATTCCAATGAGGGAGTAAATTTTCTAAAGATTTTGAGGTCATTACATTGGAAGACAGGGCAATAAATGATATCAATCGAATCTTACCTAAAAGATAAAAAGATCAATGGGTTACACAAAATTGTACACTGCTAAAATACTAGACTATGAGTTGAGGGTTAAAAAGAAAATATGTTTCCAAATTAGAGCAAGCAAATGGCAAAACGATTAAAAAAAGGACCATATGCGTGTTTTGGACTAAAAAGAAAGAAGTCAAAGATACATGTGCTTCTCTGTTGAAATTTTGGTACTCTTTCCTTTTAAATTTTAATAATTTGAACATCTAAAAGCTATTGGATTTATATAGCATGTGTCCAAAATTATGGAAAATATTAACTTGCTAAAAATCGTTAAAAAAAGAAGAAGAGAAAATGACATTGTATAGCCGCTCTCAAAATAATAGCCTAAAAATGTATATTCATTGTATATATATACATTATGTATGTTATATACAAAAATTATACAAATTTTATACACTTTTTCGGCTACCGAATGCAATAGTTTCTGGCACGGGCTAAAAGTGAAAAAAGCGTAAAGGATACAAAAAAGAATGTGAATATATACAAAGAATCTCAAGATATACTGCTAAAAAATATATAACTCCACTTCCTACCGAGTCTGTCTAGCATTTGTTGTAAGAGTACATATTTGAAGCTCACATTACTTAACTATACATATACAGATTATTACTTCCAAGTCTTAAGTATAGCACATTAATCTATCAAATTGCAACTTTACACTAAAAAACTTGATAAAACTGTACATTCTGGTTTTCTAAATTCAAACTCTTCCATTCTCCACAAATTTGATGTCCTCTTCCTTCTGTTAAGGCGATAATTTTGGCGTTGATCATGCTCTAGTGAGGCAGTTTAACTTGCAACTTTGCCTATCTCCGTTTCTTGAATCAGCAGCTTCCTCGCCTCACCTCATTTCATTTTTTACAATAACCTGATTACTGAAAGTCCAATGTAAAAAGCAATGCTTTACTTCACTGACTCCGGATAAGGATCCGTCCAACACTTGTCCTCCTCGACTGCCTGTTTCCATCGTCGTCTGAATATCTTATACTCGTTGTAGGATTGTCTTCTCACCTGAAGTTCACATACATAATTGGAGTCAAAATGTCTTCGCATTGCATGCTGCATTAGTATTGCACTCCTTATTTCAATTCAGACTCTGTATAGCCGATCCCAACTAGCTTGGATTCAGGCGCAGTTGTTGTATTTCATTTCAGACTTTTTCTCAATCTTGATACTCCTTATTAGTTTTACCGGATACCATACGATTATGCAATATTTATCAGTCAACAAGCAAAAAATTTCCTTATTGTGATCATAATGTCACTCTGACCAACTAAAAGTCTATTCAAAGTCAGCTCGCGATAATTGTAATGTTCATAATAAAAGTGAACCAGAAACTTACTTCAACTCTGAAATTGAGAGTGCTGGGTTGAGATGGTGCCTGAATTAATGAAACTAATATTTAGCTTTGATGTTAAATAAAAGACGCGTCAAAAATCACAAGTAAACACATCTAATCTGGTGGACATGATCGGTTAGCTATGGACTCTTATAATATCCACATCATCACTGGATAAAGTTATGTAAAACATACTTGTTTTCCAAGGCTTGTGATGTTTTCTCCACCCACTGTCAAATTCTTCTGCATGATTGACATTAACGCGAATAAGTTAGAAATTGAAGAGGAATAGCAGTATGATATAAACATATCAAAAAGCCCACAGAATGCATAAATATCAGGAGAAATTAATTGTTTCACCAGTAAGAAAAGTAGTAGTGAAGTATTATTAAAACTTCATATTTCGAAAAGAGTTTTGCTGCTAACAGTATAGCATCTGAAAATAGTGTTAGATGTTTCTTGCTTCTATCTGGAATGACTAAAATGACAACTTAAACTGTCTCCAGATGGAACTCAAATGCCTTCCAATAATGAGGGAAAGCCGGTGTGGAACTCCAAAACTAGGATTTAACCATTTGACAGCAAAACAGAAAGCCAAACAAGGAAATATCATGCTAAGGAAACAAGCATTGTCTTACATGTTTCTCTATTGGTAAAATGAACTCAAAACAGTCGGCTTGATGGAGTGAATGTGGTAAGTTCAACTGTCGATCAGGTATGAACATCAACCAAAAACAACAGCTTCATTATTATTGCCTATACATTTTAGCCTGTTGCCGTTCTCAAAGTTCATTTCAACTATTTTATTGTGACAACCAGGCGAAACCCAAATCGATAAAACATGGGAGAGATGTTGGGTATATAAGTAAACAAGCCTTAGACCCTAATGACACGTTTTAAAGCCGTGCGGGCCTAGACCAAGCGGACAATATATATCATTAGTGGGTTGGGCTCTTACATATGGTATTAGAGCCACTCTACGTGCAATCTTGAATGGTAGTGGGGCAAACGTCAGCGAGTATACCGAGTCCCCGGGGGAGTGTATGTGACACCCCAGGTGAATTCCATATCGACAAAACAGGGGAGAAATTCTAGGTATATAAATAAACAAGCCTTAGACCCTAGTGACGCGTTTTAAAGCCGTATTCGGGCCTAGGCCCACAGCGGACAATATCAATAGTGGGCTGGGTTATTACATTTATGTGGTTGTTTTCTTTTCAAGACGAAGTCAATGAACCAATGAATCAATTGTTAACCCAAAACCAAGTTGTAAATACCTTCTTTTCAGGCTCTCCTAGTGTTGGAAGGCCATAATGAACAATGTATTCAGCATCGACAACCCCAATATTTTTAGTCCGGTCTCCCTATCACAAAGAATGACCAATGAACATAAGCAACTCATGACTGTAACATAAGCTAACTATCGCTTAAACAAAATAAAAAATAAAAAATTCGCCAAATCTAAAAGTACCTGCGCACAGTAACCAAGCTGCATGTCCAAACCCCAAGCATGGATCAAGTCATTCTGTGAAAGAACATAGAAGGAATCAGAAGTAAGGATTAATCATTTTGAATTAAGATGCAATTATGCCTGATGAACTGAACTAAACAGTGGTATGATCTAGCTTTATCAGATACAGCAGAGAAATCTATATACCTCTTTGCCAAAAACCAAATTTAACTGTAATATATTCAGTAATGCAGTTATAGCATGGCATATATAATTATTCGTGATAATACAGCATTTCTAAAAGGAAAAACCTGGATCATATACCACACGCAGCGCCAAGCAGCTCTTGAAAAAACAGGAGCCATTACTTCTATCCACCTACAATATCAGAAACTCCTTATGGCTTTCATTAAAAAAAATCTACCTTTTCATGTAGAAAAGGAAGTTATCGCTGTAAAATTCCAATTTATGTTCCCTAATATTTCCCATGAATAGAACAAGACTTTAACGAGTGAGTGGCATAAAACAAAATTAAGTTACCCTGTACAAGGAGGAGCCGTACTGGTATAGTCGCACTGAATGCCAGTATCGCCAGCCTTATAAGTCCTTCTGCAACGCAATGTGTTAAACCAATTAATTCCAACATCCCAAGAAGATCTAAGCCATTGTTAATCAAAGAGCTGCAAGAGATTGTATGACGTTGTATAAATGACCCCCCTCTGTCGGATTGTAGACTATACAAAGGAGCACGCCATTGTACACCATATTTTCATACATGTCCTAGCATTAATAAGTAGAAAAACTAAAGCCTTGTCCATTTATTTACTGTCATATGCAACTAAAATCTAGGGATATGAAAGAACATACTAAGACACAAAACTGTAAATAAAAACCTGTGCACTCTTGATCTCCTCCCACGAGCAGTAATCTGATGATGCACCTCTGATTTTCCAATATCTAGTGCTGGTTGTGAAATCTCAAGACCTTCATCTCTCACAATAGATATATATCTAAATTGATAATACAATTCAGGTTTAGTAAATACAGTATTTGATTGGAAACATACATAAAACTAAATGCATATATACAATCTAAACAATGCTAATCCTTCTCTCAAATGGATCAAGTAGTAAAGATCAAGAACATATGTGATTATATATACGAATGCAAAGTGAAAACAATGAAATGGCTTCAGCAGAAGAGTTCTAATAGTACTCCATCTCCTGTATTCTTAAGTAGAACATATACCGTTTCGGATTAAAATTTTCTACTCCAAGGTCTTCATCCCAGAGGAAGATATAACTGTACTCATCAACTATATCTGGATGCAAGAATCGTTTTGCAAACCACCTGCCATTTTCATAACACCCGAAAATGTTAATAGAGTTTGATATTTTGAGATGCAATCAAAATATCAATATATTAACAGTATAAATATCTCAAAGAAGGTAAAGAGACTTACTATGGTATAATTCAGAATTACAAGTACAAAGGTTTTTAAAACAAAATAATGCAGAAGGTAAGGATATGAAAACTGCACCATTTTGTTTGGTTCAAAGCTGAGATGTGTATCACACTGTTACTCCATTTAAAACTCCTCCATCCATCGACAATACCATCGTAGTGAAAAAGCATCACCACAAAATCACTTGACAGAAACTGCCAACCAATTCAATGAGCAAATTCACAGTAACTGTATATCATAAACTATAGAACTTATTTAAAAACTCACCTTTTGTACCATCTCATTTACTGTTTCCTTTTGCTTTATCCCAACAGCTGCTGCAAACAAGTACTTTGAAGGCTCCTTTTTCTGCTAAACCACAATAAAAGGTAAAAAAATGTAAGTGACTGTTTACACTGCTGACAATCTATACCACGAAAATGTCATATTATATTCTTGCACTACTTAAATATCGATCTCCTCATCAATTCATAAACAAGATCAGCAGCAGAAGTAACAATGATTATCAACATGTCCATGTTGTTCCTATACCAGTAGTATTAGTGTTAGTCTTGTATTCTATTATTGTTAGATTTCTATTACTACATGTTGTTCCTTTTGCTTCGTTTTCATATTATCTTGTTGTTGTTACTGCTTTCTTTTCATCTTTCTTTGAGCCGAGGGTCTATCGGGAACAATCTCTCTACCTTCAAGGTAGGGGTAAGGTTGCGTAAACACTACCCTCTCCCGACTCCACTTGTGAGCTTATACTGGATTTTTCATTGTTGTTGTAACATGTTCATCAAGCAAGACCTACAGTTGAAATTTGAAGAGAAAACGGAACATTTTGCCTTAAACTTGACTAGTTAAAGAGATTTGAATTCTAAAAACTTGTCAAGGTTATACAAACTAATATTACTAGTCGAATGATGTCCAATGGAGTATCTTACTTTGTGAAAGATATAAGAATTCATTTTCAACAGAAAACTTCAAATTTGCATGTAGAACTTAACAGGAACATGGCAAAGATAGATATGAAATTAACCTCTGGATAACCCCATAAGGGCCGTCTTTCCAAGTTAGAGGTCCTAGCAATAATACCTTCAGGTAATGGCTCACTTCCATTAGGCCTGCATTGATTCTAAAACAGATGACAAAAATTATTTATGTGAAGAATAAGAACGATATCAAGGTACTTAGAAACCCCTGAATAAAGTCAATTCATTAATATGGAACTATAAACAGATACTAAATGCCTAGGAAGATAGTTGATAACGTTTCAATACTAAAAAGAACAAACCTCACATGAGCTTCGCACTTTCTCCAGCTTCCATTGCAAACTTTTCTGCACAATAGAGTTCTTATGGTTATCCGTTCCCATTGTGTATCAATTGTGCAACAATTTACTAAAACTCAAAAAATACCAAGTTGCTCCTTTGACAATAAGTCGGATACACTATTAAAATAAAAAAGCTTGTAATCGATTAAGACTGCAGCACTGCCAGTATGATCACAATATTAAGCGGTAGCGAATCCAGGAATTCCCCCAAGGGTGTTCAAACTTAAAAGAAATAAAAGAAATCCCCGAGAAAGGGTATTCAATATATGACCTAATATTTTACCTATATAGGCGGTGTAATTTTCCGACGAAGTAGCGTCGCCAACTGATATTAAGAGTGGAAACTCGGGCAGGGCATATGCAATAAATAAAAAGTGTATTGCCTCTATCATATTAAGCTTTTAGATGATACGGTCATACGTTTCGACATAAACTACAGGAAAGGTCAAGAGAATAAGACAGAAAACTGTTTGTGATTTACTTCTCTTAGTAGCTAGGAAAAGAAAATGACACCTCTTTATGATCTGCTACAAAGTCACTCCCTAACAAGAGAATCAGACACAACAGGGAAACTGTAGGAAAAAGGGCACAGAAACATGATCTCCTGATTTTTGAATCTTTGAGTAGTGACACCTGAAAATACCAAGAAAAAAGAATCTCATCAGCACATTGAACTGAACATTGCAAACAACAAGCTTCTATAGTTTTACTTAAAATTCTTTTTTTTTTATGATGACCGAGAAATCCGTCTGGGGCCGATCCTTTGGACCAACCGCAGCCTTCGAAACTCGGTGGATAATGGGCCCTCCCCTCTACCCTTCTCCACTTAAATACCAGGCTTTGCTTTGCATGGTGTGGGGGCTTGAACCAGTGACCTAAGATACAAATCCACCACCCTTTGCCACTTGAGCTAGGCCCTGAGGGCAGTTTTACTTAAAATCTTAGAACAAAGGACTAGAGTTTATAGGACTAAAATTCAATGTGTTGATTCAAGGTGACAGCCAATACCAACTGATTTGATATCCGGTGCACAAACATCTCGGCCTACCCTGACATTAGAGGTGGCAAAATAGTTAAAAGAAAACGGTTATGCACCCATATTATCCATTAAAAAATGGGTTGGATAATGAACTTTTTAAAAACGAGTCGAATATGGATAAAAACCATATTATCCACTTAGAAAATGGTTAACCAAATTGATAACCAATGGATAATTAATGTGTTTAACCTTTACATTTGTAAAGCCTTAAATTAGGGGTTCCTCAAGTTTGGGAGACTAGAAATTCTCCCAAAAGTGATCATATTCAAGAAGCCATGGATTATATTGATATCCATATTATCCACCGGATAACCCGCTTTTTATCCGTCTCAAATACGGATTGAGTCGGATAAATTATTCGTTTTTTGAATTATCCGTTTATGACCTGCTCGTATCCGACCTGACCCGCCCGTTTGCCACCCCTACCTAACATAATGGCCAGTTGCTGATTCAACGGCTAGAACTCGTGATAGATAACTTTACTGTTGCTTCAGTGATTCACTTCTTCAGAAGACACTATAATGATACTAAAATCAATCTAAGGAAAAAGACTCTACAAATGATAGTAACTAGACTCCCCACAATTAATTGCCCATATAAATGTCTTGTATTGCCATAAGATCAAATCTTTTTCCCTTATAAAAAAAGAGACAAACATTAAATTCTGAATCATTTATCTGAAAAGTACAAATATTCAACGATAGGAACATATTGGTTGAATTCATTAAGTTTAAATCCTGATTACACAAACAACATTGCATGAACTTAACCATTAACGAATGCTCAACATGCAGATATATACGTAGAAAGATAAGCCACATACGTATATAAAACCAAAGAACATATAAAAGGAAATAACTTACAAAACCTGAGGGCTTCATGTTCCTTCAAATTGCAAACGATACTAATAAAATAAGAATAACAAATACTAATCAACTGCTGCCCCTCTCTCTCTCCCTAAAATAAAGGACATTTCTGTTTATTCAGAAACAGAAAAAAAAGAAGGGTGTCCTCAACAAGAATCAAGACCTTACTATATTTGAGAAGAAACAACAGATTTCCCACTTTTTCCTTTCTTGTTTTTGGTTAATATATAGATTATAAAAACATTGTTGAAGAAAGAAGAATTGATAATATTAATTATTTGATTGTAGATATATAGTGTGTGACAGATGACAGAAAGAGAAAAACAGAGAGACAAGAAAAAGATGGAGATTGTTGTACGAGGGAGAAACTGAGTCAATGTCAATGCCGCGAAGACTACGGCGACAAAAGGAAAATATATGGAAATTGTGGGGTGTTATGGAAAACATTTCGCGGATTCCAACCACCTATGCCATGTCAAATAGCAAGGATAATCCTTTCCAATTTATGTTAACTTATTTGATGGCCAAAGAGTTTAAGAAAAAATAAATTTTTTTAGAATTTGTGGTCCTAAATAAGTCAAAAAGGGGTCAGAGTATTTGTATGGTTATAAAAACTTCTCATTAAAGGTAGAATTGTAATTTTAAGTAAAATTGTTTCCAAATTTAGAAAGGGATCATTCTTTTTGGAACGGACCAAAAAAGAAATAGGTCCACATAAAGTGAAACGGAGGTAATATGAGATAGAATTTGAGATTGTACTTATTTTATGTTTGGTACAGGTCGGATCAGAGCAGATATGAGCTCGTAAAAAATGGATAATACAAAAAAGGATAAAAAAATATCTGACCCGTTCCATATTTAATACAGAAAAAATAGGTTAACCGACAGATAATAAGGATATCTATATTATTTATCGTTTTTTGAATATGATCACTTTTGGGAGAATTTCTAATTTTTCAAACTTGGGGAACCCCCAATTTGAGTCTTTGTAAATGTAAAAGTTAATACCATTAGTTATTCATTTTGTAAGTGGATAATATGTATATTATCCATATTTGACTCATTTTTAAAAAAGTTCATTATGTAACCCATCTTTTAATGAATAATATGGATGAATAAATATTTTGTCAATTTTGCCACCACTAGTTATTGGTATTAGCTAATATGACAGATAAATTTTATACTAAAATGATTGAATTAGCTATCTTACATAAAATGTGAGATAACTAATCTCATGAGATATTTCGTCCCATGGTATCTTCATTTCTTTCTTAGGAATCGAAGTCAAACCTATGTCAACCTATCTAGTCTTGACTCAGACTAAATGCACTTGGAATTACTCGAACTCATTTGTAAGAGGTTTATTCCACCATTGACCCATAAGGATTTAAATTATAGAGTCACCGATATTATTGTTTTCTTAATGACTTGTACCCGAGCCAATATGCGCACATTACCTGCTATTTTCAGCATAACTCGGTCATCATTATTATTGTATTTTAACATATTAAACTAGGTAATATATCTTATTATTCAAATTACTTATCTCACTTTTTAAGAACGATCATATGTAGTTATCCTTAGACTTTAGATTATAAATAATGAAAATATTATCTGCACAATATTACTATAAAGTAATTGCAAGTAAATCTTAATAGAAAACATTGATTAGTCACATTTTAAGAACAATTAATTGGAATTATTTTAAGAGTATGTAAGTTTTATGCACTGACAATAAAAATAAATATTCACAATCAGGTCATTCGTAAGCTAATTACATATAATTTTAATATAACTATTACTAATTAATAACCTACTAAAAATGATAACTAATCTACTGTAATAGATCATCAAACTACATCCATCATATAAAAAATCTTGACATTATCTATGTATAAACTTAAATCATAAACTGATATCTGGCAATCAGAAGATAAACTCCTAAAATAAGTAGTAACATTGCTTCTTGAATAACCAAAAAATCAACAAAGACAATGAGAGTGGATTCATTACTACAAATGAAATACTAAAATAATTTTCTCCTAACAAGCACGAGGTTTTGTGTTCCTTAGAAAATTGAACAAACACGTTTTACTCTTCTTGGCACTCGTGTCTTTGTCACACTTTGGTATGGTTTCACTCCCATCAACCACCACACCCTTTATAAACAAAGAAAAAGAAAATACAACAAACCGTAACTAACTACTCAACGATTCTTAAAAACAAACGCATATTATAGGGATAATAAATGTTACCAAACCAGAAACCCAGATAGTTTTATGAAGACAAAACATTTTTGAAGGATAAGTACATCCGATCAGCACTCTCTAGCAAAGGCGATTTCAGATCCAGAGCTAACAAATAATAGCACTCCATTATTGAGACATATAATGGAGTATAAAAATAAAAAATGACAAATGATTTGGGATGGTAACTTGAGATAACATTTGGTATTTTTCTTGCTTTGTTGTTTGTGGCGTTAATTAAACTATCTAAAATTAAAAGGTGCCTACCTATTAATAGATGCATGGATTAGTCAATCCAATCCAACTACTCCTAGCAATTTGAAATAGCATTAATCAAAATAGTAGAAAATTCACATCAAATAATAACTTTATTTGGTTT
The DNA here is from genome assembly GCF_000390325.3 of Nicotiana tomentosiformis. NCBI lineage: Eukaryota > Viridiplantae > Streptophyta > Magnoliopsida > Solanales > Solanaceae > Nicotiana > Nicotiana tomentosiformis. Next base: position 126,587,919 of record NC_090816.1, on the reverse strand, counting down.
TTTAAGCCATGTTTCTTCATTATTGGAGCTATGGCCAGGTCACTGTTATGAGGGCCGAAGCTAGAGGGCGGAAGATGGTTTATCCGACCCCATTTATATTATGTATATAAGGTTAAATTCTTTTTTATTTATTTATGTATACTAGATGAATTCCCGTGATTTCTTTGCATGCTAATTAACCTTTTTATTTTTTGGACCGCTTGGTGAAAATTTCGCTTTTCTAAAATTCAATAAAAACAGCTTAACACATGCAAGTCAGATGGAAAATGGATTTTCCAGTGGCAGATAGGTGAGTAACACGTTCAGTTGAAAACGACTGCTAATACACCGTAGGCTAAGAAGCAAAAGGAGGAATCCGCTCACGGATGAGCTCACGTCTGATTAGCTAGTTGGTGAAAGATTCTATTCTGAACTCTTATATGTTTAATGTTCAGTATTATATTGCATGTCAATTTTGCTGCTGAAAAGTTATTATGTGCTTGCGCATATGATGACAACATATATATATATATATATATATATGCAGATTTCCTTTATAACTTCCATTAGTCATTCACATGCAGTCGAATATGCCGAAGCTAAAGCTTCCTATAAGAGTTAAAGAAATTTAGACTTGCAATTGAATCTGCAAAACATGCGTGTTTGTTAATTGTACAGCATTCCACTCACTGACCTGTATATGATTCTCGTGACTCATATTTTCTCTACAATATTGCTTACAACGCTAATATCTTTCTATTTAATTTTTGGTAGTACTTGTGAAACATTATTTTTTTTTAACTACAAATTATTACGTAAGTTCGACCATTTGAATTGACCTAAGGCAACCTTTTGAAATGCGTACTCCAATGGATTTATTGATTGTCCGTTGACCTCGTCCTGATACTACAGTATATAACCCTAAGGGGTGGTTTGCTTCATATTTAGTTATATAAAAAATATAATGCAGAAATTATTTATGTGATTAATTATAATGAAAGAGTATTAAGCGGTGAATAATACATGTAATGTTGTATATGATTATTTTATTTTGAGGGCATCTTTATTCACGTATTATTAATATGTTTCCATCCGTTTCAATTTATGTGAACCTATTCTCTTTTTAATCCGTGCAAAAAAGAATGACCCCTTTCCCTAATTGGAAACAATTTATCTTTATACAATAATTTATAGCCATACAATATATGTGTGCTTCATTTTACACTACAAGTTCAAAAATTTTCTCTCTTTTCTTAAATTCCGTGTCCAGACAAATGAGTTCACATAAATTGAAACGGATGAGATATATTCTTATCCTACATTTGAGTTCTGCATAAATAATACACATCTCACATAACTTAGTACGTGTACTACGTAATATTGTCAACAAAACATTGCATCTGACCAGATGTTGTATTAGTTATGTGAGCTGTATTTTTTCTAATCTCTCTAATCAAACACTATATTTTTAAATTTTATGCAGGATTTATGTTGGGATTATTTCCCCTATCCCTCTAACTAAAGGACCCCTACGATTATCTAACAACTTTATTTTCCATTTTTTTTTTCATCTTTCTTAGTTTCTGAACCTTGTAAATGTGACTCTCGCAAATTATTATCCACACGAGTGCTGATATTTATGCTTGATTCACTTATTGTACTACTGTTCCTTGTCCTTAATATTTAAGACATAGAGATCTACGTAATGTTTCATGTTTCTGTATGTTGCTTTTTGCAATTTTTGAGTCATTTGACAAGACTGTGTTGCTCTAGTGGTAACTTTCAACTAAGAGGTTGCGATTTCGAGTCACCCCAAGAGCAAGGTGGAGATTTCTTGGAGGGAGGGAGCCAGGAATCTATCGGAAACAGCCTCTCTACCCCAGGGTAGGGGTAAGGTCTGCGTATACACTACCCTCCCCAAACCCCACTAGTGGGATTATACTGAGTTGTTGTTGTTGTTGCAATTTTTGAGTCATTTTTGATGTATGTGATGACGTTATATATATATCCATTGCCATGCAGTAGAATTAACGTGAATGTTTTTTAGTATTAATGCATTCATATTTAAGTTTACCTCGTGAGCTATAACCAAGTTGTAGTCCAATGTCATCATGAATGTTGTCATGTACAATTAATTAATGAATATTTGATGAAAAATATTCATTGAATTAATTATCAATAAGAACGTAGAAACACAAATTCATTCACATATATAAAATGCTTTAAGAAGTATTCCTTCACATTTTTTCTTCTTGAGAAAAATTACAACTTATAGAATGTTTATGCAATATATGAATATTTAAATTTTAGATAAAAAGAATTAACTTCGTCCTATTTAAATCCAAAAATTAGTGAAATTGATAATTGATAAGTGAAAAGTATATACGAAACAAATTGGGACTAAGGATAGCTTTGCAAAAAGGATAGCTTTGTTATGAGATTGCTCATCACGAGAAGGTACGAATATATTCTTATTCAAATTCAAATATTTTAATTTTCTTCCCTCAGTTACCTTTTTGGCAAGCCATGAAACTTTCCCTAAATGTCAAAAGGTTCGATTCAAGAGTCAATTCAACATTCTAAATTAAGTAGCATTCCAACTAATTACAATTTACCTTCTCCACACCTCTCTCTATATATATATCCTGTCTCATAAATAAAATACTTGCACAAACAACTCAAAAAAGCATATCTCTCTCCAAACCTAACGTTGTACTTTCCCATCATATTTCTGTGTGTAAATTATATTAAGTCCTTTACCAAGGAGCTAATTCATTCAGAACTCGATCAACTAATTATTTTTATACCAAAAGGCATAGCGTCTTTGGCTCAGCATTAATATAGCATTCTATTTTTGTCCTCGAGTCTCATATTCACTTAGAGCAAAAAAATGTCGATTTCGTTTGAAGCATTGGCCATGGCAGGAGCTGACTATCTTAAAGATGGAATGAGCGTTGAAGAATTTGAAAGGCATGAATCAGAAGTGCCTCATTATTTATTAGCTGAAGAAGAAGATGAAGTTTTCTTCTTAAGGAAGAAAAAAATGCCTAATACTAAAAATTCATATGAATATTCTTTTTGTTCTCAAGAGTTTCATTTATGTGAAAATGATGAAGGGGAGCAGAAGAAGCCGTTAATTAGAAACAATAATTTCTGGGAATTCTTGAAAAACAAGGATGTAGCAAGTTTTTTGAGACTAGTAGGAATACTTGTTGTATAAATTATTATAATTATTGTCATTGTAAGTTGTAACTATTCTTTTTGAAAATAATAATCAAAGAGCACAATCATAGTGTCGTAGTTATCTACAAACGAAAGCCACATTGCAAGTGATGGGCACTGCACTAATTGAACTTTGCTATTTGAGGCAATTGCAGTAAGTTGACAAATCAACACATAATTAGTCAAATCGGGTATGATCTCCGGAGCAAGAACACAAAATAAATAGTGATAATTCATATATATACTCGATCTTATTGATCTTGCTTGATGAAATAGAAGTTGTAATTATTTTTATGGATTTAAGTTATATACACTACAGATTTCTTTTAATTACATTATTAGTAAATTTTAATATGTGATAGAAAATTAGTTACCATCTTTACATGATTACAAAGTGATGCTTGTCGGACGAAGTTTAAGAAAAGAAAGAAGACTTTTGAACTTGTGGTATAAAATAGGGCACATTTATTTTGTGTGGCTATAAATCATTGTATAAAAGTAAATTGTTTCTAAATATGGAAAGGGGTAATTCTTTTTGGCACGGACTAGAAAGTAAATAGATTCACATAAATTGAAACGGAGGGAGTAAGTGATATAATATTGTAAATAATTTTATATTGTCATTACATAGAACTCAAACTCTTTTTTCTTTGATCCCAATAACTAGACCATTGTCACGACCCAAAATTCCACCACAAGCGTCGTGATGACACTTAGTCTCTAACACTAGGTAAGCCGATTATAATAACAATTCAACCCCCCCCCCTTTTTTTTAATTCAATACAAATGCCAAAAACCAACAACGAAAATATTCAAATAACCTCCCAAGACTGGTAATACCAAGTCACGAACTCCAATTGAATATATGCAATGATCTCAGGGATCGAATATACAATACTGTTCGAATAAGAGTTGATAGTACAATAAAATGGAAAGACTCCAAGGGACTGCGATGACCAAGCAGTCCTACCTTGAATCCTTGCGATCACACTCTAGTCTCTGCCCGAATCCGATATCTCCAATACCTGGCTCTGCACAAAAATGTGCAGAAGTGTAGTATGAGTACACCACAGTCGGTACCTAACAAGTATCAAAACTAACATCGGTGGAGTAGTAAAGAGGTACAATCAAAAATAATACTGTAGAAAGACAAATAACAATAATAACAACAATAATCAACTAGTGATATAAACAGTAAGTGTCACGACCCAAAATCCCATCACAGACGTCGTGATGACACTTAGTCTCTAAGACTAGGTAAGCCGATTACAATTATATTTCGAGGCAATTTTTTTTGAAACATATAATGTAATACACGTGTCGAAACCATAAGCGGAAACAAATATAACAACTTCCCAAGACTGGTAATACCGAGTCACGAACTCTAACTGAATAAATGCAATGATCTCAAGGATCGAATAAACAATACTGTTCGAATAAGAGTTGACAGTACAATAAAATGAAAAGACTCCAAGAGACTGCGACGACCAAGCAGCTCTACCTTGAATCCTTGCTATCACAGTCTAACTCTATCCGAGTCCGATATCTCCAATACCTGGCTCTGCACAAAGATATGCAGAAGTGTAGTATGAGTACACCACGGTCGGTACCCAATAAGTATCAAGACTAACCTCGGCGGAGTAGTGATGAGGTACAGTCAAGACACACACTAGTCTAATAACATGTACAATATAGTATAAAAAATAACAGAAAATAAATAGCAGTGATGGCAACAATAATCAACTAGTGATGTAAACAGTAAGGCAACAAGAACTCCATAAATATTGCTCAAACAGATAATGAACATAAGTATAACCAATAATCAAGTCCTTTAAAATATACATCTTTTATCTATAAGTTTTTCAATAAAAGTTTCTAGAATATAATCCTTTCCAATAAATATGTTTCGGATATACTTCCTTCAAATAAATATCTTTCAATTATAATTCTTTCAAATAAATATCTTCGTGCCATGAACATATGATAATATAAAAATAATAGCACGACATCACCCTTCGTGCTTTTACTCTTATCCTCGCGTGATAATATAGTTGAAATGGCACGGTATCACCCTTCGTGCTTTTCACTCTCAAATGGCACGACATCACCCTTCGCGCTTTACACTTTCAAATGGCACGATAGCACACTTCGTGCTTTACACTCTCAAATGGAACGACATCACCCTTCGTGCTTTACACTTTTCCTTACCAAGCACATGCATATCATTAACAAGCAAGGTAGGAAGCATAAATAATATCAAGGAGAGTGTTTAAACGACAACACAATACAACAATTCATATCACAATTTGCCCACCGGCCACAACCAACTCCAAAGATACAACAAAAATTAATTAATTTCAAAGCAAATAGCCCAAGGCTCCACACAATGTATATAAAACCTCAAAAGAACAATATAGATGGAAAAGTAACTCAACATAGGACAACACCTTCTTTAATCCAAATTTTTGATAAATATATTAATACCTCTTTTAAAGCTTATTTAATTAATTATTTGCAGATGAAAAATCCATAATGAAATTAATTTCAAGAAATATCAAATCAACAAATACACGAAATTCACATAAAAATCCAAGTGGCAATCACTGTAACGACCCGACCGGTTGTTTTGAGTTCTAGCGCGTCATTTGGTGGTTTGAGGTCATGAGTAGCTTCACTTCGGGTAGTATGACTTGCACACATGGTCGGAATTGAATTTCGAGAAGTTCAGAGTTGATTTGGAAAGAGAATTCTAATTTCGGAAGCCTTAAGTTGGAGGAATTGACTAAAGTTTAATTTTTGAGTAAACGACCTTGGAATCGGGATTTGAAGGTTAAAACAGGTTCGTATGATGATTTTGGACTTGGGCGTATACCCGGAGCGGATTTTGGATGACCCAGGAGCGTTTCAGTGCATATTATGAAAGTTGGCATTTTGAAAGAATTCCCTAAATTTGAGTTGAAGTTTATTTCAATGTTATTGATGTCCGTTTGGGATTCCTAGTCTGGGAATAGCTCCGCATGTTGATTATGGCCTTAGGGGCGCATCCGAAAGTGGATTTGGAGGTCCGTAGGTCATTTGGCAAAAGTTGAAAATTTGGTTAATTTTGAGAAGTTTGAGCGGGAGTGGACTTTTTGATATCGGGGTCGGATTCCGATTACGAAAGTTAGAGTAGGTCCGTAATGTCAATTATGATTTGTGTGAAAAAATTGAGGTCAATCGGACGTGATCTGATAGGTTTTAACATCGATTGAAGAAGTTTTAACATCGATTGAAGAAGTTTGGAATTTCAAAGTTCATTAGGTTTGAATTGGAGGGTGATTCGTAGTTTCGATGTTGTTTGGCGTGATTTGAGGCCTCGACTAAGTTCGTAATGTATTTTGAGACGTGTTGGTATATTTGGTTGAGGTCACGAGGACCTCGGGTGGATTCTGGATGGTTAACAGATCGAGTTTGGACTTGGAAGGAAAGTCGAAGCATCTGTCTTCTGGTGTAACCGCACCTGCAAGGTTTTGGTCACAGGTGCAGAGCCGCAAAAGCGGCCAAGAGTGTCGCAGAAGCGGTTCTGGTTGGGGTAGGCTAGGACTGCAGATGCGGTCGAGTTCCGCAGAAGCGGGACCGCACTTGCGCACGTAGAGTCGCAGAAGCGAAGGCGCAAAAGCGTGTAGGGGGCACAGATGCGGGGGCTGTTGGGCCGAGCTTGAACCGCACTTGCGATGGAATTTCCGCAGGTACGGAGCCGCAGGAGCGGCTGTTGGACCGCAAAAACGAGAAGTCGGGCTGGGCAGTGTCATTTTAAAGACGAGATTTGGCCATTTTGCTCTATTTTCTTTTGGATGGGCGATTTTTGGAGCTCTTGGAAGGAGGATTTTTGTCATCTATGTCAAGGTAAGTGATTCCCACATATTGTGAGTTAAATACATGGTTTATATAAGGATTTAAACATGGAAATTAGTAGAAATTTGAGATTTTGAAGAAAAACCTAGAAATCGGTATTTTTAGAATTTGACCATGAATTTGGGGATGGAATAGGAAATAAATTATATATTTGAGTTCGTGGTGTCATGGGTAAAGTTTATCTTTGAAAATTTTCGGAATCCGGGCACGTGGGCCCGAGGGTAATTTTTATCGACTTTTCGAACGGAGTTGAAAATTATTGTAAACAGGATTATAATGAGTATTAGAGTATATATTTATGGAATTTCTCATTTATTGACTAGTTTTGGAGCGATGGTCATCGATGTGAGTCGTTGGAAGGGCTTTGGAGACGGTTATGGAATCTCGGAGCGAGGTAAGTCTCCTTTCTAATCTTGTAAGAGGGAATTAACCCCATAGGTGAATAATTTTAATATGTGCTTCTATTTGTGGGGGCTATGTACGCATAAGGTGACGAGAGTCCGTGCATAGCTACTATTATGCTTATGTCCGGGTAGTTTAGGACCCAAATCATATTATACTTGTGATGTTTGTAACCTACCTGTTAATTTAATTGCTTAAATCATATCGAAAACTTAGTAAAGGAACTATAAAAGGGTAAACTTCAATTGTTTTCTTGACCGTTAACGAGAATTTTAAATTTCTTGAGTAATTGCCCTTAATAAATCTTGAATTGATTGCTTTAAATGTGTTTTCTCTTTTGTGGAGCGGGCCGAACGCCTCGGTAGCAGATATATACATCTATGGTTCGTGTCGTTCGACCCTCGGCAGTGCACAGTTCAAACATTATGTTGGATCGAGCCTTACGACCTCGGTATGATTTGCACATGATGTATTTTTGGAATTGATAATAATTGATATTGCTTTCATTGGCCCGTGATACAAAAATGTTAAATGACGAAAATAAATTTGGAAATTTCTTATGAACAAAATAGTTGTTTACTTATTTCATGATATTAAGTTTAGAGCCATTTTATGTAATCCATGCTTAATTATATCATTGATGTTTTATTTATAGCCCATAGTAAGTGTCAGAGCTGACCCATCGTCACTACTTTTTCAAGGTTAGGCGAGATACTTACTGGGTACGCGTTGATTTACGTACTCATACTACACTTGCTGCACATTTTTGTGCAGGTGCATATATGCCTAGTGGCCTCGTGGGCGCAGATGTGCGGTTATTGTGGAGACTTAGGTGAGCTGCACTTTATATTACGATTCGCAGCCAACAGAATCTCCTTCAGAGTATTTATATTTTTCCTGTCCAATTTGTATTCTGGGTAGATGCTGTATTTTATTTTACGTTCCTAGTTGATGCTCATGCACTTGTGACACCGGCGTTTGGGGTAATTAGGGGTTGTCATGTATTGGAATTGTTTAAGATATTACTATTTATTTTGTGAACTCTATCTTTTACTATTTAATTGAAGGAAATATGATTTCAAAAATATAAAAAATGAGAACCAAATTAAATATTTATGTTTGGCTTGCCTGACAGCGGTGTCCAGCGCCATCACCACCTTTAATGGATTTTGGGTCGTGATAACATAGTATCAGAGCACTAGGTTCAATTAGGTCTCACGAGTCATGAACGAGTCTAGTAAAGTCTTGCGGATCAGTACGGAGACGTCTGTACTTATTTTCGAGAGGCTACATGACTGTTAGGAGCACTTCCCTTCTTGATTCCTCATCGTGCGATTTGATTCCTTTGAGGCTTATGACTTCATTCCCTTCCTATTCAATCTTGTGCGACGTGAAACGCTTGTTATAAATTTGAAATTGAGGAATTTTAATTGTACTACAGAGGTGGTGCGAGATGCTTCTCCCTGCGTATTTGATTGGGCTATTGTCGTCGCCTTGCGGAAGGTTGTTCTGTTATTTTAGCTCTGTATTAGTATTGCCTATGGTTTGAGATTTGGTACTGATTGTTATGATGATTCGTGCATTGCTATCATATAGTGTTGGTGTAATGGTAGGGTGCTTATCTATGGATTGTGGCAGTAAATGACTTGATAGAAAGACTTCTCATTTCATGGCTTAGAGGTTCAACATTTAGTTCCGGCGGAGGAAAGGCAATCAGACTAAGAATGTTCAGGTTGGATTGATGGAGTAACGATACTTGGTATTTTCGAGTATGGTGGAATTTTCATCTGTGATACGGTGTTATTGTCCTGGATTGGATGCGTTAAGTTTGCCGGTGTTGTGGTCTTCTTCAATTCGCCTTCAGGGTGGGGTATTGTGAAATGGTGCCGGAGAAGCGGTTGTTAGAAATAACGGGGTGTAGCGATTTTGGAATCGAATCGGTGGTCCGGTTGTTGAGGGCTCAAGGAAGATGATCTTCGGAAAGGTTTAACGTTGGTAGCGATCGATTGGTTCAAGTGCTACAGAGGTAGAATTTGATTTAAGGCAACAACTAGGCAGCAAAGGATAAGGAAGAATATGTGGGAGGTGTCTTGCGGTGGTTAAATTTCTAGAAGGCCAAGTGTGAGAAACAGAAATCGGGTAGTTGCTTAAAGGAGATGGTTTGACCAAAGTAGGAGAGTGGCAGAGCATCAGATGAGTTATGTGGTAGGATATCTATATGCGTTGAGGAAAGTTTAGAGTGATTTGGAACTCATCGTGGGCAGTGACTAAGTCTACGAACTTAATTTGGAATATTGGTTGCTATACGGAGAAGGGTTGGATACGACGGAAAGGAGTTTCATGATATGAAGAAGGATACAACATGACTTTGGATTGGAATGTATCGTCGCACGTTTAGTTGATGTCAATAGGGAGTGAACAGGCTTGTACAGCCTGTGAACGAGCACGGGCTCAGGATGGTTTATTGGTTTTGTGGTTATTGTACTCGGTGCAACATTGTTGGAAGATGTCGGCATGAAATTTCCACAAGTGGGTTATCTCCTGTGAGCAGGTTAGCGGTCGTGTGGTGTTGATGAAGCCTTTGCGAAGGATTTTGCTGGCTATCCGGTAAGAGGTCAAATATGTATATGTGGCTAGTGATTCAGAGCGTTCATGAGATGGTTAACATAAGGATTTTGAGGAATTTGGTGGGTTGATTGCGCGAGGTCATGTCGGTAAGGGAGAAAGAATCTTGTTAGGTTCCGAGGTCATATAATGGTAGCTTCAAGCTTAAGTGAGAGAGCCCCACCGCCTACGATTGGATTGCATAGTTGTCTACTTGTGAGGTTTCTGGGTATCGGCATATTGATAGGTTATTATGACTAAGGAAAGAAAACATCAGTGGCATTTTGAGCAAAGGATTTGAGAAATGTATGCTACAATTGGTCTTATCGATTCATGTTCAGGCTTTAGGAAGACTCAGAGTTTATGCTTTGTGTAGATGGGATTTACAAGGAAAGTGATTCAGTCAGGTGCTTCTTTGAGAGGGTGTTCATGTGCTAGCAGAGCCTTGGGGTTTGATTATATTCGGGACCAAGTCAAAGTGGGTGGCTCTCAACGACGGTCCTAGTGGATTCAAAAGTTAAAGTGTGGTGCCTAAGGATTTCGAGTCCGTAGTATGGTTAAGTATCGAGATGTTGCAGAGGATTATAAAAGGGGCTTGGAGTATTCGATGTTATCTTCAGTATGCGGTGTAGCAGTGGGAGAATGGGAGAAAATAACTTCGGAATCATAGGAAAATTATCAAAATGATTGTACCCGTTGAAGATGCGAATATGCGCACAAGGAAAGTATGTGATGGTTCATGGGTTTTGAGGCAGTGTGGTCTCGTGAAATAAGGTCACTAAGGATGAGTGCAGATTTGGGTTCATGATGTTTTAAATGGAGTTATTATTAATCCAAAGGCAAGTCCGAAGTAAGTTAAAAGAAGTGGCTCGGTTGGTAATGGTTGAATCAGCACGGTTATGGCAGTGACCAATTTCTCCAGCGTGAAGTTATACATGTGGTTTGTAGTTGTACACTTGGGCTAGAGCGCCGCCACAACTTGGTTGATTTGGGAGGTATTCTATTCATATGGCCTGTTGTGAAAATGGATTCGGAAGGGACATAGTAGATTAGACCATTACTTGGGGTTGTATTTTCTGCGGTTATGAGAATTCAGTCATGTGTTGCAATGGTTCTCCTGAAATGAGTCAAGTGAGAGGTTCCTATATGATGAAGTGTGTATTCTATTAGTGGTTCAGGAGTCATGATGAAATCCTTGTACTCTTGCGCATTGGCATGATTAGGTGCAGTGAGTAGCATGGGAATTAGAAGTTGAGGATCAAGGTTGCGGTTCGGTGTTGACAAGAATATCACGAGCTCAGATGATTAGGGAAGAATCCAGATGTTTAGAGTGAGCTGGTATTGTCTTTAGCGTCACCTGAGATCGGTGTCCTGTGTAAGAGGCTTGGTGTACTGATTTGCGACTTCTTGATTTGCTTTACAACATTAGTGTGGCCGGTAGTATAGATGTGCAGACTTGTTACCTGGTGCAGAAGGTCGTGGGAGCGTATCCCACGGGAAGATTGTATAAGTGTGACATATAGTCACTTGATTGAATAAAGATTGTAATCAAGTATGGAGATTTGGTACTATCGTTAATGTGAGAGTTTAGGCCTGAAATGTGCTCTATTCAGTTGGTTGTGAATTGTGGAAGTTTGTTCCGAATTTGATGATTGTTCTTGTATGTTAGGGGAAAAGGGGTGTTGTGGATCCTTGAAAGGTTATTAGCCCAGTGTGGTATGATCAGAATCGGTTTGGGGTCCGTTGATGGGTCCAAATGTGGAGGTGTACTCTACACCAGCCTGGTGTGTTCATTCATCATAACATTCCTTATGGAGGAGTATTCGGGCGTGGGATGTTAATTTTGTCGCCAGCTATTTCATGCAATACTCTATTGTGCTGTGTGGGTCGTGAGTCGGCTTGATTAATTGTACAATGTGTTGAGGTCCCGCGTGGCAGTGGTGTTATGTGAGCGGGATGGCTCTCGAGATGCAGATCATATATCGCACCTTAGTTGTGCTTGAGGTTTATAGCGTATGACGCTACCCGTCTCCTCAGGATTTGTATTATGCACTTGGCATGCTTATAGTTGATATTCAGGCATTTCGTAAGGTATAAACATTTCTGGCTTGAGGGGTATTTCCCTATTTATTACTATGTGCAGATCGGATGGCATGCCTCCACGGGGATGTTGTTTGGATCGGGTTGCATGCCACAACGGGTATCATGGTTGGATCAGGTTGCACGCCGCAACAGTATGATATTTAGTACAGGTCCCCATACCTATTATTGTGTGTTTTGCTTATCCCTTCCTGAGGAAGGTTCCTAACATCCTTTCGGTCGTTTAATTAGTTACGTGGGTTGAGTAGCTCTTTCCCGAGTTCGTTTTCCCTTATGTATCTCATTCGAGTTTGTAGCTTGTTGGCTCATTGTGGCATCAGATGAGATTTTTGGCGGTATATGAGATGGCTTATTGCCTGAGCAGCTTATGCTGGGTGAGACGAGATTATCTGACCTAGGATCAGTGCGATCAGATTTATATGAAGCATATCAAAGAGCAAATATCATTATTTGGTTTAGGATTTTGGCTATTGTTGTCAGAGGATGTTATTATGGTCATGTGAATTTTGCAGTGCATGGTGTGAATTCAGAAAATGCATGCAATCATGTATTAGTGCATCGTGTAGTGATTGATATGGTGTTCGTATGTTTGAAACCGGCCTGGTGGAGAATTTCGGAGGTTGGAATTTGGATCTAAGGCTTGTTTGACTAAATAAAATGGAGGATATGTTATTCAAGGATCCTTTCATGCATTATGTTAGGTATCTCAAGCTAATGTGCTCAACTGAGTTGTGGTAGCACGGGTAGGTGCACGAGGTATTAAACAATGATTTTGGACAACACCGGAGCAGTTCTTAGCACGTTCGAGGATGAACGTATGTTTAAGTGGGAGAGAATGTAATGACCCGACCAGTCGTTTTGAGTTTTAGCGCATCGTTCGGCGGTTTGAGGCCATGAGTAGCTTCACTTCGGGTATTATGACTTGTACGCATGGTCGAAATTGAATTTCGGGAAGTTCAGAGTTGATTTGGAAAGAGAATTCTAATTTCGGAAGCCTTAAGTTGGAGGACATGACTAAAGTTTGATTTTTGAGTAAACGACCTTGGAATAGAGATTTGAAGGTTCCAACAGGTTTGTATGATGACCCGGGAGTATGCCCGTAGCGGGTTTTGGATGACCCGGGAGCGTTTCAGCGCATATTATAGAAGTTGGCATTTTTGAAGAATTTCCTAAATTTGAGTTGAAGTGCATTTCAATGTTATTGATGTTCATTTGGGATTCTGAGTCTGGGAATAGCTCCGCATGTTTATTCTGGCCTTAGGGGCGCGTCCGGAAGTGGATTTGGAGGTCCGTAGGTCATTTGGCAAAAGTTAGAAATTTGGTTAATTTTGAGAAGTTTGACCGGGAGTGGACTTTTTGATATCGGGGTCGGATTCCGATTCCAGAAGTTAAAGTAGGTCTGTAATGTCAATTATGACTTGTGTGAAAAATTTGAGGTCAATCGCAGGTCAAACTTGTGTGCAAAATTCGATTGAAGAAGTTTGGAATTTCAAAGTTTATTAAGTTTGAATTGGAGGGTGATTCGTAGTTTCGATGTTGTTTGGCATGATTTGAGTCCGTGACTAAGTTCATAATGTGTTTTGGGACGTATTGGTATATTTGGTTGAGGTCCCGAGGAACTCAGGTGGATTCCAGATGGTTAACGGATCGAGTTTGGACTTGGAAGGAAAGGTGAAACATCTGTCTTCTAGTGTAACCGCACCTGCGAGGTTTTGGCCGCAGGTGCAGAGCTGCAGAAGCGGCCAAGAGAGTCGCAGAAGCGGCCAAGAGAGTCGCAAAAACGGTTCTGGCTGGGGTAGGCTGGGACCGCAGATGCGGTCGAGTTCCACAGAAGCGGGACCGCACCTGCGCACGTGGAGTCGCAGAAGCGCGTAGGGGGCGCAAATGCGGGGGCTGTTGGGCCGAGCTTGTACCGCACCTACGATGGAATTTCTGCAGGTATGGAGCCGCAGGAGTGGCTGTTGGACCGCAGAAGCGAGAAGTCGGGCTGGGCAGTGTCATTTTAAAGACGAGATTTGGCCATTTCCCTCTATTTTTGTTTTGGATGGGCGATTTTTGGAGCTCTTGGAAGGGGTATTTTCGTCATCTATGTCAAGGTAAGTGATTCCCACATATTGTGAGTTAAATACATGGTTTATATAGAGATTTAAACATGGAAATTAGTAAAAATTTGGGATTTTGAAGAAAAACCTAGAAATTGGTACTTTTAGAATTTGACCATGGATTTGGGCATGGAATGGGAAATAAATTATATATTTGAGTTCGTGGTGTCATGGGTAAAGTTTATCTTTGAAATTTTTTGGAATCCGGGCACGCGGGCCCGAGGGTGATTTTTATCGACTTTTCGAACGGAGTTGAAAATTGTTGTAAACAGGATTATAATGAGTATTAGAGTATATATTTATGGAATTTCCCATTTATTGACTAATTGTTTAGCGATGGGCATCGATGTGAGTCGTTGGAAGGGCTTTGGAGATGGTTATGGAACCTCGGAGCGAGGTAAGTCTCATTTCTAATCTTGTAAGAGGGAATTAACCCCATAGGTGAATTAATTTAATATGTGCTTCTATTTGTGTGGGCTACGTACGCACGAGGTGACGAGAATCCGTGCGTAGCTACTATTATGCTTATGTCCGGGTAGTTTAGGACCCAAATCATGTTATACTTGCGATGTTTGCAACCTACATGTTAATTTTATTGCTTAAATCATATCGAAAACTTAGTAAAGGAACTGTAAAAGGGTAAACTTCAATTTGTTTCTCGACCGTTAATGAGAATTTGAAATTCCTTGAGTAATTGCCCTTAATAAATCTTGAATTGGTTGCTTTAAATGTGTTTTCTCTTTTGTGGAGCGGGCTGAGCGCCTCGGTAGTAGATAGATGCATCTATGGTTTGTGCCGTTTGACTCTCGGCGGTGTACAGTTTAAATATTATGTTGGATTGGGCTGTACGACCTCGACATGATTTGCTCATGATATATTTTTGGAATTGATAATAATTAATATTGCTTTCATTGGCCCGAGATACAAAAATGTTAAATGACAAAAACAAATTTGGAAATTTCTTATGAATAAAAGAATTGTTTACTTATTTCATGATATTGAGTTTACAGCCGTTCTACGTAATCCATGCTTAATTATATCATTGAAGTTTTATTTATCGCCCATAGTAAGCGTCGGAGCCGACCCCTCGTCACTACTTCTTCGAGGTTAGGCGGGATACTTACTGGGTACGCGTTGATTTACGTAGTCATACTACACTTGCTGCACATTTTTATGCAGGTATATATATGCCTAGTGGCCTCGTAGGCCACATCTCAGAACCCGACGGAAATTCATGAAATCTGAACCCTCATTCCGATACGAGTACAACCATACCAATTTTATCAAATTTCGATAACGAATCGACCTCCAAATCTAAAATTTTTGTTTTTGAAAGATTTTGCAAAAATCTCAATTAAACGATTAATATAACCATAGATTCATGAAATATAATCACTTTAGGATATAAAACACTTACCCAGTTCAGACTTGTGAAAAACCCCTTTGAAAATCGCCCAAACCGAGCTCCCCAACTCTATTTTTGTCAAAAATGGCAAAAAACCCCGTTTATAGAACCTATGTTGTTTTTGAGCGCCACAGGTAGCATGGGGCGCTGCCTGTGGTGCAGTTTCCAGAATACCATCAATTCCTAGTGCCAGGGCTAGCGCCCCACGCTACCTTGGGTACTGGCGGCGACGAAAAATCTTTCGTGACACAGAAATGGGCATAACTCTCTCATACAATGTTCGAATTCGACGATTCTTTTTTGCTATAGCTCCGAAATTTTAATACGGATCTAATGCTTCAATCAAAACTGAATTTGGAGCTCATTTTATTAATTTTATAGCACTTATTCTTGAAGAAACGACATCGAAACATTCTAGAATTATCCAAATTCTACATTCTATGCCGAAACCTATCAAATCAAGTCCGATTGACCTCGAATTTTGCACACAAGTCATAAATGACATAACAAACCTATTAAAATTTCTATAACTGGATCACTCGACCACGACTTTTCCTTTCGAATTATTCTCCAAATCAACCAAACCTAGCAATTTATTTACCAACAATTCAATTTGAGCTTTAGAAGTTATTCACAATTCGAAAGAGACTTAATTTAAGTCATTTTCAGAATAGTCAACTAAAGATTTATGTGGGTCCCACTTTTCAGAACCCAACAAAAAATCACAGAATCCAAACACCTATTCCGAAACGAGTTCAACCATTCAAAAATTATCGAATTCCGACATCAGATCGCCTTTCAAATCTCCATTTTACATTTTTGGAAGGATTTACAAAAATCTGATTTTCTTCAAGTAAATTCACAGATTCATGATGTAAATGAGTATAAAATCATGAAATTTAATTAATATAG
The DNA here is from genome assembly GCF_000390325.3 of Nicotiana tomentosiformis. Classification (NCBI taxonomy): domain Eukaryota; kingdom Viridiplantae; phylum Streptophyta; class Magnoliopsida; order Solanales; family Solanaceae; genus Nicotiana; species Nicotiana tomentosiformis. Next base: position 126,571,299 of record NC_090816.1, on the reverse strand, counting down.
GATAAGGAACACTTACCCAGTTCGAATTTGTGAAAACCCCTCTGAAAATCGCCTAACCTGAGCTCCCCAACTCTATTTTTATAAAAATTGGCAAAACAAAAAACCCCATTTATAGAGCCTATGCTTTTTACGAACGCCACATGTAGCGTGGGGCACTACCTATTACACATTTTCCAGAACCCCAACAATTCCCAGTGCCAGGGCTAGCGCCCCACGCTATCCTGGGCGCTGGCGGCGACGGAAAATCTTTCCTGACACGAAAATGGGCATAACTCTCTCATACGATGTCCAAATTCGACGATTCGTTTTTGCTATGGCTCTAAAATTTCAATACGGATCTAATGAATCAATCAAAACAGAATTTGAAGCTCATTTGCTTAATGTGATACCACTTATTCTTGAAGAAACGACGTCGAAATATTCTAGAATATTCAAATTAAATTCTGTTAACCATCCGAAATACACTCGAGGACCCTCGGGACCTCAACCAAATATACCAAAAAGTATTAAAACATCATAAGAACTTACTCAGGGTCTCAAATCATGTCAAATAATGTCAAAATTATAATTCAGACCTCAATTTGGACTTATGAGTTTCAAACTTTTTCATATTACAAAACCCGTGCCGAAACATATTAAATAAATCCGGAATGATTTTTAATTTGGCGCACAAGTCATAAATGACATAAAGGAGCTATTACAACTCTCGTAATCTCAATCTGAGTTCGATATCAGTAAATTCATATTCACGGTCAAACTTTGGAAATCTTTAGCCTTTAGATTTCTAGTTTATGTTAAATGGCTATAATTCGAGGTAGGGGCCTCCGAATTCGATTTCGGGCATACGCCCAAGTCCCAAATCACGATACAGACCTACCGGAACTATCAAAATACTTATCCGGGTCCATTTTCTCAAAACGTTGACCGAAGTCAACTCAAATGAGTTTTGAAGCTCAATTTCACATTTTAATCAATTTTTCACATAAAAACTTTTCGAAAAAATTTACGGACTGCGCCCGCAAGTCGAGGGATGCTGAAGGGTGCTATTAGAGGTCTCAGAATACAGAAATGAATGTTTAAAATTAAATATGACATATTGGGTCATCACATTCTCCACCTCTAAAACAAACGTTCGTCCTCGAACGGAATTAGAAAATTACCTGAGCTAGTGAAAAGGTGTGGATATCTACTCCGCATGTACGACTCGGACTCCCAGGTAGCTGCCTCAATCACCTGACCTCTCCATTGCACCCGAACTGAAGGATAACTCTTAGACCTCAACTATCAGACCTGCCGAGCTAGAATAGCTACCGGCTCCTCCTCGTAAGTCAAATTCTTGTGCAATTGGACTGAGCTGAAATCTAACACATGGGATGGATCACCATGATAATTCCGGAGCATAGACACATAGAACACCGGATGAACTGGTGATAAACTATGTGGTAGTGCAAGCCTGTAGGCTACTTCATCCACCCTTTCAGGAATTTCAAAGGGTCCGATATACCTAGGGCTCGACTTGCCCTTCTTTCCGAACCTCATTACACCCTTCATAGATGAAACCCGGAGCAACACTCTTTCTCCAACCATGAATGCAACATCATGAACTTTACGGTCACCATAACCTTTTTGCCTAGACTGAGCTGTGCAAAGTCGATCCTGAATAATCTTGACCTTATCCAAGGCATCCTGTACTGAATCAGTACCCAACAATCGAGCCTCTCCCGGTTCAAACCAGCCAACTGGCGAACGATATCACCTCCCATATAATGCTTCATACAGAGCCATATGAATGCTCGACTGGTAGTTGTTATTATAGAAAAACTCCGCAAGTGGCAAGAACTGATCCCAAGAACCTCTAAAGTCTATAACACAAGAGCGAAACATATCTTCCAATATCTGAATAGTGCGCTCGGACTGTCCGTCCGTATGAGGATGAAATGTTGTACTCAACTCAACCTGCGTGCCTAACTCACATTGTACAACTCTCTAGAAGTGCGAGGTGAACTGCGTACCTCGATCAGAAATGATAGACACAGGCACACCGTGAAGGTGAACAATCTCGCTGATGTAAATCTTCGCTAATCGCTCTGAATAATAGGTAACTGCTACTGGAATGAAATGTGCTAACTTAGTCAACCTGTCCACAATGACCCATACTGCGTCGAGCTTTCTCTGAGTCTCTGGGAGGCCAACAACAAAATCCATAGTGATACGCTCCCACTTCCACTCAGTTTCTAACTTCTAAAGCAAACCACCAGGTCTCTGATGCTCGTACTTGACTTGCTGACAATTTAAACACCGAGCTACATATGCAACTATATCCTTCTTCATTATCCTCCACCAATAATATTGCCGCAAATCTTGATACATTTTGGCAGCACCCGGATGAATAGAATACCGGGAACTGTGGGCTTCTTCAAGAATTAATTCACGAAGCACATCCACATTAGGCACACAAATACAATCTTGCATCCGCAGAACTCCATCTTCCCCCATAGCAACCTGCTTGGCACCACCGTGCCGCACCGTGTCCTTAAGGATAAAAAATGAGGATTATCATATTGTCGCTCTGTGATGCGCTCATACAAGGAAAACCGAGCGACTGTGCAAGCTAGAACCCGACTGGACTCTGAAACATCTAACCTCATGAACTGATTAGCAAAAGTCTGAACATCTGCGGCTAATGGTCTCTCACAAACCGGAATATACGCAAGGCTGCCCATACTCATGACGTTTCTACTCAAAGCATTGGCCATCACATTAGCCTTTCCGGGGGTGATACAAAATGCTAATATCGTAGTCTTTCAACAGATCCAACAATCTTCTCTGCCTCAAATTGAGATCTTTTTGTTTGAACAGATATTGTAGGCTACGATGATTAGTAAATACTTCACATGAGACATCGTTAAGGTAATGCCTCCAAACTTTCAGCCCATGAAAAATGGATGCCAATTCTAAGTCATGAATAGGGTAATTCTTCTCATGAACTTTCAACTGCCGCGACGCATATGCAATCACTCTGCCATCGTGCATTAATACTGTACCAAGCCCAATGCGAGATGCATCATAATACATCGTATAAGATCCTGAACTTGTGGGCAATGCCAATACTAGCGCCGTAGTCAAAGCCGTCTTGAGCTTCTGAAAGCTCAACTCACACTCGTCTGATCATCTGAATGGGGCACCCTTCTGGGTCAATTTGGTAAGTGGGGATGCTATGGATGAAAACCCCTCCATAACCGGCGATAATAAGCTGCCAAACCCAGGAAACTCTGGATCTTTGTAGCTGAAGTAGGTCTAGGCCAATTATGAAATGCCTCAATCTTCTTATGATCCACTTTTATGCCTTCTGCCGATACAACATGCCCCAAAAAGGCAACTGAGTCTAACCAAAATTCACATTTTGAAAATTTGGCATAACTGATTATTCTTCAAAGTCTGAATCACAATCCGAAGATATTGCTCATGCTCCTTTCGACTGCTGGAGTAAATCAGTATATCATCAATGAATACAACCACAAAAGAATCCAAATAGGGCTTGAATACTTGGTTCATCAAATCCATAAATGCTGCTGGGGCATTTTTCAGCCCAAATGACATCAGTAGGAATTCGTAATGCCCATACCAAGTCCAAAAAGCTGTCTTAGGGACATCAGATGCCCTAATCTTCAACTGATGGTAACCAGACCTCAAATCGATCTTTGAAAACACCTTGGCACCCTGAAGCTGATCGAATAAGTCATCAATTTTCTGCAACGAATACTTGTTCTTGATAGTAGCCTTGTTCAACTGCCGATAATCTATACACATCCGCATTGAACCATCTTTCTTCTTTACAAATAACACTGGCGCACCCCAGAGCGAGACGCTAGGTCTAATGAATCCCTGATCAAGCAAATCTTGTAACTTCTCTTTCAATTCTTTTAGTTCCGGTGAGGCCATACGGTATGATGGAATAGAAATGGGCTGGGTGCCCTAGTCAAATCAATACATAAGTCAATATCTCTGTCGGGTGGCATCCCCGGCAAATCTATAGGAAATACATCTGGAAACTCACGGACAACTGGGACTGAATCCATACATGGAACATCCGTATCGGGATCACGAATATAAGCCAAATAAGCTAGCCCCCCTTCTTGACCATACGACGAGCTTTAACATAAGAGATAACCTTGCTGGTGGAATGGCCAAGAGTCCTTTTCCACTCTATTCGAGATAACCCTGGCATGGCTAAGGTCACCATTTTGGCATGACAGTCCAATACAACATGATAAGGTGACAACCAATCCATTTCCAAGATAACATCAAAATCTACCATATCAAGGAGCAGAAGATCTATGCTAGTCTCAAGACTCCTAATACTACACAGGAACGATAGACATAATCTACCATAACAGAATCTCCCACCGGTGTGGACACACACACACACACACACAGAAACACTCGGAGAATCACAAGGCACAACTAGATATGAAGCAAAATAGGAGGACACAAAGGAATAAGTAGACCCTGGATCAAATAGAATTGAAGCATCTCTATGGAAAATTGGAACAATACCTGTGATCACGACATCGGATGACTCGGCCTCAGGACTAGCTGGAAAAGCATAAAATTGGTGTTAGGCCCCACCACTCGGAGCTGTATCTCTGGGATGGCCCCTAACTGGCTGGCCTTCACCTCTAACAACCTTACCTCCACCTTTAGCTATCTGACCCCTACCCCTAGCTGACTGGGCAGGCGGTGGAGCAACCGATGCCGGTATGATGTCGCGAGAATTCTGTTGAGATCTGTTGCTCGACAACCTAGGGCTATATCTTCTGATGTGACCAATGTTCCCACACTCATAACAACCATCCTATTGTTGTGGCTGTTGATACTGAAACTGAAAAGAATGTGCCGGATAATCATTGTAGTGACTCTGGAGCGGTGGTGCACTAATAGGAGCTGGATGTGCACTAAATGTTGGCTGCCCAGAGTAAGGTATAATAGGACCATGACTCCCTGAAGTACCGTGAGATGCCTGAAGTGCTGAATAAAATGGCCTGGGAGGGTGACCCCTACCATAAGTACCCCTGCCTCCAGATGAGGCGCCTCTGAAATTACTAGAATAACGAGGCCTCTTATCTGACACTAGTCCTCTCTCCTGAGCACAAACTAACTCGACCCGCCTAGCAATATTCACGATTGTCTGGAAGGAAATATCACTCCCTATCCTTGGCCATATGAAGCCTGATAATATAAGTGAGTCCATCAATGAATCTCCTCACTCTCTCCTTTTCAGTAGGAAGCAAGACGATGGCATGATATGCTAAGTCCAGAAATCGGGTCTCATACTGGGTAACAGTCATACTACCCTGCTGGAGACGCTTAAACTGCCTGCGGTATTCCTCTCTCAGTGTAATAGAAACAAATTTCTCCAGAAATAGCTGTGAGAACTGCTCCCAGGTAAGTGCAGGCGAATCAACTGGTCTAGCAAATATATAATCTCTCCACCACCTCTTGGCGGAACCAGTCATCTGAAATACAGCAAAATCAACTATGTTGCTTTTAACTATTTCCATGTTCTGTAAAACCTCATGGCAGCGGTCAAGATAATCCTGTGGGTCCTCAATAGGTGAACCACTAAAGTGAACTGGAAAGAGCTTAGTAAACTTGTCCAATCTCAATAGGGCCTCAGAAGACATAGCAGGTCTATCACCGGCCTGTGCCGCAACAACTGGCTGAACTACTCCAACTGGCGGGACTGCTGGAGCTTGATACTAGGGAGTTATCTGCTCTGGAGCGGGAGTAGTGGGAGTTTGTGCTCCTCCCCAGCGTGTGAGACGGCTGGTACCACTAGAAATGTACCATTCTGGGCCACACCCTCCATTAGGCTCACCAAACGGACTAGAGCGTCCTGAAGTACTGGAGTAGCTATGAATCCTTCCGGGACCTGGACTGGTCCAACAGGTACTGTTTGAGATGGAACCTATGCTTCCAAATCCACTTGAGGTTCTACAATAGGCATTGTTGCTCGAGTTCGAGGCTGGGCTCTGCCTCTGCTCTGGCATGACCTCGGCCTCGGCCTTTGGCGCGAACTCGGCCTCGACCTCTACCCCTGGTCATATTTGCCACTGGGGGCTCTGGCTCCTGTCCGATGGTAGAAGTAGTACGTGTTCTCACCATCTGCTAGAGAACAAGAATAGAATAGTTTAATCATCGATGATAGAATAAAATCGCACGGCGGAATAAGAAAGAAGTGATATTGTTCCTAAACTTCATAGCCTCTGGAAGATAAGTACAGACGTCTACGTACCGATCTTTTAGACTCTAGTAAGCTTGCTCGTGACTCGTGAGACCTAAGTAACCTAGTTCTCTGACACCAACTTGTCATGACCCGAAATTCCCACCTTCGAGACCGTGATGGCGCCTAACATTTCACTTGCTAGGCAAGCCAATGTTAGAATAATTTAAACCATTTTTAATAATTCACCTTAATTAAATAGTATAGAAAATGACAACCAGAATAATATTTGAATTTAAATGTGCAAACCAAAAATAATACGATGTCTAAATACCATCCCAGAACTGGAGTCACAAGTGCACGAGCTTCTAGAATAATACAAACAAAGGTCTGAATAAAATATAGTTGTCTGATAGAAAGCACACAACTAAGATAAAGTAGAAGAGGACTTCAGAGCTGCGAAAGTCGTGTAGCTATACCTCAAGTCTCCTCTGATAGCTGAATGCGAGCAAATCTACAGTACGCCGCTGGGACCAACTCCGATTTCTGCACAAGAAGTGCATAGTGTAGTATGAGTACAACCGACCCCATGTACTCTGTAAGTGTCGAGCCTAACCTCGACGAAGTAGTGACGAGACTAAGGCAGGTCACTTACATTAACCTGTACGCAATAATAATAATAACAGGAAAAGAAGTAAGACCGATAAATCATATCAATAATTGAAGTCAATTCAATAGTCATAAACCTTCAATTAATTTCCATTGCGGCGTGCAACCCGATCCAACAATATAAACTTAGAATAAAATCCGTTACAGCGTGCAACTCGATCCAACAATATAATCTTTCAATTAAATTTCGTTGCGGCGTACCACCCGTTCCAACAATATAAACTTTCAATAAATCCGTTGCGGCGTGCAACCTGCTCCAACAATATAAATTTAAAATAAATCCGTTGCGGCGTGGAACCCACTCTAACATTATAATTTAACAACTCTTAAATGTAAAAATACTCCAATAAATACCACATTCAATAGAAAATTATTAGGCAACAAGGCATACAATGATTATGATTTATTTAGGAAACAAGTAATGAGAAGTAGCAATTAATTGTGGAAATCAGGGAGAAAATAGGCAATTTAATATTTAATATGCTAAATATCACATAGCAATTAAGATACATAAGTCAAATAAGCACGTAGCAATTATAGTATGAATTCAAGACATAATATTGGGTAAGGAATATGGGAGAAATAATTAATATAATAATTAATTTATGATTTTCAGCTAAATAGGCAAACAATCAATTTGACGACATATAGACACTTGTCACCTTGCCTATACGTCGTTACATATGAAATTCACGCAACAAATAATTCAAAATTTTATTCCCTCAAGTCAAGGTTAACCACGACACTTACCTTGCTTCGCAGTTCAAGTGATCACTCAACCACGACTTTTCCTTTCGAATTATTCTCCAAACCAACCAAACCTAGCAATTTATTTACCAACAATTCAATTTGAGCTTTAGAAGTTATTCACAATTCGAAAGAGACTTAATTTAAGTCATTTTCAGAAAAGTAAACTAAAAGTTAAGATGGGTCCCACTTTTCGGAACTCGACGAAAATTCACGGAATCTAAACACCCATTCCGATATGAGTTCAACCATAAAAATATTATCGAATTCTGACATCGGATCGCCTTTCAAATCTTCATTTTACATTTTTGGAAGATTTCAAAAATCTGATTTTCTTCAATTAAATTCACGGATTCATGACGTAAATGAGTATGGAATCATGAAATTTAATCAATATAGGATAAGGAACACTTACACAGTTCGAATTTGTGAAAACCCCTCTAAAAATCGCCCAAATCGAGCTCCCCAACTCTATTGTTGTCAAAAATGGCAAAAAACCCAGTTTATAGAGCTTCTGCTGTTCTCGAGCGCCACAGGTAACGTGGGGCGCTGCTTGTGGCACAGTTTCCAGAACCCCAAAATGGGCATAACTCTCTCATACGATGTCTGAATTCGACGATTCTTTTTGCTATGACTCAGAAAATTCAATACGGATCTAATGCTTCAATAAAACTGAATTTGGAGCTCATTGTCTTAATGTGATACCACTTATTCTTGAAGAAACGACATCGAAACATTCTAGAATATCTAAATTAAATTCCGTTAACCATCCGAAATCCACCCGAGGCCCTTGGGACCTCAACCAAATACACCAACAAGTCCTAAAATGTCAGGACCCAAAATCTAACATGTCATGGTGGAGCCTATCGATGGTACTAGGCAAGCTGACGTTCCCAAAATACTCCAGTAATTTAATAGAAAAGGTAGTTTAAAACTTTTTCATATCAGAAATGTTTCATAAAAACCAAAGTCGAACTCAATATAGAGTCAAAATGCGGAAACTAGCCCCAAATATCGGGGTGTCACCAAGTCATGAGCATCTAGATAACCAAACTAATACCACCAGTGTATAAGTATCAATACAAGACAGAAAGAAATATAGAAGGAGAGACAAGGTCCTGCGGATGCCGGCAGCTACCTCGTAGTCTCTAGTACTCGATCACGCCCGAACTCAACGACCTATGTGATCAAACACACCTGGATCTGCACATAAAGTGCAGGGTGTAGCATGAGTACAACCAACTCAGCAAGTAACAGGAATAAATAAGGAACTGAGAAGCAGTGACGAGCTATACAGTATAGTTCATTTTCAATAATTCCAGCAAGGATTAGACATACTTTCAAATCCGACAGTTTAAGTCAAATCAGTTTTATACAGTAAAAATGCTGGTACTCAGGATATAGAAACTTTCAGAAATTTCACAACAAAGACAGATAGAAACTAAGTGCATCAACAAATGAAAAGCAAGTACAGCCTCTCAGGGCAACGGTCACTCCAACTCTTAACAACTCGACACTCAACTCTCAGACCTTAATGCACATGCTCAATAGGTACCTGCACTCACTGGGGGTGTTCAGACTCATGAGGGGCTCCTACAACCCAAGCGCTATAATCTGCACGGACAACTCATGTGCTGCACAGACAACTCACGTCACGTGCTGCACAGACAACTCACGTGCTACAATAACATATTTGATCCGCACGTACAACTCACGTGCTGCACGTACAACTCACGTGCTGCACGTACAACTCACGTGCCCTATTATAAACTATAAGGGTCCGCACGGACAACTCACGTGCCATAAAATAATACCTCACAACCAGGCCCTCGGCCTTACTCAGTCATGAACCTCTCTAGTCTCACAGCTCTCAATAAAGAAAGGGAAAACAGCCCAAATCAAAGTGTTACAATATATCATCAGGGAAAACAAATAACAGAGACTGAGGTAAACATGTACAAGAATCACTATGACCGAGTATAACTACCATGAGCAGGAATATAGCCTAAGTATGATTTCTAACATGAAAACAGTCAAGTTCTAGTAGAGAGGAATGCGTATAAACACAATTAAAGGCCATTAAACTTCACAGTCTCCCGGGATGGACCAAGTCTCAATCCCTCACAACGTACACCCACACTCCCATCACCTGGCATGGGTGCCACCTCCAAACAGTCACATTATACTAAACTCTGGGTTTCATACCCTCAAGACCAGATTTAAAGCTATTACTTCCTCAGACCAATCAAATCCCTACTCCGTGATGCTCTTGCCCCTCGATTCGGCCTCTAAATGCTCCGAATCTATTCACAATCAGTACAATACCATCAATTTATGCTAAAGGAATGAATTCCACAAGAAACACTACCAATTTAGACCAAAAATCCGAAATTGGCTCAAACCCGGCCCCCGGGCCCACGTCTCAAAATTTGGCAAAAATTACAAAACTTGAAAGCCCATTCACTCACAAGTCCATACATACAAAATTTATCAAAATCCGACACCGTTTGATCCCTCAAATCCTCCAATCAAACTCTCCAAAATACCAAGCCCTAACCCCTCATTTTCACCCCTAATTTCCACAAATTAAATGATTAAACAACGGGAAATCACCATAGATAGGAGTATTAGAGCTCAAGCAACTTACCTCAATGAAAACCCCCTGAATCTCTCTACAAAAATCACTCCAAAAGCTCCAAAAACCGACTTGAAAATGGTGGAAATGAACCAAAATTTGCGAAGTGTTCTTTTTATACTTTTTGCCCAGGGCTTTTGCACCTGCGGCCAAATATGCGCACCTGCGGTGCCGCAATTGCGCAAGAAACTCCGCACCTACGGAAAATTATTAATTCCCCCAACTTCGCACCCGCGCTCCATATCCGCATCTGCGACCACGCAGGTGCGGAAAAGGCCTCGCACCTGGGGATGCTATATAACCTCCTCATTTCCGCTTCTGCGGGCACCTATCCGCATCTGCGGACTCGCAAATGCGACCTCTCCTATGACTTGCGGACCCAACCTACCTTAACACTGTCCACACCTGCGAACTACTACGCTCGCCCATGACCTCGCACCTGCGGCTCCCCTTCTGCAGGTGCGAAAAACACCAGCAACTTCAGAAACCAGCAAACCAGCTATCTCCCAACACCAATAATTGATCCGTTAATAACCAGAAATACACCCGAGGCCCTCGGGACCTCAACCAACCATACCAACAAGTCATATATCAACATACGAACTTAGTCGAACCTTTGAAACACTCAAAACAACATCAAAATACTAAATTACCCTCGGATTCAAGCCTAAGAACTTCTAAACTTTCAAATTCCGCAAACGATGCCGAAACCAACCAAATCATAGCCGAATGACCTCAAATTTTGCACACACGTCAAAAATGACACTACGAGCCTACTCCAACTTCCAAAATTCCATTCTGACCCCGATATCAAATTTTCCACTGCCGACCAAAATTGCCAAATTTCCAAAATTTTCCAATTCAAGCCTATTTCTACTATGGACCTCCAAATCACATTCTGGACGCGCCCCTAAGTCCAAAATCACCTAACGGAGCTAACAGAATTATCAAAATTCAAATTCGAGACCGTTTACACATAAGTCAATATTCGGTTGAATTTTCTAACTTAAGCTTATCCCAAAGAGACCAAGTGTCTCAATTCACTCCGAAATCACTCCGGACCCGAACCAACTAACCCAGTACAACACAATATAGCTGAATTACATAAAAAGAAGCAGAAATAGGGGAAATGAGGCTATAACTCTCGAAACGACTGGCCGGGTCGTCACATCCTCCCCCTCTTAAACAAACGTTCGTCCTTGAACGGGTCTAGAAATATACCTGGAGTCTCGAATAGGAGTGGATATCTGCTCTACATCTCCCGCTCGGTCTCCCAGGTTGCCTCCTTCATAGGCTGACCTCTCCACTACACCTTCACTGAAGTTATGTCCTTTGACCTCAATTTCCGTACTTGCCGATCCAAAATGGCCACCGGCTCCACATCATAAGTTATATCACCCTCCAATTGTATCGTCTGAAGTCTAAAACATGGGACGGATCGCCAACATACTTCCGGAGCATGGAAACATGAAACACTGGATGCACACTCGACAAGCTGGGTGGCAAGGCAAGCTTATAAGCCACCTCCCATATCCTCTGAAGCACCTCAAAAGGCCGAATGAACCGGGGGCTCAACTTGCCCCTCTTCTCAAACCTCATAACACCCTTCATGGGTGATACCTTCAGCAAAACCTTCTCCCCAACCATAAAAGACACATCACGGACCTTCCTGTCCGCATAGCTCTTCTGCCTAGACTGCGCCGTGCGAAACTGCTCCTGAATCAATTTCACCTTATCTAATGCCTCCTGAACCAAATCTGTACCCAAGAGCCTAGCCTCACCTAGCTCAAACCATCCTACTGGAGACCTTCACCTCCTCCTATATAAATCTTCATACGGAGCCATCTGAATACTTGACTGATAACTATTATTATATGCAAACTCCGCGAGCGGCAAAAACTGATCCCATGAACCCACAAAGTCAATGACACAAGCGCGTAACATGTCCTCCAATATTTGGATAGTGCGCTCGGAATGTCCGTCCATCTGAGGGTGAAAGGTTGTGCTCAACTCAACCTGAGTACCCAACTCTCGCTACACAGCCCTCCAAAACTGCGATGTAAACTGAGTGCCCCTATCTGAAATGATGGAAACTAGGACACCATGTAGGTGAACAATCTCTCGGATGTAAATCTCCGCCAACCGCTCTGAAGAGTAAGTAATAGCAACTGGAATGAAGTGTGCGGACTTGGTCAGCTGATCTGGAATCACCCAAATAGCATCGAACTACCTCGAAGTCCATGGGAGCCCAACTATGAAGTCCATGGTGATTCGCTCCCACTTCCACTCTGGGATCTCTAACCTCTGAAGAAAGCCACCCGGTCTCTGATGCTCATACTTAACCTGCTGACAGTTGAGACACTGAGCCACAAGCCCAACTATATCCTTCTTCATCCACCTCCACCAATAGTGCCGTCTCAAATCCTGGTACATCTTCGCGGCACCCGGATGGATGGAATACCGCGAGCTGTGGGCCTCCTCAAGAATCAAATACCGAAGCCCATATACATTAGGCACACATATCCGGTCCTGCATCCTCAACACACCGTCATCACCAATAGTCACGTCCCTAGCATCACCTCGCCGGACCATGTCCTGAAGAACGAGCAGGTGGGGGTCATCATACTGATGCTCCCTAATACGGTCATAAAGAGAAGACCTGGAGACCACACAAGCCAACACCCGACTCGGCTCCGAAATATCCAATATCACAAGCTGGCCCGTTAAGGCCTGAACATCCAATGCCAAACGTCTCTCTACTGTCGGAAGATATGCTAAACTCCGCAAACTCTCCGCTCGGCGACTCAAAGCATTGACCACCACATTGGCCTTCCCTAGATGGTATAAAATAGTGATATCATAGTCCTTAAGAAGCTCCAACCATCTCCGCTAATGCAAATTAAGATCCTTCTACTTAGACAGATGCTGCAGACTCCGGTGATCAGTATAGATCTCACAATGAACCCCATACAAATAACGACGCCAAATCTTCAAGGCGTGAACAATGGCTGCTAACTCAAGATCATGGACATGATAGTTCTTCTCATGGGTCTTCAACTGGAGCGAGGCATAGGCAATCACCCTACCCTCCTGCATCAGAACACATCCTATGCCTATCCTCGAGGCATCACAATACACAGTGTAAGAACCTAAAGATGATGGCAGAACTAACACTGGAGCTGTGGTCAAGGCAGTCTTGAGCTTTTGAAAGCTCTCCTCACACTCATCCGACCACCTGAATGGAGCACCCTTTTGGGTCAATTTGGTCAAGGGCGATGCAATAGATGAAAATCCCTCCACAAAGCGACGGTAATAACCCACCAAACCAATAAAGCTTCTAATATTCGTGGCTGAGGACGGTCTAGGCCAACTCTGCACCGCCTCTATCTTATTCGGATCCACCTGAATACCCTCACTGGACACCACGTGCCCCAAGAATGCTACTGAACCGAGCCAAAACTCATACTTGGAGAACTTTGCATAAAGCTTCTCCTCCCTCAATCTCTGCAATACAACCCTCAAATGCTGAGCATGCTCCTCTTGGCTACGAGAGTACACCAAGATGTCATCAATGAATACAATAACGAATGAGTCCAAATAGGGCTGGAATACACTGTTCATCAAACGCATGAACGTTGCTGGGGCATTGGTCAGCCCAAAAGACATCACCAAGAACTCATAATGGCCATAACGGGTCCTGAAAGCTATCTTAAGAATATCTAAATCCCGAATCTTCAGCTGGTGATAACCGGACCTCAAATCAATCTTGGAGAACACCTTCGCTCCCTGAAGCTGGTCAAATAAATTATCAATACGAGGCAAAGGATACTTATTCTTGACTGTGACCTTGTTCAACTGCCTGTAATCAATGCACATCCTCATGGAACCATCCTTCTTCTTTACAAATAGAACCGGCACACGCCAAGGTGACATACTAGGTCGAATAAACCCCTTATCAAGGAGTTCCTGAAGCTGTTCCTTCAACTTCTTCATTTCCGCCGGTGCCATATGATATGGTGGAATAGAAATGGGATGAGTGCCCGACACCAAATCAATACCGAAGTCAATATCCCTGTCAGGCAGCATGCCCGGCAGGTCTGCAGGAAACACATCCGGAAAATCACGTACCACCAGAACAGAATCAATGGCAGGAGACTCTGCACTAATATCCCTCACAAACTCCAAATAAGATAGGCAACCTTCCTCACCCATACGCTGAGCCTTCAAATATGAAATCATCCTACTAGGTACATAATCTATAAAACTGCTCCACTCAACCCTCGGAAATCCCGTCATCGCCAATGTCACAGTCTTAGCATGACAATCTAGAACAACATGACATGGAGATAACCAATACATACCAAATATCACATCAAAGTCAACCATACTGAGCAACAAAAGGTCTACTCGGGTCTCCAGACTCCCAATAGTCATAACACATAACCGTTATACGCGGTCCACAACAATAGTATCGCCCACAGGAGTAGATACATGAATAGATGAAACCAAAGACTCACGGGGCATATCCAGAAAATGGGCAAAATACGAGGAAATATATGAATACATGGAACCAGGGTCAAATAATACAGAGGCATCTTTGTGACAAACTGAGACAATACTTGTAATCACAGCATCTGAAGCAATAGCATCAGGTCTGGCAGAGAGGGCATAGAAACGGGCCTGGCCACCCCCTGATCTGCCTCCCCCTCTCGGGCGACCCTTAGCTGACTGGGTTCCACCCCTAGCTGGCTGAGCTCCACCCCTGGCTGGCTGGGCGGGTGGTGGAGGAACTGGTGCTGGTGCCATCGATCGAGTACTCCGCTGTGGAGTCCCACCCAATAGCCTTGGTCAATCTCTCATAATGTAACCAAAATCTCCTCACTCGAAACAACCCCTCCTCTGATAAAACTGATGCTCCTAATGCCCAAAAGAACTACTCGAGGATACCTGAGTGGGTGGGGCATGATGAGAACTCTACACTGGTAGTGCACTGAATGATGACTGGCCCTGTTAATGACTGTGAGAACCATGTCCAGATGATGCACCACGGTGAAATGGCCAAGCTGACTAAGCCTGTCTGAAATAACGATCTCTAGCGTGCTAGAACTGACCCCCAGAAGGAGCACCGTTGAATCCACCCTGACCACGAGGCCTCTTAGACTCCCTCTAAACCCTCTCCTGACCGCGAACCATCTCAATCTTCCGAGCAATGTAGATAACCTCATCAAAGGTAGTACCAGACACCCTCTCTCTGGTCATGAGCAACCGTAGCTGAAAATTGAGACCATCTATAAACCTCATGATCCTCTTCCTGTCTGTGGGAACCAACCAGATAGCATGACAGGCCAACTCCGAGAATCGTATCTCATACTACGTCACAGACATATCACCTTGGCAAAGCTTCTCAAACTGTCTGCGCATCTCCTCTCTGCGGGATTGAGTCGCGAACTTCTCCAAAAAGACCACAGAGAACTGCGGCCAAGTAAGGGGTGCTGCGCCAACAGGACTACGCCTCTCGTAAGTCTCCCACCTTCTGAGTGCAGCCCCGAAAAACTGAAAAGTAATGAATGAGACCCCACAAGTCTCTAGAATACCAGCTGTACGGAGTATCCTTTGACACCTGTCCAATAAGTCCTGGGCATCCTCTCTCCCTGTGCCACTAAAAGGTGGAGGTTGGAGTCTCCCAAACCTCTCCAACCTATGCTGATCATCCTCAGGCATAGCAGGAACCACATAATCCTGAGCAGCTGCAATTGGGTGGGCTGGTGGTGCCTCCGATGTCTGGAGTCCCTGAATAACCTGCTTGGGTGTGCGAGCGACGGGAGTCTGAGTGCCTCCCCCGGCCTGAGAAGTGGCTGTGGCCGTCGAGATAGAGACCGCCTGAGAAAGGCCGGTACACGCTGTCAAAATCTGAGCTAGGGCCTCCTGGAGTCCTAGAATCACAATAGGCACATGTGGTGCCTGAGCTGGTGCATCAACAACTGGAATATGGTCCTGATTTGGGACAACTGGTGGATCTGTAGGTACTGCCCCAGCTGCTGTGTGGGCTGCACCTCTGCCCCTACCACGGCCTCTACCGCGGCCTCGGCCTCTCCCGGCCCTGGCTGGTGGTACTGGTGGCTCGCCCTCCTGACCAGTAGCACGAGTCCTCACCATCTGTGAGAGAATGAAACAATATGTGTTTAATTACCAGAATAAACAGATTCGCACGACAAGAATGTGAAATTTTCCTAAGGGTTCTGCAGCCTCTCGAAGATAAGTACAAATGTCTTCGTACTGATCCACAAGACTTTACTAAACCCGCTCATGACTCGTGAGACCTATGTAACCTAGGCTTTGATACCAACTTGTCACGACCCAAAACCTAACATGTCGTGATGGCGCCTATCGATGGTACTAGGCAAGACGACGTTCCCAAAATACTCCAGTAATTCAATAGAAAAGGTAGTTTAAAACATTTTCATATCAGAAATTTTTCATAAAAACCAAAGTCGAACTTAATATAGAATCAAAATACGGAAACTAGCCCCAAACATCAGGGAGTCACCAAGTCACGAGCATCTAGATAACCAAACTAATACAACCAGTGTCTAAGTATCAATACAAGACAGAAACAAATATAGAAGGAGAGACAAGGTCCTGCGGACGCCGCCAACTACCTCATAGTCTCCGGTACTCGATCGCGCCCGAACTCAATGACCTCCGTGATCAAACATACCTGGATCTGCACATGAAGTGCAGGGTGTAGCATGAGTACAACCAACTCAGCAAGTAACAGGAATATATAAGGAACTGAGAAGAACTGGCGAGCTATACAGTACATTTCATTTTCAACAATTCCAGCAAGGATTAGACATACCTTCAAATTCGGCAGTTTAAGTCAAATCAATTTTATACAGTAAAAATGCAGGTATTTCGGATATAGAAACATTCAAAAATTTCATAGCAAAGATAGATAGAAACTAAATGCATCAACAAATGAAAAACAAGTACAGCCTCTCAGGGCAACAGTCACTCCAACTCTCAACAACTCGACACTCAACTCTCAGCCCTCAATGCACATGCTCAATAGGTACCTGCGCTCACTGGGGGTGTTCAGACTCATGAGGGGCTCCTACAACCCAAGCGCTATAATATGCACGGACAACGCACGTGCTGCACGGATAACTCACGTGCTACAATATTATATCTGGATCCGCACAGACAACTCATGTGCTGCACGGACAACTCACGTGCTGCACGGAAAACTCACGTGCTCTAGTATAAACTATAAGGATCCGTACGGACAACTCACGTGCCATAAAACGATACTTCACAACTAGTGCCTCGGCCTTACTCAGTCATGAACCTCTCTAGTCTCACATCTCTCAATAAAGAAAGGGAAAACAGCCTAAATCAAAGTGTTACAGTATATCATCAAGGAAAACAAATAACAGAGACCGAGGTAAACATGTACAAGAATTACTATGACTGAGTATAACTTTCATGAGCAGGAATATAGCTAAAGCATGATTTCTAACATAAAAACAGTCAAGTTCTAGTAGAGAGGAATGCGTATAAACACAATTAAAGGCTATTAGACTTCACAGTCTCCCAGGACGGACCAAGTCGCAATCCTTCATGGTGTACACCCACACGCCTGTCACCTGCCATGGGTGCCACCTCTAAACTGTCACATTATACTAAACTCCGGGTTTTATACCCTCAAGACCAGATTTAAAACTGTTACTTACCTCAAACCGATCAAATCCCAACTCCGCGATGCTCTTGCCTTTTGATTCGGCCTCCAAATGCTCCGAATCTATTCACAATCAGTACAATACCATCAATTTATGCTAAAGGAATGAATTCCACATGAAAAACTACCAATTTAGACCAAAACCTCGAAATTGGCTCAAACCCGGCCCCCCGGCCCACGTCTCAAAATCTGACAAATATTACGAAACTTGAAATTTCACCCACGAGTCCATACATACGAAATTTATCAAAATCCGACACCGTTTGATCCCTCAAATCCTCCCATCAAACTCTCCAAAATCCCAAGCCCTAACCCCTAATTTTCACAAATTAAATGATTAAACAACGGGAAATCACCATAGATAGGAGTATTAGAGCTCAAGCAACTTACCTCAATGAAACCCCTTGAATCTCTCTTCAAATATTACTCCAAAAGCTCCAAAAACTGATTTGAAAATGGTGGAAATGAACCAAAATTCGCGAAGCGTTCTTTTTATACTTGCTGCCTAGGGCTTTCGCACCTGCGACCAAATATGTGCACCTGCGGTGCCTCATCTGCGCAAGAAACTCCGCACCTGCAGAAAATCATTAATTCCCCCAACTTCGCACCTATGCTCCATATCCGCATCTGTGACCATGCAGGTGCGGAAAAAACCTCGCACCTGTAGACGCTGTCTAACCTCCTCACTTCCACTTCTGCAGGCACCTATCCGCATTTGCGGACTCGCAGATGCGACCCCTCCTACGAACCTGCAGACCCAGCCTACCTCAACACTGTTCATGCATGTGAACTCCCACACGCACCTGCGACCTCGCACCTGCGGCTCCCCTTCCGCAGGTGCGGAAAACACCAGCAGATTCAGAAACCAGCAAACCAGCTTTCTCCCAACACCAATAATTGATCCGTTAACCACCTGAAATACACCCGAGGCTCTTGGGACCTCAAGCAACTATACCAACAAGTCATCTATCAACATATGAACTTAGTCGAACCTTCAAAACACTCAAAACAACATCAAAATACCAAATTCCCTTCGGATTCAAGCCTAAGAACTTCTAAACTTCCAAATTCTGCAAACGATGCCGAAACCTACCAAACCACATCCGAATGACCTCAAATTTTTCACACACGTCACAAATGCTACTACGAACCTACTCCAACTTCCGGAATTCCATTCCGACCCCGATATCAAATTTTTCACTCCGACCAAAATCGCCAAATTTTCAAATTTTGCCAATTCAAGCCTAATTCTACTACGGACCTCCAAATCACATTCTGGACGCGCTCCTAAGTCCAAAATCACCTAACGAAGCTAACAGAACCATCAAAATTTGAATCCGAGATCGTTTACGCATAAGTCAATATCCAGTTGACTTTTCCAACTTAAGCTTATCCCAAAGAGACCGAGTGTCTCAATTCACTCCGAAATCACTCCGGACCCGAACCAACTAACCCGGTACAACACAATATAGCTTAATTACATAAAAAGAAGCAGAAATGGGGGAAACATGGCTATAACTCTCGAAATGACCGGCCAGGTCGTTACATAAAACATCATACAAACTTACTCGGAGTCCCAAATCACGTCAAATAACGTCGAAATTATAATTCACACCTCAATTCGGACTTATGAGTTTCAAACTTTTTCACATTTCAAAACCCGTGCCGAAACGGTATTAAATGAATCCGGAATGATTTCAAATTTGGCGAACAAGTCATAAATGACATAACAGAGCTATTTCAACTCTCGGAATCTCAATCCGAGTCCGATGTCGATAAAGTCAAATTCACGGTCAAAGTTTGAAAATCTTTAGCCTTTAGATTTCTAGTTTTCGTTAAATGGCGATAATTCGAGGTAGGGACCTCCGAATTAGATTCCAAGCATACGCCCAAGTTACAAATAACGATACGGACCTATCGAAACTGGAAAAATACTGACTCGGGTCCGTTTGCTCAAAATGTTGACTGAAGTCAACTCAAATGAGTTTTGAAGCTCCATTTCACATTTTAATCAATTTTTCACATAAAAACTTTCTGAAAATATTTACGGATTGCACCCAAGTTGTGGGATGCTGAATGGTGCTATTCGAGGTCTGAGAACACAAAAATGAATGTTTAAAATTAAAGATGACATATTGGGTCATCACAGTTAGACACGGGCTAACATCATCGAATCTCCCAACGGGAATAAACACGGGAGTAGAGTACAAATTCACAAATCCACTATATAAGGAGCATGAAAGGAGCTCTCACCTCGATAATCAGAATCGAATCAATATAAGAATAGTGCTCCTTTATTATGAATTAGCTCATACCTATAATGACACCATATGGTGTAGCGGCCTCAACATACCATAGAAAATATATCAACGGGATAGGCCTCCCTTTCTAGGGTGCCCTCTACCCGCCTGTCCTCCACCCCTAACTGGCTGTGCATGTGGGGTAGTATCTAGAATAGAGCCTATAGCCTGAGTGTTCTGATGAAATCCACCTCTTCCAAGGCTGGGACAATCTCTCATGATGTGCCTAGTATCACCACACTCATAACAACCCCTCTGATGCTGTGACTGCTCATACTGCATCTATTCCGAATAATTGGAATAACCACTGTAAGAACCTCGTACCGATGGTGCACTAAAAGTATTAATTTGAGCACTACTTGTACTCTGAATTGCGAACTGGGCTGACCGACTGCCCACACCTCCGTCACGATGAGTCATAGCTGCAGAGTAAAATCCACTGAATCCTCCAGAGTTCTGATACCTTTTGACCTCCTTAGACTACTTTTCCTTAATTCGAACACATTCTAACATCCTAGCAATCTCTACTACTTGCTAAATGGAATGTCAGCCTGCAACTCTCGAGCCATACGTATTTTAAAATCATAATCGAGCCCTTCGATGAATCTGTGGACTCACTCTCTAACTGTAGGAACCAAGATAGGTGCATGACGGGCTAACTCACTGAACCTGATAGCATATTCTGACATTGTCATGGTGCCCTGATGCAACCGTTCAAACTCTGTGCGCCACATATCCTGGAGAGTCTGGGGAACAAACTCTTTCAAAAACATCTCCGAAAGTTGAGACCAAGTTGGTGGCATTGCTCCGGTTGGTCTACCTTATTCATAAACTTGCCACCATTGATATGCTGCTCCTCACAACTAAAATATAGTAAAGGAAACTCCACTCACTTCCACAATACCCATGGTGCGGGAAATACGGTGACACTTTTCTAAGAATCCCTGGACATCCTCTGTAGCTATGCCACTAAAAGTAGTTCGGCTATACCTCTTAAACCTCTCAAGTCTTTTTTGTTCCTCTTCTGATGCTTCTGGCCTGATCTCACGCTGAACCGGAATAACAGGTTATACCGGCACCACACCCTGAACCTGACCAATGTGAACCTGTTGCTCTGGAGTACAGACAGTAGGAGTCTAAGCTCCTCCCCCTATCTGTGAAATATTTGGTGAAACAGAGATCAATCCCGCTTGAGTTAATGTTCCAAACATATTCAGGAACTGTGCTAAAGTCTCTTGAAGTCCGGGGGGTAACAACAGGTGTCTCTGGTGCCTGTCCCCCAACTGGAGCTACTGGCGGCTCCTCGACTGCTGCTCTAACAGGTGCTCTAGTTGCGGCACGTGAAATTCCTCGGCCTCTACCTTGGCTCCGGCCTCTCGCGACCTTAGCAAATTGCGCGGGTGTCTGCTCAGTTGACCCGGTAGAACGTGTCCTTCTATCTATGAGATAATAGAGATACAATGACTCATACTCCAAGATCAACGAATCTGCATGACAGGAATGAAAGAAGTGAAAATTTCCTAACAGTTCTGCAGCCCCTCGAAGATAAGTACAGACATCTCCGTACCGATCCGCAAGACTCTACTAAACTCGTTCGTGACTCGTAGAACATATGAACCTAGAGTTATGATACCAACTTGTCACGACCCAAATTCCCACCACAGGCGTCATGATGGCACTTAGTCTCTAATACTAGGTAAGCCGATTATAATAACAATGCAAGCCCTTTTTGTTTTGAATTCAATACAAGTGTCAAAAACCAACAACAGAAATATTCAAATAACCTCCCAAGACTGGTAATACTGAGTCACGAACTCTAACTGAATACATGAAATGATCTCAAGGATCGAATATACAATACTGTTCGAATAAGAGTTGACAGTACAATAAAATGGAAAGACTCCAAGGGACTGCGGCGACCAAGCAGCCCTACTTTGAATCCTTGCGATCACACTCTAATGTTTGCCCGAATCCGATATCTCCAATACCTGGCTCTGCATAAAAATGTGCAGAAGTGTAGTATGAGTACACCACAAATCGATACCCAGTAAGTATCAAGACTAACCTCGGTGGAGTTATGACGAGGTACGGTCAAGAAACTCACTAGTCAAATAACATGAGCAGTATAGCATACAAAAATAATGGAAAGACAAATAGCAGTGATAGCAACAATAATCAACTAGTGATATAAACAGTAAGGCAACAAGAACACCATAGATATTGCCCAAACGAATAATGAACACAAGCACAACCAATTAATCAAGTCCTTCAAAATATACATCTTTTATCTACAATTTTTGTTTTTCGAATAGAAATCTTTAGAATATAATCCTTTCAAATAAATATCTTACGAATATAATTATTTCAAATAAAATATCTTTCGAATATAATTCCTCAAATAAATATCGTTCGAATATAGTTTCTCAAATAAATATCTTTGGAATATAATTCTTCAAATAAAACCTTTCAAATATAATTCTTTCAAATAAACTCTTTCGAATATAATCCTTTCAAATAAAATATCTTTCGAATATAATTTCTTCAAATAAATATCTGTTGAATATAATCCTTTCAGATAAGTATCTTTCGAATATAATTTTTCAAATAAATATCTTTTGAATAAAATTCTTCAAATAAATTATTTCGAATAAAATTCTTCAAATATAATTCTTTCAAATAAAAGACATCATGTGACACTGTCACGACCCAAAAATTCCAAAAATCGATACTAGGCAAGCAGACAACATCAATAACCCATCATTTTTTATAAATACTGAAAACATAATAATTAATTTAAGGGGAAAACTCCCACCAACACTGAATATAAATTTACTCCCAAAATTTGATGTCACTGAGTACATGAGCATCTATACATTTCAAGTCTGGTAAACCCGGTCTATAATAATCCGAGACCAAATACAATAAACAAAAGGATATGGAAGGAGAGACAAGGTGTGCGAAACATAGCAACTACCTCTGAATATCCGAAAAATCAACTATGTGAAAGAATCAACCCCCACTATATCCGGGATCACCTGGATCTGCACACGAAGTGCAAGGTGTAGTATGAGTACAACCAACTCAGTAAGTAACAATAATAAATAAAGAACTGAAAGTAATGAGGAGCTTCTCAGCTAAGTCCAAATACAGTACTTTCCAACAAAAAAGGATAGGCATGCTCTCAAATTCAACATTTAAAATTTCACATAAATTTCATATCAAATTTGACTGACCCAGAAAATAATATTTTTTCTGAAATTTCCAAAATAGGGATATATGACAGCTAAAATGCAGCAAATAATGCAATCAGTGCATCCTCTCAGAGTAACAGTCACTCAGTCCTCTCATTCACTCCAATCTCACAGTCACTATTTTCTCACAGTCACTCATTCCTCATATCCACTCATTCCTCACAGTCACTCAGCACTCAACACTCGCACTCAGTAGGTACCTGCGCTCACTGGGGGTGTGTACAGAATCCGGAGGGGCTCCTTCATCCCAAGCGCTATATCAAGCCAATCATGGCATATAACAATGAAACATGTTGCGGCCTGTAGCCCGATCCCATAAATATTCTCACAATTAGGCCCTCGGCCTCACTCAGTCATCAACCTCTACAGTCTCTCGGGCTCAAGATGTCATGAAAATCAGCCCAAAAATGATAATATGATGCATCAATATATAGCAACAGAGACTGAGATATGATAGGAAATGAATGAACATGACTGAGTGTGAAATTACAATTTGAACATATAATTCAACCACAGAAATGATCCCAGTGGGTACCAATAATAACAACATATGTCTAAGCATGATTTTTAAGACGATTCTCAACTCAATTTTATCTAACACGTAGAGAATGTACGGATGTCAACAAATTATTCAACTACACAGTTCCATAGAATTTGACCAAGTCACAATTCCTACGGTGCATGCCCACACTCCGGGAACCTAGCATGTGCGTCACCTCAAAACCAATCACATGACACATAATCCGGGGTTTCATACCCTTAGGACTAAATTTAGAACTGTTACTTACCTCAAACTGTGTAATTCTTTATTCCTCTATGCCCTTGCCATGAGAATTGGTCTCCGAAAGCCTCGTATCTCTTTGAAGCCCTAGCAAGACCCTTGTGAAACCTTCAAACCTTGAACAAGAATTGATGGATAAATGATTAAGTCTTCACTTTCTCTCTCTAAAATGCTCTCACCTCTCTCTAAAATGTCAGATGAAACCCTTCAAAATGACCCCCAATAGCGTTTTATAGGAATTGGGTTAGGTTTACAAAACCAGAAAAATTAAGCCCCGAAACACATTTGTGTCCGCATATGCGACTGCATAACGCTTCTACGGCTCGCGAAATGGCCGAGAAATGTGGCCTCCGGTTCTGGGTAAGGCTGCCTCAGTATGCGGTCGTTATGCGGTCCGCAGACCTGTTCTGCGGTCGCATAATGCACCGCATAACTGATCTGCATTCGCATAATGCGCCGCAAACTTTCCTCCACACTTGCCCCACTCCTGATTCACTCTGCGGCCAATATGCGGTCCGCAAAGTGATTCTGCGAACGCATAGTGACCCTTTTTCGGCAAAATAGTTCCTTTACACTAATTGATCCACCCCGGCACCACAAAACCTTAATTTCCTTAGCAAAAATTCTCCGGGGTCGTTACACATAAGTCAGTATCCGGTCAACCTTTTCAACTTAAATTCTAAACCTTGGAACTAAGTGTTCCAAATCATTCCAAATACCTCACCGGACCCGAACCAATTACCCCCGACAAGCTAAATAACAACTGTAAATCACAATTTGAGCAGTAAATGGGGGAATAGGGTTGTAATACTCAAAACGACAGACCGGGTCGTTACAGACACCTCATTTCAAAATCATAAAAATTATGGGTCTCAGTCCACTTTCATATTTCCACGGCACCTCGTGCCCATATCTCTATCACAACCGCATGGACAACTCACGTACCCATATTATCATCCTTTACTCACGGCACCTCGTGACCACATTTCATATAACAAATGTACGGACAATTCACAAGGCAGAAGACATAATAATATAATGAAATGACTGAGAAGTGAACAATGAGAAATTTCAGAAAGGAAAGAACACATCAAATAAAGGTAAACAATAGGGGCGCTCCCGAGGTATCGCCTCGTAAACCCAAATGTAGATGCTCAATAGGGGGATCTCCCGAGGTACCGCCTCGTAGTCTCAAAATAAATATGCAAGACAGGGGGATCTCCCGAGGTACTGACTCGTAGTCCCAAAGTAAATATGCAAGACATGGGGTGCTCCTGAGGTACCTCCACGTAGTCCCAAAGTAAATATGCAAGCAGGGGGATCTCCAGAGGTACCGCCTCGTAGTCCCAAAGTAAATATGCAAGCAGGAGAATCTCCCGAGGTACCGCCTCATAGTCCCAAAGTAAATATGCAACAACAAAGACAGAAGAATAACTCAGCAAGAACTACCTCTTCTTAAATCCAAATTTCTGATAAATATATTAATGTCTTCATTTAAACTTATTAACTAATTATTTGCAGATGGGAAAATCCAAAATGTAATTATTTCCAGAAAATGTCAACTCAACCAGCACAAGGAATCCACATAAAAATCAAAGTAGCAATCACACCAAATTATCATATCAAACAAATTCGACAAACAAAGAACGAGGCATGACAAATAAGGATTTTATAAGTGCCAGCAAAATTTCCAATTTAATACTTAAAACTTCCTATGATTTTAAACCCATACAATTTGCACATATAATCCCGAGTACATACTCGTCATCTCGCGCACACGGTTTTCACATTACACAAATGGCACCTACGACTCAATGCCTAAGGGAAATTTTTCCCACACAAGGTTAGGCAAGATACTTATCTTTTTGAAGTTAGGGAGATATTCCAAAATAGCCTTCTTACTTGAATTGATCTCCGGATTGTTCAAATCTATCCAAATTAATTGTATAACTTTATTAAAATTCATTGAAAACAATTTCGGATAATAAAATATCGACTTAGAATTTTGCATTAAAAAGTCAACCGAAAGTCAACGCTGGGCTTGCCTCTCGAAACCCAACAGAATTTTTACGAAATCCGAACACCCATTCCGATACGAGTCCAATCATACTAGTTTCACTTAAATCCGACTCTGAATCGACTTTCAAATCCCAAAAAATTATTTTATGAAATTTCTACAATTTCTCCCAAATTTCCATCTCAAAATACTAATTAAATGATGAAAACAATAATGAATTCGTGTAATATAGCCAAAATCGAGTTCTCTAGGCCCAAAAATAAAAAATGAGATGAAAACCTCATTTATATGGTACCACATCCGACCTCCAAAGTGCTGACCGCATATTTTTGGGCGGTTCGCATATTCTGGGTTCTGCAGCCGTAACCCAAATTGTGCGGTCGCAGTTCAGCAATATCTGCACTACTAGGCTTTAGTAAATTGACCATAACTTTCTTTACAAATGTTTAAATTCTAAATGGTTTACCTTTCTGAAAACTAGACTCAAAGGACTATGACTTTTATTTTTGGATCATCACCAAATTCCTTATAGATCAAAAGATATAAGCTTCCGAAATTAGACCATCGAACCTGCAGATTCTCCTTACTGCGGCCGCAAAGAGGATTTTTGCGTTCCGCAATTTTCCTCTAAGATCCGTACATGAGGCTTTGCCTCAGCACTCCAAATCGTGCCCTCCGCACTTCAACTGTTCTAGAACATCATCAAAGTGCCGAAATGTCCAAACTCGCTCAACACTCATCCCGAAACACACCCGAGGCCCCCAGGACCTCAACCAAACATACCAGCAAGTGCTAAATCATCACGCGGACCCGCTCGAGGCCTCAAACCATATCAAACAATATCGAAACTATGAATCGCACCACAAATCGAACTCATGAATTTCCAAATTTTCCAACTTACAAAACTAGTGCTGAAACATATCAAATTAACCCGTAATGACGTCAAATTTCGCTTTCATAAATGACAAACAGGGTCACACAAATTTCTGAAATGGAGATGTTCCAATTTCTGAAATCGAAATCCGACCTCGTTATCAACCAATCAACTTACGGTCGAATTTAGGAATATTTTAAGAACTTCATTTTCCAACCTTTCGCCGAAATGTGCCGAATTGTCCTACAGACTTCCAAATCCAAATCCGAACATACGTCTAAGTCCGAAATCATCATACGAAGCTATTGACATCATCAAAATTCCGTTTCGGAATCGTTTGCTCAAAAGGCAAACTCCGGTCAACTCTTTTCATTTAAGCTTTAAAAATAAGAATTGTTCTTTCAATTTAGTTCCAAATCTTCCTAAAATCAAACTCGATCATATACGCAAGTCATAATACACATCACAAAGCTGCTTGGGACCTTAAGTTGCTGAACGAGATGCTAATTCACAAAACGACAAGTTGAGTCATTACCAGCACTTTATATTTTGTTTATTCTTTTGTGTGATTCTCGAAAGATAGCATGTACAGATATAATTGGATTGACTTTTCTAACACTCTTTCAAACAGACTATAAATTTACTTTCTCTGCAACCTGCTTTTTAAGACAGTGATGTGAAGTGAGCTATTAGCTCATATTTTGCAACTAAATCACACAAACCGACTAGATTATCAAACATGAATCACGTTCGAGACTAGAGAAATAGCACAATAGTAAAGAAAACGTACAAATCCATTATAAGAACCAAACGTCTATTTACATGTGTAGCATTGTGTTATTTTTTAGTTTTCATTGCCCCTATACATAACTAAACTTGCAAAAGAAACCTAAAGAAAAAATGTAAAGCTTGACAAAGTAAATTTGGTTAAAAATAAAGAGTATTCCTACTCCATATTATATGGTAATACATGACAAATAGGGTCACGCAAATTGATTTAGATAATATGATGTTCAAATCAATTCGTGAAAAGATCTTATGAACCCACATAAATTTCAAATCTTGAATCTGTATCTGTCAGGTTTGAACATGAGAAATAGATTGATCTTTTTGCTTAAAATAATATTCTAATACAACGTGCTTGGAGGGAAAATGAAACATCGGATTTGGGCAAGGTGAAACTTGCAACTCAAAAAAATTTTTTGTGCTTGTTTATATGATGACTATAGACAGCTGTGGCAGAAGCAGAATTTTCACCTAGGGGATTCAAAAAAAAAGAAGAGATAAACATATCAAGAAGCTAAGTGGATTCAATATCTATATATATACATTAAAAAAAAGTTGGCATTATATTCATAGTGTAATTTTTTTGCGTTGAACCCCCTTCAACCCTTCTGCCCACCTAGCTCTGCCCTGATAGATAGAATTCTGTTAAATTTCATTGGTCATTAATTAATCATGTAGTCGAATATGTCGAAGGTGAGATTTGCATTTGAATCTGCAAAAACATGTGTTTGTTTAATTTACATCATTCCTATATATTAACATATACTTCCTCTGTCTCAAATTAACAGTCGTGGTTACTAAAAATAATTGTCTCAAACTATTTATCATTTTAGAAGTTCAAGACAAATTGATTATTTTTTTCCTTTTTTACCTTTAGTAATAATTATTCATGAAGATGGAGATAACACATAAATAGAATATATATTTAATGAAGAGAGATTATCTCTTAAGGCATAAATAAGGATATAATAGTTCAATCTTTTTCCTAATTAATATTTCTTAAACACGACACATAATATGAGACAGAGGGAGTATTGCTGAAATGGAGATTGAGAGAGAGATAAACCCTAATTGACGAGGGAGAAGAGAGAGAGAAGAGAGGAGGAGCAACGAGATGAATGCAACAGTGAAAGAAATGAATGCTCTGCTTTGTATTACCTGAGCAACATGTATATATACACAACTCTACTAACTACTCTAACCACCTCTCTAACCAATCATATGCTCTATTAACTGACTAACTAATGCACTAATCTGCTAACACATAAATAGACTAAACTACCCCTTACTCAAGTTACATCTTTTGTCTCAATACTCCCCCTCAAGCTAGGTGGTAGGAAGACATCAAGTACACCTAGCTTGGACAGTAAATGCTCGTGTTGTGCTCATGGTAGACCTTTGGTTAGAATGTCTGCTAACTGCTCCTTTGTAGCTACATATTCTGTTCGTACCGGACTATTCTGTATCTTTTTTCCTTATAAAGTGAAGGTCTATTTCAATGTATTTGGTTCGTTCGTGAAACACTGGATTAGCAACTATTTGAATTGCTGATTTACTGTTAGTGTAGATGTTCACAAGGAGGCCAACTTCTATACCAATGTCTTTGAACAGACCAAGTATCCACACAAATTCAGCTACAGTTGATTCAATACTTCTGTACTCAGATTCTGCAAAACTCCTAGAAATGGTGCTTTGTTTCTTGGACTTTCAGGATATCAGGGAATCACCATATCTGATGAAGAATCTTGTTAATGACTTCCTAGTGATAGGGCAGACTGCCCAGTCTGCATCACAATATGCAGTGATAGTATTTCTCTGTTTGCTAGATAACATTATGCCTTGACCTGGTTGATTCTTCACATATCTAAACACTCTTTGAGCAACTTCCAAATGAGTTCTTTTTGGTTTCTGCATAAACTGGCTTAGTGTCTGAACATTATATGCTGGCCTTGTGACAGTCAGGTAGAGTAGTTTTTCTAGTAATCTTTGATACTGGTTGATGTCTGTTAACACTTCATCATCAGTTGCACTAGAGCTGCTAGTATGTTCATCATATTCCTTAGTGGTCAATTTGATGTTGGCTTCAATAGGTGTTGTTGCAGGTTTTGCAACTCCTAATCCAAGCTCAGAAATCAGCTCTAGAGTGTACTTCCTTTGGTGCATCATGATGCCTCTCTGTGACCTGGCAAACTCAATGCCAAGAAAGTATTTAAGCTCCCCTAGATCTTTCATTTTGAATTTTAGTTGCAGCTTGATCTTCATCTCAGCTATTAGTGTCAGATTAGGCTCAGTGATTAGCATATCATCAACATACACTAAGATGATTATGATATGTTCCCCTGACCCTTTGATGAACAATGAGTGATCATGTTGGCTTTGCATGAAGCCAAATCCCAGAAGTGCCTCAGACAGCTTAGCATTCCACTGTCTGGGTGTTTGTTTGAGCCCATACAGGGATTTCAAGAGTCTACATGCTAGTCTTGTCTCCCCCTGAATCTGAAAGCCCTGAGGTAAGGTCATATATAGAGATCTCCCTGAATAAAAACATTGTACACATCCATTTGGTGAATGTGGCACTGCTCAGAGGCAGCCACAACTAGAATGGTTCTAATAGTAACCATCTTAACAATTGGGCTAAATGTCTCGTGGTAGTCAATACCCTCCTGTTGGTTGTACCCTTTAGCCACAAGCCTGGATTTGAACCTCTCCACCTCTCATGTAGCATTGTACTTCACCTTATAGATCCACTTACAACCAATAGGCACCTTGCCTTCAGGTAAGGACACCACATCCCAGGTGTGATTGGATTCTAGTGCAGCAATTCCAGCTTGCATAGCTTCAACCCACTTAGGATCTTAAGCAGATTTCTCAAAAGAAGTAGGTTCCTGTATTGCAGAGAATGCAGTTAAATATGCCTGATATTTGGGAGAAATTCTATCATATGACACATAGTTAGCAATGGAATACGGAATAGATTTGTATCCAGGTTGTGACACAAAGTCCTTCATCCAAATGGGAGCCTGCCTTGTCCTCAAAGATCTCCTCAGACCAGTGGAGAGTTGAGATGACATAGAAGGAGGAATAGAAGGCATCACATCTGCTGCAGATTGGTGTAGAGCAGAAGAGCCAGTAGACTCATGCCTAGCAGGAACAGGAGGAAGTGAAGGCTGCTCTTCACTAGAATTGGACAATTCAGAAGGCAAGAAAATAGGTGGTGATGTATCTGTGATGTCTTTGAAGGGAAATATATCTTTCCTAAAGGATACATCCATGTTGATAAAAAATGAGAAGTGAGATCCAGTAGAATGTAGGCCTTCCGAGTGTCAGAGAAGCCCATGAGAACAACTGGCTTAGCCTTGGGCAGGAGTTTGTTTGTTTCATGAACTTGCTTGGAATAGAACAAACATCCAAGAATTCTTAAGTGACCCAGATTAGGTGTTATACCATACAATACTTCAAAAGGAGAAAGTCCATGAATAACAAAAGATGGCATCCTATTTATGAGGTACACTGCTGCAAGCACACAATGTCCCCAATACTTGATAGGAATATGGGCCCGAAACCTTAAAGCTCGTGTGACTTCTAGGATGTGCATGTGCTTTCTCTCAGCAATTCTATGTTGCCGAGGAGTATAGACACATGTTCTTTGATGAATGATACCATACTTCTGAAACAATGTGGTACAGGTAGAGTTGACAAACTCAGAGCCATTGTCTGACTTGACTGCCTTTACAACTTTGTTAAACTGAGTTTGAATGAGCACAATAAGCTGAGTAAGTACCACACATACATCATATTTGAGTTTCAGTAAAAAAAAAACCCAAGTCATCCTGGTAAAGTCATCAACAACAGTCAGAAAATATCTATTTCCATCAAAAGTTGCACAGTTATATGGACCCCAAACATCAAGATGTATTAGATCAAATGCAACAACAGTCTTAATACAGCTAGAAGGAAATGCCAGCCTGGTTTGCCTAGCACAAGGATAGACACTGCACTTATTGATAGTGTCATTGATACTAGCTAGTTTGGCAGCAAACAATTTTCTAAGAACAATACTGGATACATGCCCTAGTCTTTTATGCCACAAGGCAACATCAATTGTAGTGTCTCCCTTCCTTGACTTTATTCCAGCAGCAGCTAATGATCCAGCAGTGAGCATCTTTCCACCATATTTCTGCAGAAAGTATAGACCATCTCTTTCTCTACCAATCTCCCTCACCCTGCCACTGAAGAGATCCTGAAAGACACAGAAATTAGGATAAAAGGAAGCAAAGCATTTAAGGCCTCTTGTCACTTTGGAGTCTGATAATAAGTTGAACGTGAACTGAGGCACATAAAATACATCGTTAAGTGTGCTTATGTCTGAAATATTGCTGTCACCGGTGTGAGTCACTGGAGTGATATCTCCATTAGGTAACAAGACTGTCCTAGGCTTAGAAGGAGTAACTATAGAGGTCTTAGTAAACAAGTTAGCATCTGACACCATATGATTAGTCGTTCCAGTATCAATAATCCATTCTTGTGGACTAGTAGATGCTAAGAGAGCAGTGCTAGTACCTACCACATTTGCTTGAGCAGAGGAAGTTGAAGTTGAATTGTTCAGAATGTGCATTATCTGATCATATTGGTCTTTAGTGAAAGGGAACACATTTCCTTGAGTGTGTGGAGAGGAAACTGTGTAAGGTCTCTGTGCCTGTGTAGAGGAGGATCCTGCTAGAGCTTGAGTGCCACCCTGTGCCTGATTCACAGCTTGAGAAAATTCAACTCCTTGATTCATGATCTGTTGAGGCTTTTGATATGTAAGCAAATGAGGCATTGAAGTTTGCTGAGAAGCCTGGCGTGAGACATGATTGAAGTACATAGGCATAGTATATCCAGGTTCGACCATTGCATTATAAGCACCAGTTCCCCCTTTCTTTTTGAATTTATGATCTGATGGATAACCTATTATTTTGTAGCAGCTTTCTTTAATTTGACTCTTCATTTTGCAAAACTCACACTGAATATTGTAATTCTTCCTAAATTTTGGATTGAAATTAGGTTTAGCACTATATAGTGCAGTTGAATCATAAGAATGTGTGGCATTTACAGTAGGTGAGGATCCTAAAATACCAGCAGAAGCAGCTACAGCCCTTTGGCTTTCATCACTCATAAGAATGGCATATGCTTGATTCACTGAAGGAAGTGGCTTCATCATAAGTATTTGACTATGAGCTTGAGGGTAAGAATCATCCAAGCCCATTAGAAAATGATACACCTTTTTCTTTCGAAGATGCACAATAAACTCCTTAGTCTTGACACAATCACGGTCATGAGTGGGTATAACAGACGAAGATTCATCCCAAAAATCCTTGAGCTTTGAATAATAGACAAAAATATAAGAAGTACCTTGACTTAGGGTGGCAATTTCTTTGTGCAAATTTTAGCAACGAGTATCATTCACTTTGTCAAACCTCTCTTGTAAATCCGTCCACACCTTCTGTGCATTAGTGGCATAGGCAACACCACTGATTAGGACTGGTGCAACTGAGTTCATCAGCTATGACAACACAATTGCATTGCATCGTTCCCATTGATACCAATACTTCTCATGAAACCGCTCTTTTGTCCACCTGCCATCAGCAATACCCAGTTTATTATGACCAAGTAATGCAATCCGCATAGATCGATACCATAAGGAGTAATTATCAGTGCCAGTTAGTTGGAATGAAATCAAAGAGATTCCACTTGTGTCGCAGCTAGGTATAGTGGATGAGTGTCACGACCCAAAATTCCACCACAGACGCCGTGATGGAACTTAGTCTCTAAGACTAGGTAAGCCAATTACAATTACAATTCAAGCCATTTTTTTAACATATAATTTAATACAAGTGTCGAAACCAACAACATAAATAATTATAACACCTTCCCAAGACTGGTAATACTGAGTCATGAACTCTAACTGAATACATGCAATAAATCTCAAGATCGAATATACAATATTGTTCGAATAAGAGTTGACAGTACAATAAAATGGAAAGACTCTAAGGGACTGCGACGACCAAGCAGCTCTACCTTGAATCCTTGCAATCAACACACTAACTCTGCCCAAGTCCGATATCTTCCATACCTGGCTCTGCACAAAAATGTGCACAAGTATAGTATGAGTACACCACAGTCGGTACCCAGTAAGTATCAAGACTAACCTCAGTGGAGTAGTGACGAGGTATAGTCAAGACACTCACTAGTCTAATAACCTGCGTAATATAGCACACAAAAATAATAGAAAACAAATAACAATGATGACAATAATAATCAACCAATGATATAAATAGCAGGGCGAAAAAACACCATAAATATTGCTCAACAAATAATGAATACAAGTACAACCAATTAATCAAGTCCTTCAAATATAATTATTTCACCTATAAATCTTTCAATAATAATCTGCAGGATGTAATACTTTCCGATAATTTTATTTCGAATATACTTCCTTCACATAAATATGTTTCAAATATACTTCTTTCAAATACAATTCTTGGAATATAATTCCTTCAAATAAAAGTTATCCTGTGACACCGCATTTCATATTCATAAAAATATGGGTCTCAGCCCACTTTCATATTTTCACGGCACCTCGTGCCCAGGTTTCTACCACAACTGCACGGACAACTCACATGCTAAAAATATCAATATATAAAAGAATCTGCATGATCAATTTACTTTAGAAATAGTCTGAGTGAAGAAAATGACATTTGTACTTAAATTAAAGCATCAGATAAATTACCGATTTGTATGTAATACTTATTAATTTAAAACATAATAGAAATTTTCTTTTATTTAAAATAATTCAGTCATCAAAAATCAGTAAAAACCAGAATTATAAATCTTCAGAGTCTCGTATTAAAAAGCCCAAGCCAACACAATACAACAAGGAGCACAAAACACATAATAATAAAGTCAACTAGTACATCACCGGCGAAGACAAGAATTTACATATCATGAAAAAATAAAATAA
Organism: Nicotiana tomentosiformis; assembly: GCF_000390325.3. Classification (NCBI taxonomy): domain Eukaryota; kingdom Viridiplantae; phylum Streptophyta; class Magnoliopsida; order Solanales; family Solanaceae; genus Nicotiana; species Nicotiana tomentosiformis. Next base: position 126,536,278 of record NC_090816.1, on the reverse strand, counting down.
CCAAATGCAAGTGCATCCATAGAAAAATATCAATAAAAGGGCACTCCCGAGGTACCGCCTAGTAGTCCCAAAAGTAAATATGCAAGACATGGGGATCTCCCGGAATACCGTTCCGTAGTCCCAAAGTAAATATGCAGGGTAGGGGGATCTCCCGGAATACCGTTCCGTAGTCCCAAAGTAAATATGCAGGATAGGGGGATCTCCCAGAATAGCGTTCCGTAGTCCCAAAGTAAATATGATTTCAACAACTGCACATCAAGTGCTCACATATCACAAATGGCTCATCAAGTGCTCAAATACTACAACATATCACAAATTTCATTAATTATTTGCAGATAAAAAATCTATAATAAAATTATCTCCAAGAAATAACAACTCAACAAAAATACGGGATTCACATAAAAATTAAAGTGGTAATCACACTAAATTATCATATAAAAACAAATTCAATAAAGCAAGGAATGAGGCATTTCAAATCAAGGATTTACTAAGTTCCAACAATTTTCCAATTTAATACATACGAGCGTCTACGAATTTCAACCAATGTAATTTGCACATATAAACCAAGTACGTACTCGTCACCTCGCATACATGATTTTTCAATTTCACAATTTTCACATAAGACTCAATGCCTAAGTGGTAATTCCCCCACTCAAGGTTAGGCAAGATACGTACATTTTTGAAGTTATGCCGATATTTCAAAATCGTTTTCTTGCTTGAATTGACCTTCGGATAGCTCAAATCTAACCAAATTAATTCAATTCAGTGAATACTAATTATAGAAATTAATTCCATATGAAAATACTAATTTTCCAACAAAAATTCGAAATTTAACTCAAAATTGCATGTGAGGCCCACGTCTCAGAATCTGACGAAACTCACAAAATCCGACAACCCATTCAATTAGGAGTCCACCCATACCAATTTTATCAAATTCCGATAACAACTCGACCTCCAAATCTAAAATTTTCGTTCTTGAAAAATTTTGCAAAAATCTTGATTTCTTCCATTTAAATCACAAATAAATGATGAATATAACCATGGATTTATGAAATATAATCACTTTTGGATATAAAACACTTACCCCAATCCATATGGCGAAGATCGCCTCAAAAATCGCTTCAATGTGAGCTCCATAGCTCCAAATATATTAAAAATGGAAAATGGGACGACCTGCTTTATAACTAACAGTTCTGTCCAGACTGCCCTCGGCTCTCGGCCCTCGGTCCTCGGCCTCGATCCTGGGCCTCAATCCTCAGCTTTCGATTCTCGGCCTTTGATCCTCGGCCTCGGTCTTCGGCCTTCGATTTCTGCCCCCGAATTTCAGCAGAAAATATTACAGCAGCTTTTGCAGCAGCTGTTTAAGTCCAACTTTGGATCCGTTAACCATCCGAAACTCACCCGAACACAACTCATATATGAATTTCAATCATAAAATACGCTACAGACCTGCTCGCGTACTCAAAATACTGAAAAGAGGTCATCTTGACCCGATATTGTCCATGATTAAACTCTCAAATTTCTTAACCTTACTAGTCTCTCAACCAATGATTAAAAAAAATATATATACCCAAGCCCCTCGGGACCTAACCAAATATACCAACAAGTCCTAAAATATCATACGAAATTAGTCAAAACCTCAAATAATATCAAACAACGCTAAAACCATGAATCATACCCCAATTCCACCTTAATGAAACTAAGAAATTCCAACTTCTACATTCGACGCCGAAACCTATCAAATCAAGTCCGATTGACCTCAAATTTTACACACAAGTCATAAATGATATAACGGACCTATAAAAATTTTATTCCGACCCCGATATCAAAAAGTTAACTCCCCGGTCAAACTTCCAAACTTAAATTCCTATTTTAACAATTTCAAGCCTAATTCAACTACGGACTTCCAAATAAAATTTCGAACACGCTCCTAAGTCCAAAATCACCATACGGAGCTGTTGGAATAATCAAAATTCTATTCCGGGGTCGTTTGCTTAAAAGTCAACTCTCCGGTCAACTCTTTCCATTTAAGCTTCAAAAAATTATTTTTCTCACTTTAATCCCAAATCTTTCGAAAATTAGACTCGACCACATACGTGGGTCATAATACATAGTAAGAAGTTTCTCGAGACCTTAAGTCACTAAACGGGGCATAAATTCTTAGAACGACAAGTCGGGTCGTTACATTGAGTGACTGCAACTGTAACACCTTCCTCAAATTCATTATCGGAGGATGCATGTGATGCATTTTCAGTTGTGACTGTTGCATTTTCATGATCCAAATCACCAAACACCATTGTTGAATAAATTTTGGACCTCAAATCAAAAAAGTGAGATCTTAATTGTTTGAGACTGCAGAGAAGGAAAAACAGAGTAGAGAAGAAAGTAACAGAGTTGGAGAGAAAGCAGAGGATCGATTTATGAGCTTCGACTCTGTGCTCGAGCTCTGATACCATGCTGAAATGGAGATTGATAGAAAGAGATAAACTCTAACTGACGAGGGAGAAGAGAGGAGGAGCAACGAGATGAATGCAACAATGAAAGAAATGAATGCTCTGCTTTGCATTACCTGAGCAACATGTATATATACACAAACTTCACTAATTACTCTAACCAATCACATGCTCTATTAACCGACTAACTAATGTACTAATCTGCTAACAAATAAATAGACTAAACTACCCCTTATTCAAGTTACATCTTTTGTCTCAACAAGTATATTCATATTTTGCTAGACCAATTGACTCTATATGATTCTCGTGACTCATAGATATAGTCATATTTACCGTACAATTTTGGTACAACCCTAAGATATTTCCATTTTTGGTAGGTGCGCGTACCCGTGCAAATGTTAAACTTTGAAATCTCGACCATTTGAATTGACCTAAAGCAAAGGCCTTCAGCAATATAACCTTTTATATATGCAAACTTTCTATATGTACTTCTTGCAATTTTAATCTGAGTCGTTGAGCGTAAGAGATGACGTTATATTATCCATTACGTACATGCGTTCGCATGCAGTAGAACGTGAATGCTCTTTAACATTAATGCATTCATATTTTGTTTCACTCCGATCTTTAGTTTCAGAATATTATTGTAGCAGGCGGAGCTAGGAATTTGATTTTAAGAGTTCTGAATACTAAAAAATATAGCTTATCGGATTCTAAATAAAGTTTTTAAACATATTAATTGAATTCTTAACATAAATACAAGGTCTCAGTTACTGATTCTATTGAACTCATTAGCGTAACTATTCGCATAGTAGTCGAGTGTCATCATGCATGTAGTCATGCAAAGTTAATGAATACGTGACTGGAAAAGTATTCTAAGACACTTCTTTGGTGTTTTTCCAGATTCAATTAATTGAGCTTTGACTAATTAATGCTATAATGTATTTTTTGTTGAGGAAAATTAGTACAACTTATAGTATTTTTGGTGCAATATACTATTTAAATATTAGAATAATCTAGTCCTATTTAAATTCGACTATTAGTGCAGTTGATAATTAATAAGTGAAAAGTATGTAGAATTGTTTTAAAAAAATTTAAAAGATATTTTATATGCCTTATTGCAACAAGGACACCTTCTTTATGAGATTGATCATCACGTAAATTTCGAAATCTTGTTCAAATTCAAACGTGTTTCTTCTCTTCACAATTACCTTTTTGGCTTTGAAACTTTCTCTAGATGTCAAAAGGTTAATTTCAAGAGTCAATTCAACATTCTAATTAAGATGTATTTCATCAATTGTTTCTTCTTCTATCACCTATATATATATGTCCTGTCTAAATGAAATTGTTGCATAAAGCAACTCAACAAACTCTCATCTCTCCCCCAAACCTAGTGTGCCTGTTTTTCATCACAGTTTTGATCTATAGATTAAGCCATTACCAACAAGTTAATTCATTCAGAAATCAGTTAACTGCATTTTTAGAGAAGGCGGAGTGTCTTTGGCTCAGCATTATAGCATCAGTATTTTCGTCCTCAATTCTCTTACGTATTCACTTAATTAGTTTGCAAAAAGAGCCACAAAAAGAATGTCGGTTTCATTTGCAGCAATGGCCATGATGGGAGCTGACTATCTTAAAGATGGAATTAGCATTGAAGAATTTGAAAGGCATGAAGCTGAAGTGCCTCCTTATTTATTAGCTGATGAAAAAGAAGAAGAAAATGATGAAAATTTCTTCTCAAGGAAGATAAATATCCATAATGAGAGTTTTCCCACAAAATATTCACATGAATTTCCTTTTGTTCTCATGAGTTTGATAGATGTGAAAATGATGAAGGAAAGCAGAAGAAGACTTTAGATAGAAATCAGATTTTCTTGGAATTCTTGGAAAAGAAGAATGTAGCAAGTTTTTGAGACTAGTAGGAATAGTCATTGTATAGAATTTAAGTTTTTGTACTTTAATAGTGTAATTATTTTTATACTATAAGTGCAATTTAATTTAAGTATAGTAAGTTTTTACTTTATTTTTCAAGTTATCATATCACAGTTGATGTATAAAGAGTTAACTATTATCAGAGGCGGATGCAAAGTGTTGGTACCGGGTTCAACTGAACGCAGTACTTTTGACGCGAAACATAAATTTATGTATAAAAATTTATTAATATTGCAATATATAGCAATATGAACCCATAACTTTAAAAAGATAATGAGTTTTAATGCTAAAAACCTTAAAGGTTGAACCCATAAAACTTAAATTCTAGATTCGTCTCTGCCTATTGTAGATAATTTTAATTGATGGTGTAAAAAATTGAATACATCACGTAAATTTGAACTCCATTGAGTAATGTTCTTTTTGTAACTACTCTTTTGAAAATAGGATCATAGTTATATAAAGGTTGATGAGCCGCATTTTATGTCATGAACGTTGGACTAATTGAACTTATGCTATTTGAAGCATCATAGAAACAATCTCTGTTTTGTTGTTCCACAAAATACAATACAGAAAATAAATTATGAACCTTTGTATATGAAACTGTATAAATCTAAAAATGGAATTCGGCACCCAAGATACTCCTCCATTATATATCATTTGTTACATTTATTTTTTCATATATAATATAGAAAAAATGGAAGGTTTTCGTGTGATTTAATTTTCATCATTGCGTTTCTATAAGGAACTATTAACAGAAGTATATGGGTAAATAAGTTCGAGGTACTTTTGAATAAACATAACTGTTTTTTCTTTTTAAAAAAAGTCATAACAATTTGGGACATTTATAAAAGAAGAAATAACACAAATAGCCGCTCACTTAATTCATTAAATTAAAAATAGCCAGCAGATATACAATATATGTATAATTCATTTATAAAATATATATAATTGTAATCCATATATAATATATGTATACCAATTAGAAAAAATAAATATTAAATTTCCAAAGGCTAGTGACAAATAATACGTGGGACACAAGGAGTAGTAGCCTGAGAAGACTTATTGTATTTTCCCATGTTGTTTTGTTTATATGTTGGGAAATATAAACTTGTGGAGAGCAGAAGATTGGAGGCTTTGATAGAGATCTCAGTACTTAAGAAATTTAAGCTTTCAATACACTACTAGAAAAAATTTTCGATCGACTTTAATCCGTTGAAATTAAGTTGGTCGGTAATAATAGCGACCGAAGTCAGTCGCACTTTCCGACCGATGTCAGTCGGTCAATTAAATTTCACGAACGATCAAAAAAGAAAAGGTTATTTGAGGGATGCTAAAGGGTGCTATTCGAGGTCTCAGAATAAAGAAATGAATGTTTAAAATTAAAGATGACATATTGGGTCATCACAGTTAGACACGGGCTAACATCATCAAATATCCCAACGGGTATAAACACGAGAGTAGAGTACAAATTCACAAATTCACCATATAAGGAGTATGAAAGAAGCTCTCACCTCGATAATCAGAATCGAATAAAAATAAGAATAGTGCTCATTTATTATGAATTAACTCATACCTATATTGACACCATCTGGTGTAGCGGCCTCAGCCATACCATAGAAAATATATCAACGGGCTGGGCCTCTCCCTCTAGGGCACCCTCTACCCGCCTGTCCTCCACCCCTAACTGGTTGTGTATGTAGGGTAGTAACTGGAATAGAACATGCAGTCTAAGTGTTCTAATGAAATCCACCTCTTCCAAGGCTAGGACAATCTCTCATGATGTGCCTAGTATCACCACACTTATAACAACCCCTCTGAGGTTGTGACTGCTCGTACTGCATCTATGTCGGATAACTAGAATAACCACTCTAAGAACCTCGTGCCGGTGGTGCACTAAAAGTATTAATTTGAGCACTACGAGTACTCTGAATTGCGTACTGGGCTGCCCGACTGCCCGCATCTCCGCCGTGATGAGTCATATCTGCAGAGTAGAATCCACTGAATCCTCCAGAGTTCCGATACCTTTTGACCTCCTTAGACTACTTTTCCTAACTTCGAACAAGTTCTAACATCCTGGCAATCTCTACTACTTGCTGAAATGGATGTCAGTCTGTAACTCTCGAGCCATACGTGTTTTAAAATCACAATTGAGCCCTTCGATGAATCTGCGGACTCACTCTCTAACTGTAGGAACCAAGATAGGTGCATGACGGGCTTACTCACTGAACCTGATAGCATATTCTGACACCGTCAGGGTGCCCTGACGCAACCGTTCAAACTTTGTGTGCCACATATCCCGAAGAGTCTAGGGAACAAACTCTTTCAAAAACATCTACGAAGGTTGAGCCTAAGTTGGTGGCATTGCACCGGCTGGTCTACCTTATCCATAAACTTGCCACCATTGATACGCTGCTCCTGACAACTGAAATGTAGTAAAGGCAACTCCACTCACTTCTACAATACCCATGGTGCGGGGAATACGGTGACACTTTTCTAGGAATCCCTGGGTATCCTCTGTAGTTGTGCCACTGAAAGTAGGTGGGCTATACCTCTTAAACCTCTCAAGTCTTTTTTGTTCCTCTTTTGATGCCTCTGGCCTGACCTCAGGCTGAACCAGAATAACAGGTTGTACCGGCACCACATCCAGAACCTGACCAATGTGAATCTGTTGCTCTGGAGTACGGACAGTAGGAGTTTGAGCTCCTCCCCTTTTCTAGGGGAATATTTGGTGAAACAGAGATCAATCCCGCTTGAGTTAATGTTCCAAACATATTCAGGAACTGTTCTCTCTCTCTCTCTCTCTCTCTCTCTCTCTCTCATATATATATATATATATATATATATATATATATATATATATATATATATTGCAATTTTTATCTGAGTCGTTGAGTGTAAGAGATGGCGTTATATCCATTACGTACATGCGTTCGCATGCAGTAGAATGTGAAGGCTCTTTAGCATTAATGCTTTCATATTGTGTTTTACTTCGATCATGAGTTTCAGAATATTTATGTAGTAGGTGGAGCTAGGATTTTGATTTTAAGGGTTCTGAATTCTAAAAAATATAGCTTATCGGATTCTAAATAAAGTTTTTAAACATATTAATTGAATTCTTAACATAAATACAAGGTCTCGGTCAAAGCTACTGATTCTATTGAACTCATTAGCGGAACTATTCGCATAGTAGTCGAGTGTCATCATGCGTGTAGTCATGCAAAGTTAATGAATACGTGACTGGAAAACATTCATTGAACTGATAATCAATAGAAATAACGCGGAGAGCAGATTCAATCATACTTGTACTTAGAATATACTAAGACACTTCTTTGGTGTTTTTCCAGATTCAATTAATTGACCTTTGACTAATTAATGCTATAATGTATTCTTTGTTGAAGAAAATTAGTATAACTTATAGTATATTTGGTGCAATATACTATTTAAATATTAGAATAATCTAGTCCTATTTAAATTCGACTATTAGTGCAGTTGATAATTAATAAGTGAAAAGTATGTAGAATATTTTTAAAAAAATTAAAAAGATATTTTATATGCCATATTGCAACAAGGACACCTTCGTTATGAGATTGATCATCACGTGAAATTTCGAAATCCTGTTCAAATTCAAACGTGTTTCTTCTCTTCACAATTACCTTTTTGGCTTTGAAACTTTCTCTAGATGTCAAAAGGTTAATTTCAAGAGTCAATTCAACATTCTAATTAAGTAGTATTTCATCATTTTTTTCTTCTTCATCACCTATATATATGTCTTGTCTAAATGAGATTGTTGCATACAACAACTCAACAAAGTCTCATCTCTCCCCAAACCTCACATGCCCGTTTTTTATCACAGTTTCGATCTATAGATTAAGCCATTACCAAGAAGTTAATTCATTCAGAATTCAGTTAACTAGAGAAAGCGGAGTGTCTTTGACTCAGCACTATAGTATCAGTATTTTCGTCCTCAATTCTCTTACTTATTCACTTAATTAGTTTGCAAAAAGAGCCACAAAAAGAATGTCGGTTTCATTTGCAGCAATGGCCATGATGGGAGCTGACTATCTTAAAGATGGAATGAGAATTGAAGAATTTGAAAGGCATGAAGCTGAAGTGCCTCCTTATTTATTAGCTGACGAAAAAGAAGAAGAAAATGATGAAAATTTCTTCTCAAGGAAGATAAATATCCATAATGAGAGTTTTCCCACAAAATATTCACATGAATTTCCTTCTTGTTCTCAAGAGTTTGATAGATGTGAAAATGATGAAGGAAAGCAGAAGAAGACTTAAGATAGAAACCAGATTTTCTTGGAATTCTTGGAAAAGAAGGATGTAGCATGTTTTTTGAGACTAGTAGAATAGTCATTGTATAGAATTTAAATAGTCATTGCATAGAATTTAAGTTTTTGTACTTTAATAGTGTAATTTTTTTTATCATCTACAATCTCTTTAAAGAACATTCTTGAAAAGCTCTCGCTTCTCTCTACTTTCTCTCTCTAGAGCACAATAGTGAATTTACCGTGCTCAGCCATCGAAAATGGCCAGAGGAAGGCCGGCGAAGAAGCAAAATAACAGGACGACAGTGGCCATTGAGGCTATAGCCAAAAGGATTGGTGTAACATATGCATACAAGGAGGGCGAAGGAAATGAAGACGAATCAGACTGGTCGACCTTGCCAAATCAGAGGAGTGGACCTAATACACCACTCTCCGGTACAATTATCACTGGAATTATGCAAACGAGCAGTAATCAGAATAAAGGAACTCCTGAATCAGTGGTTTCAGCACATGCATGTGGTGAAATTCCACAGAAGGACCATAAGGCACAAGGAAATGACAAGGTGACGGAAATACAGAAGGTATCAGAGGAACCACATGCGAAGGGACCTGAGAATAAGACATGGGAAAATCTAGTGGGTAATAACCGTTTCGGATTGAGAGGCATGAATCTCAGCTTTGTGGTTTCAATAATGCAAAATGGGGAAACTATAGTGAAATTATTGAAAAATGAGGTGAAAAAGGAAACAGAGAAATTGAGGAATGCTATAATACTATATGTAGTACGAACTACACCTACGATTGGAGCTCTGAAAAGGTTTCTATGCAGGCAATGCGCTAGTGAGGCAGTGGTCGCAGGTGCGAGAGAATTTTCGCACCTGCGAGGCCGCAGATGCGGACGGGGCATCGCAGAAGCGTAAGGTCCGCAGAAACTAGTCCGCAGAAGCGGACTCTTGTCCACAGGAGCGAAGGAGGCACAGAAGTGGAAGAAAGACCGCATAAGCGATTAAAATTTCACAAATGCGAAAACACTGGTAGTGTTAAAACGAGGGGTTCCGAGGTTCTTTCTCTTTATTGGACTTCAAACACACGGTTTGGGACGATTTTTCGAGGAGTTTCACGGGAATTCTTGAGGTAAGTCACTTGTAATCATTATTAGTCAATAATATTAAACTTTTATTTAGTATATCGACTACATTACGTATTTTTAAGGTGAAATTCGAGGATTTGGGCCTAGGGATTTGAAAATAAGATTTGGAGATTTAAAGGACGAGTTGATGTAGGAATTTGATAAAATTTGTATGGTTGGACTCGTGGTTGAATGGGTGTTCACATTTTGTATTTTTTTGTCTAGTTTCGAGACGTTGGCCCCACTGTTGATTTTTAAGTTGAATTTCGAATTTTAATTGAAAAATTTAGAATTTTTATATAGAATTGGTTTCTATAATTCGTGTTGAGTATATTGAATTGTTTGTGACTAGATTCGAGGTATTCCGACACCAATTCACGAGGTAAAGGTTTATCGAAATCTTGAGTTGGCTTTAAAGCGAGGTAAGTATCGTGGTTAACCTAGACTTGAGGGAGTGAGACTTGTTTGTATATTTGTTGCGTGATTTAATGTGCGGGGTACAACGTATATGTAAGGTGAAGAGTACTTATGCATTGTGATTGAGTCAAAGCATGCGGGTGGAATTTGTTCATTGTGAATAATTGCCTTTTTAATTAAGATATTCCTGCTTAAGTTTATTATTGTTTATTTGATCTTTATTCGTGAAATTATTGCTAATTTAATTATTGTTGAATATTTTGAAAGGAGAGGTCGGTATTCTGGTATTTAATTGATTGATAAGTATAGATCCTCGCATTTAAAAGACTCTTCTGAATTTATATTATCATTATCACGGTGAGGAAGAATGTAAAGCAGGAAGGGTGATGCCATGCCATTTAAATTATTTATTCATCGTACTGTGGCAAGAAAGAGAGCTAAAGTACGAAGGGTGATTCCGTGTCATTCATATTATTTATTTATCATTTCACGGGAAGGATGAGAGTAAAAGCACAAAGGGTGGTGTCATGTCATTTTTATATTTCAGCTACCTATTTTGTTGTTGGTGCATTATTTAGCTGCTACATGACACTTCCCTGGCTAAAAATTTTATACCATTTCCCTTCACATGTTCCCTCCCAAAATTATAAAATCTGTTAATTACTGTGTTCAATATTGCTTCATATATGTATATACTGACACATGTTGTTTACGTATGTGTCTTGTCATAGACTTGTCACTACTTTGTCGAGGTTAGGCTCGACACTTACAGAGTACATGAGGTCGGTTGTACTCATACTACCCTCTTCACTTCTTGTGCAGATTTTGGAGTTGGTCCCAGCGGCATACCATAGACTTTCTCGGATTCAGCTATCCAGAGAAGACTTGAGGTATAACTGCACAGCATCCGCAATTCTTAAGTCCCCTTCTACATTATCTTAGCTGTGTATTATATCTCAAACAACTTGAATTTTATTCAGATCTTTATTTGTATTATTCTAGTAGCTCGTGCACTTGTGACACCAAATTCGGGGATATATTTGGATGATTCAGTTGTTTTGGTCTTCCGCACTTTATTTCAGTAATTGACATCCATTTAATTTGATTTGTTTAAAAATGGTTAAGATCATTCTAACATCAGCTTGCCTAGAAAGTGAAATATTAGGCGCCATCACGGTCCCGAAGGTGAGAATTTCAGGTCGTGACGAGTTGGTATCAGAGCACTAGGTTACTTAGATCTCACGAGTGACGAGCAAGCTTAGTAGAGTCTGAAGGATCGGTACGGAAATGCATGTACTTATCTTCTAGAGGCTATAAAGTTTAGAAACAATATAACTTCTTTCTTATTTTGTCGTGCAATTTTTTTTTATTATCGATGATTGAACCATTCTATTTTTGTTCTCTCGCAGATGGCATGAACACGTACTACATCTACCGCCGGACAGGAGCCAGAGCCCTCGTTGGTAACTATGACCAGGGGTAGAGGCCGAGGTCGCGCCAGAGGCAGAGGTAGAAGCAGAGGTAGATCTCAATCTAAAGTCCGAGCAACAAGACCTGTTGTAGAACCTCAGGTGGATTTGGAAGCGGAGGTTCCAGCTCATACTGTACATGTTGGACCAGTTCAGGTCCTGGAAGGATTCATAGCTACTCTAGTGCTTCAGGATGCTCTAGTCCGTTTGGTGAGCCTTATGGAGGGTGTGGCCCAGAATGGTATATTTCTAGTAGCACCAGCCGTCTCACATGCTGGGGGAGAAGCGCAGACTCATACTACTCATGCCCCGGAGCAGATGGTTCCCCAGTATTAGGCTCCAGCAGCCCCGCCAGTTAGGGTAATTCAGTCGGTGGTTGCGGCACAAGCCGATAATAGGCCTGCCATGACTTTTGAGGCTTTATTGAGGTTGGACAAGTTTACTAAACTCTTTCTAGTTAACTTCAGTGGTGAACCTTATGAGGACCCTTAGGGTTATGTTGACCGTTGTCATGAGGTGCTGTGGAACATGGGTATAGTCGAGACCAATGAGGTAGATTTTGTTGTGTTTCGGATGACGGGTTCCGCCAAGAGGTAGTGGAGAGATTATATGTTGACCATACAAGCTGGGTTGCCTGCACTTACCTGGGATCGGTTCTCCCAGCTATATTTAGAGAAGTACCTCCCTGTCATACTAAGAGAGGATTACCACAGGTAGTTTGAACGTCTCCAGCAGGGCAGTATGACTGTTACTCAGTACGAGACTCGTTTTGTAGATCTAGCTTGCCATGCTACTATCTTTCTCTCTACTGAGAAGAAGAGGGTAAGGAGATTCATTGAGGGACTCACTTACCTTATCAGGCTTCAGATGACCAAGGAGACCAAAAGTAATATTTCCTTTCAGGCGGCTGCAAATGTTGCTAGACGGATAGAGATGGTTCTTGCTCAGGAAAAGGGACATGTGTCTGATAAAAAACCTCGTCGGTTCGGTGGGTTCAGTGGTGTGTCGTCTGGAGATAAGGGTAATTTTGGTAGAGGCCATCCTCCTAGGCCATTTCAATCAGCACTCCAGGCATCTCATGGTGCTTCAGGGAGCCGTGGTCCTATTGCGTCTCATCTTGACCAGTTAGCTTAAAGTGCACCACCAGCTCCTATTAGTGCACCTCCGATCCAAAGTCATTAGAGTGATCATCCAGGTCGACATGGCCAGTTCCAGGGTTAGCAGTCACAACAGCTGAGGGCTTGTTATACTTATGGGTACCTTAGGCACATTGCTAGATTTTTCCCCAGGTCTTAGGGCAGCACGCAACATCAAGTTTCTCGTGCAATGATTTCATCACCAGCTGTTCCGCCACCCGCCCAGCCAACTAGGGGCAGGGGTCAGACAACTAGAGGTGGAGGTCAGGTCGTTAGAGGTGGATGCCAGCCAGTTAGAGGTCATCCTATAGATGTAGGTCCGGGTGGTGGGGCCCAGCACCAATTCTATGTTTTTCTAGCTAGACCTAAGGCTGAGTCGTCTGATGCCATGATCACAGGTATTGTTCTAGTTTGCCATAGAGATGCTTCAGTTCTATTTGATTCGGGATGTACTTATTCCTATGTGTCCTCCTATTTGGCTTCATATCTGGTTGTGCCTCGTGATTCTATGGGTGTTTCTGTGTATGTGTCCACACCTATAGGGGATTCTATTATGGTAGATCATGTCTATCATTCATGTGTGGTTACTATTGGGAGTCTTGAGACTAGCATGGATCTTCTACTTCTTGATATGGTAGATTTTGATGTCATCTTGGGTATTTACTGGCTGTCACATTATCATGCTATATTGGATTGTCACGCCAAAACAGCGACCCTAGCCATGCCGAGGTTGCCTCATTTAGAGTGGAAAGGGACTCCTGTCCATTCCACCAGCAGGGTTATCTCTTATGTGAAAGCTCGGCGTATGGTCGGGAAGGGGTGTCTAGCTTATTTGGCTTATATTCGCGATCACAATGTGGATGTTCCTTCTATGGATTCGGTCCCATTTGTCCGTGAGTTTCCATATGTATTTCCTACAGATTTGCCGGGAATACCACCCGATAGAGATATTGATTTCTGTATTGATTTGGCTCCGGGCATCCAACCCATTTCTATTCCACCATACCATATGGCCCTGCCGAAGCTAAAGGATTTGAAGGAGCAGTTACAAGACTTGCTTGAGCAGGGACACATTAGACCTAGCGTCTCGCCCTAGGGTACACCGGTGTTATTTGTAAAGAAGAAAGATGATTCAATGCGGATGTGTATAGATTATCGGCAGTTGAACAAGGCTACTATCAAGAACAAGTATTTGTTGCCAAGAATTGATGAATTATTCGATCAGCTTTAGGGTGCCAAGGTGGTTTCAAAGATCAATTTGAGGTCTGGTTACATCAGTTGAAGATTAGGGTATCCGATGTCCCTAACACAGCTTTCGGACTCGGTATGGGCATATGAATTCCTAGTGATGTCATTTGGGCTGACAAATGCCCCAGCAAAATTTATGGATTTGATGAATCAGGTATTCAAGCCCTATTTGGATTCTTTTGTGGGTGTATTCATATCTTGATTACTCCAGCAGTCGAGAGGAGCATGATCAACATCTTCAAATTGTGCTTCAGACTTTAAAGAATAATAAGTTATATGCCAAATTTTCAAAATGCGAATTTCGGTTAGACTCAGTTGCCTTTTTGGGGCATGTTGTATCGGCAGAAAGCATAAACGTAGATCCTAAGAAGATTGAGGCAGTTCAGAATTGGCCTAGACCTACTTCATCTACAGAGATCCGGAGTTTCCTTGGTTTGGCAGGTTATTATCGCCGGTTTGTGGAGGGGTTATCATCCATAGCATCCCCATTGACCAAATTGACCCAGAAGGGTGCCTCATTCAGATGGTCAGACGAGTGTGAGTTGAGCTTTCAGAAGCTCAAGACTACTTTACTACAACGCCAATGTTGGTATTGACCACAAGTTCAGGATCTTATACGGTATATTGTGATCATCTAGCATTGGGCTTGGTGCAGTATTAATGCAAGGTGGTAGAGTGATTGCATATACGTCGCGGCATTTGAAAGTTCATTAGAAGAATTAGCATGTTCATGACTTAGAATTGGCAGCCATTGTTCATGCGCTGAAGATTTGGAGGCATTACCTTTACGGTGTCTCGTGTGAAGTATTCACTAATCATCGTAGTCTACAATATCTGTTCAAACAAAAAGATCTCAATTTAAGGCGAAGAAGATGGTTAGAGCTATTAAAGGACTATGATTTCACCATTTTGTATCACCTCGGAAAGGCCAATGTGGTGGCTGAAGCTTTGAGTAGAAAGGTTGTGAGTATGGGCAGCCTTGCGTATATCCCGATTGGTGAGAGGTCGTTAGCTGCAGATGTTCATACTTTGGAAAATCAGTTTGTGAGGTTAGATGTTTCGGAGTCTTGTTGGGTTCTAGCTTGCACAGTCGCTCGATCTTCCCTGTATGAGCGTATCAGAGAGCGACAATATGATGATCCTCATTTGCTTGTCCTTAAGGACACGGTGCAACACGGTGGTGCCATGCAGGTTGCTGTGGGGGAAGATGGAGTTCTGCGGATGGAGGGTCGTATTTGTGTGCCTAATATAGATGGACTTCGTGAATTAATTCTTGAGAAGGCCCACCGTTCCCGGTATTCTATTCATCCGGGTGCCGCCAAACTTTATCAAGATTTGAGGCAACATTATTGGTGGAGGAGAATGAAGAAGGATATAGTTGCATATGTAGCTCAGTGTTTAAATTGTCAGCAAGTCAAGTACGAGCATCAGAGACCTGGTGGTTTGCTTCAGAAGTTAGAAATTCCTGAGTGGAAGTGGGAGCATATCACTATGGATTTTGTTGTTGGGCTTCCACGGACTCAGAGAAAGTTTGACACAGTATGGATCATTGTGGAAAGTTTGACCAAGTCAGCACATTTCATTCCAGTAGCAGTTACCTATTCTTCAGAGCGGTTAGCGGGAGATTTACATCTGCGAGAATGTCCGCCTTCACGGTGTGCCCGTGTATATCATTTCTGATCGAGGTACGCAGTTTACCTCGCACTTATGGAGGGCTGTACAGTGTGAGTTAGGCACGCGAGTTGAGTTGAGTACAACATTTCATCCTCAGACGGACGGACAATCCGAGTGCACTATTTAAATATTGGAGGATATGCTTCGTGCTTGTGTTATGGATTTTGAAGTTTCTTGGGATCGATTCTTGCCGCTTGCGGAGTTTGCCTATAATAACAGCTACCAGTCGAGCATTCAGATGGCTCCATATGAAGCATTATACGGGAGGCGATGTCGTTCGCCAGTTGGTTGGTTTGAACCGGAAGAGGCTCGGTTGTTGGGTACTGATTTGGTACAGGATGCCTTTGATAAGGTCAAGATTATTCAAGATCGACTTCGCACGGCTCAGTCTAGGCAAAAGAGTTATGCTGACCGTAAAGTTCGTGATGTTGCCTTCTTGGTTGGAGAAAGAGTATTGCTCCGGGTTTCACCTATAAAGGGTGTAATGAGGTTCAGAAAGAAGGTCAATTTGATCCCTAGGCATATCAGACCCTTTGAAATTCTTGAAAGAGTAGGTGAAGTAGCCTACAGGCTTGCACTACCACCTAGTTTATCAATAATTCATCCGGTGTTTCATGTGTCTATGCTCTTGAAATATCATGATGATCTGTCCCATGTGTTAGATTTCAGCTCAGTCCAATTGGACAAGGATTTGACTTATGAGGAGGAGCCGGTAGCTATTCTAGCCCGGTAGGTCCGACAGTTGAGATCCAAAAGTTATCCATCAGTTCGAGTACAAAGGAGAGATCAGCTGGTTGAAGCATCTACCTGGGAGTCCGAGTCAGAATTGCGGAGGTGGAGAATGTGATGACATGATAGGTCATCTTTAAATTTAACATTCAATTGTGTTCTCCGAGACCTCGAATAGCACACATTTAGCATTTCTCGACTTGTGTGCGCATTCCGTATATTTTTTTCCGGAAAGCTTTTATGTGAAAAGTTGATAAAATGCGAATTAGTGCATTAGAACTCACTTAAGTTGACTTCGATCAATATTTTGAGCAAATAGACACAGATCAGTATTTTGACAGTTCTGGCAGGTCCGTATCGTAATTTAGGACTTGGGCGTATGCCCGGAATTTAATTTGGAGGTCCCTAGCTTGAGTTATCGCTATTTATTGAAAAATTAGAAGTTTGAAAGCTTAAAGATTTCAAAGTTTGACCACAAATTGACTTTTATTGATATCAGGCTCGGATTTCGATTCCGAAAGTTGGAATAACTCCATTATGTCGTTTGGGACATATATGCAAAAATTTAGGTCATTCTGGACTGTTTTGACGTGTTTCGACGCGAGTTTTAGAATTTAAGTTTTCATAAATTCATTAAGTTCGAATCGAGGTGCGAATTGTAGTTTGGACATTGTTCCGTGATTTGAGCCCCAGTTGGTCCGTATGATGTTTTAGGACTTGTTGGTATATTTAGTAGAGGTCCCGAGGGCCTCGGGTGAGTTTCAGATGGTTTACGGATCAAATATTTGGACTTAGAACAAAGCTGGAAGTTGCTGCATAGTGATGCAATCGCACATGCGGAACTCTGCTCCCAGATACGAGCTCTCAGAAGCGAGATTGGCAAGCGCAGATGCGGACAGTAGGCTGGCGAGGCAGTGGTCGCAGGTGCGAGAGAATTTCTGCACCTGCGAGACCGCATATGCGGACAGGGCATCACAGAAGTGTAAGGTCCGCGAAGATAGCGCATAAGCGGAAGAAAGACTGCAGAAGTGGTTGCGCAGAAGCAGTTAAAATTACGCAAATGCGAAAACACTGGTAGTGTTAAAACGAGGGGTTCCGAGGTTCTTTCTCATTTTTGGACTTCAAACACACGGTTTAGGGCAGTTTTTCAGAGGGATTTCACGGGAATTCTTGAGGTAAGTCACTTATGATCATTGTTAGTCAATAATATTGAATTATCATTAGTAATTCGACTAGATTACGTGTTTTTGAGGTGAAATTCGAGGATTTGGGCCTAGGGATTTGAAAATAAGATTTGGGGATTTGAAGGTTGATTTGATGTCGGAATTTGATAAAATTTGTATGGTTGGACTCGTGGTTGAATGAGCGTTCACATTTTGTAACTTTTGTTAGGTTTCGAGATGTGGGCTCCACTGTTGATTTTAGAGTTGAATTTCGGATTTTAATTGGAAAATTTAGAATTTTCATATAAAATTGATTTCTATAACTCGTGTTGAGTATATTGAATTGTTTGTGACTAGATTTGAGGCATTCAGACACCAATTCGCGAGGCAAAAGTTTATTGGAATCTTGAGTTAGCTGTAAAGCGAGGTAAGTGTCGTGGTTAACCTAGACTTGAGGGAGTAGGACTTGTTTGTCTATTTGCTATGTGATTTAATGTGCTGGTACAACATATATGTAAGGTGACGAGTACTTATGTGTTGTGGTTGAGTCAAAGCATGCGGGTGGAATTTGTTCATTGTGAATAATTGCCTATTTAATTAAGATATTCCTGCTTAAGTTTATTATTGTTTATTTGATCATTATTCATGATATTATTGCTAATTTTATTATTGTTGAATATTTTGGAAGGAGAGGTCGGTATTCTAGTATTTAATTGATTTATAAGTATAGATTCCCCCATTTAAAACACTCTTCCGAATTTATATTATCATTGTCATGGTGAGGAAGAGTGTAAAGCACGAAGGTGATGCCGTGCCATTTTCACATTATTATTTATTGAGTTATAAAGTGAGGAAGAGAGTTAAAGCATGAAGGGTGATGCCGTGCCATTTAAATTATTTATTCATCATTTGTTGCAAGAAAGAGAGTTAAAGTACGAAGGGTGATGCCGTTCCATTCATATTATTTATTTATCATTTCATGGGAAGGATGAGAGTAAAAGTACGAAGGGTGGTGCCGTGCCATTTTTATATTTCTGCTACCTATTTTGTTGTTATGCATTATTTGGCTGCTACGTGACACTTCCCTGGCTGAAATTTTTATACCATTTCCCATCACATGTTCCCTCCCAAAATTGTAAAATTTGTTAATTATTGTGTTCACTATTGCTTCGTATATGCATATACTGGCACAAGTTGTTTACGTATGTGTCTTGTCATAGCCTCATCACTACTTCGTCAAGGTTAGGCTCGACACTTATGGAGTACATGAGGTCGGTTGTACTCATACTACACTATGCACTTCTTATGCAAATTTTGGAGTTGGTCCCAGCGGCGTACCATAGACTTGCTCGGATTTCGCTACCCAGAGGAGACTTGAGGTATAATTGCACAGTGTCCGCAGGTCTGAAGTCCCCTTCTAAGTTTTCTTAGATGTGTATTATTTCACAAACAACTTGAATTTTATTCAGACCTTTATTTGTATTATTCTAGTAGCTCGTGCACTCGTGACACCAGATTCGGGGATGTATTTGGACGGTTCGGTTGTTATAGTCTTCCACACTTTATTTCAGTAATTGACATCCATTTAATTTGATTTGTTTAAAAATGGTTAAGATCATTCTAACGTCGGCTTGCCTAGCAAGTGAAATGTTAGGCGCATCACGGTCCCGATGGTGAAAATTTCGGGTCGTGACATACTGTATATATAAATATTTTAGAAGAAAAGGAGAAGTATACCGTTGGTGTTTTAGTTCTTGTTTTGGAAAGTGAGATATTATAATAATATAACACCCAAAAGATCTGTTAAGTTGTCACGACCCAAAAATCCTAACCTGTCGTGATGGCGCCTATCTCAATACTAGGCAAGTCGACAACCTCAATAAACCACAATTTCTTTTAAGTTTGAAAACATAATATTTGAATTTCATAGAAAATCTCACAAATCACTGACAAAAAATACATTTCCAAAACCCGGTGTCACTGAGTACATGAGCATCTAAATGATAACAAAGTCTGACTGCTAAAAACACTGTCTGAAATATAGAACAGTACAAAAACTAAAAGGAAAAAGAGTCAAGGTCTACGGACGCCAAGCAACTACCTCGATAATCTCCAACAAATAAACTCCGAGAACTAGCAACCGCCATGTCCAGAAGTACCCGAATTTGCACACGAGGTGCAGGGTGTAGTATGAGTACAATCAACTCAGCAAGTAACGATACTAAATAAAGAACTGAAAGTAGTGACGAGCTTCACAACTGAGTCCAATTACAGTAATTTCCAACATAATAAGGTAGGCATGCTTTCAAGTTCAACATTAAAGGCCAAAATAGTAATTTCATGTCAAGTTCAACTGAATCATAAGATAATATCTCTCAGAAATTTCCAAAAAAAAATGATATATGACAGCTAAATTGCAACAGTAATGAAATCAAATGCATCCTCTCAGGACCACAATCACTCAGCCATTCCATTCACTCAGCACTCAGCACTCGCACTCAGTAGGTATCTGCTCTCACTGGGGGTTTGTATAGACTCCGGAGGGGCTCCTATAGCCCAAGCGCTATAATTCGCACGGACAACTCACGTGCTATAGTATCAATATCTGGATCTGCACGGACAACTCATGTGCTATAGTATAATATCTGGATCCGCACGGACAACTCATGTGCTGCACGGACAACTCACGTGCTATAGTATAATATATGGATTTGCACGGACATCTCACATGTTCCACGGACAACTCACGTGCTATAGTATAATATATGGATCCGCACGGATAACTCACATGCTGCACAAACAACTCACGTGCTATAATATAATATCTCACAATCAGGCCCTCGGCCTCACTCAGTCATAAATCTCTCAAGTCTCTCAGGCTCTCAATAATCATGAAATTAGCCCAAACAACAATGATATGATGCATTAATGATGAACAATAGAGACTGAGATAAAATAAATAAGTAAATTGTGACTGAGTACAAACAACAATTAAACAGATAGTTCAACATGTACACGCCTTCTGTGGGTCCCTACAGTGCCAACATATAATCTAAACATGATTTGTGGTTCAATTTCTCTACAACATGGAGAATGTACAGATAACAACAGATTATTCAACTACACAGTTCCTTGGAATTTAACCAAGTCACAATTCCTACGGTGCACGCCCACACGCCCATCACCTAGCATGTGCGTTACCTCAAAATCGATCACATAACATATAATCTGGAGTTAAATACCGTCAGGACAAAATTTAGAACTGTTACTTACCTCAAACTGGGTAATTCTATATTCTGCTAAGCCTTTGCCTCGTGAATCGGCCTCCGAACGCCTCAAATCTAACCACAGTTAATTCAATTCAGCCAATACTAATTATAGGCATTAATTCCATATGAAAATACTAATTTTTTAACAAAATTCAAAATTTAACTCAAAAATCCACCGTGGGGCCCATGTCTAGGAATCCGACGAAACTCACAAAATCTGACAACCCATTCAATTACGAGTCCAACCATACCAATTTTATCAAATTTCGATAACAACTCGACCTCCAAATCTAAAATTTTCGTTCTTGAAAAGTTTTGCAAAAATCTTGATTTCTTCCATTTAAATCCAAAATAAATGATGAATATAACCATGGATTTGTGAAATATAATCCCTTTTGGATATAGGACACTTACCCAAGTTGAAGTCATGAAGAAATCCTCAAAATCGCCCAAGAACCGTGCTCCAAAAATCCAAAACGAAATGAAGGAAATGACCATTTTTGGTCCTTAAGTTTCTGCCCATCCGTCACTAAAATTTCATTTTCCGTCACTAAAAGTCCACACCAGAACTTGCTTGTACCAACAGTTATATTTTTCACTAAAAAGTCTCTAACTCCATCATACGAACTCGGACTTCGACGACTCTTGTTCCTATGAGTCACAAATAATAATACGAACCTAGTCGTTCAATTGAAACTCAATTTGGAGCTCATTTGCTGAATGCGATACCAATTTCGCTCGTTAAACAATTAACTCATGTTTCGTGCTAAAAACCCAATCGCGACTTGATGAAATTAGTCCAAACTTTCCAGATCACTCCTATAATTCATTATCGAAATCGCGGAAGTCTCAAAATCAAATTTCGATCTTTAGAACTTAAAACACCAAACTCTTCCAAAACTCATCCGAGACCATGGGACCCCAACCAAGTATACTAACAAGTCCCATAATATGACACAAACTTAGTCGATGCGCCAAATTATATTGAATAACACTAAAACACGAATCGCACCCCAATTCAAGCCTATTCAAAACTAACAAATTCCAAATTCTACATTCGATGCCGAAACCTATCAAGTCAAGTCCGATTGAGCCCAAATTTTGCACACAAGTCATAAATAACATAACAAAGCTATTCAAATTTTCAGAATCAGATTCTGACCCCGATATCAAAAAGTCAACTTCCCGGTCAAACTTCCAACATAAATTTTTATTTTAGCCATTTCAAGCCTAATTTAACTACGGACTTCCAAATAATTTTTCGGACGCACATCTAAGTCCAAAATCACCATACGGAGCTGTTGGAATCATCAAAATTTTATTCCGGGGTCGTTTACTCACAAGTCAATCATCCTGTCAACCTTTTCAACTTAAGTTTTCATCTTTGAGACTAAGTCTCTCAATTCATTCTGAAACCTCACAGGACCGGAACCAATTACCCCAGCAAGTCACATAACTATTGTAAAGCAAACATTGAGCAGTAAATGGGGGAACAGGGATGAAATACTCAAAACGACCGGCCGGGTCGTTACATTCTCCCCCACTTAAACATACGTTCATCCTCGAAACATGCCAAGAGTTGTTTCCAAGCCATCACATCACTATTCCATCTTACCACACACGTACCCGGGGGTGATACCACGCCACCTTATTCAATATAGGCCTAACAACACAACATAATTGAAGATCATTACTTTAACCTTAGTCTGTAAAACTTAGAACCCAATTTCTAACATCTAGAATTTCTTACAAGACCCGAGTCTCACATCTACACACTATATAACTTTGAACCAATTGTATCAAGCCATGACCATAACCCCACATATAATCACATAACATACTACACAACTCGTATACTCGCAGCACCATTTCGGATCACAGTAACTACTCAAAATCAACCAGGTACTAGAATTAAACCTTATATCAAACAAAACCTTGTTCCCAAAACTTTCGTACACTGCTGATAATGAAAGAAACATGTGGAATCTCATAACTACTTATCATATCAACTAGTCTTGGAGCTCTCTCGCCCCAACCAGAACCATAATCACTTTCTAAGTCTACTTTCGATATCATCCTCCTAAATGTACCATTATCAAACCCGATAGTACCCATTCTAGGTCTGATGACCTTATATTATCAAACACAACTATTCCACATACACACCACACCAATATATCTCAAAGAAGAGAACCATTTTGCAAGTTCAGCTAGCACCATCACAACCTAATATTTACAACCAACTCCTCAAATTTTGTGAAGAGGATAATAATAGGCGCATGTACACAATTCTTCAAATATGCTGCTCAAGTAATTTTTATCGTAGAGGAAGGAAAGCAATGAAATCAGATAAATTATCAAAGAAATAAAATTCCCACACACTACATGGACAACTCACGTGCGACACGGACAACTCACGTGTCAATAATATAAATCGCCTGGAATGGTCACATGCCTCCAATCCCAGCATATCATACAGGAATAATTAAACAAGTACTCATGTATATGATAATGAAATAAGATTCTCATGCTCCTGGACAGGTATAAATAACATGCCATAGTGTAGGCATGTGCAAAGTCTTCTATCACAACTCAAATTGGCAAGTTAACGCAAATTAGTAACTACCAAGTTTTCTCAGGGAATTAGCCTCTTTATAACCTCAAGTATAGCCTAGATAGTTCTCCACAAATGTACGAATACGAGAAACGTTATAACTTTATGCTTAACAGTCAACTCTAGGCATATCATAGCCTAAGCATTCTTCCGAGTATGAATACTTGCCATGATGCCCGCACATGGGCTCAAACCTCACATATATGCACACTCATAGCGCGTAACTATCACAAATAATTAACGCAACTAGTGCCTTCACTGAGTTAAAATAAAATACTCACCTCACACAGGTCACAACCCTGAAACAATATGCTTCTGAGAACTCCCAGTCTCCAAATTCATAGGACACATGAATCATCATAACTGATCCCAATTCTAGAATTCGAATGACTAACACATCTTTCATGCACGATCATCCCACGAGGAATACTTCCATAATTCTTCTGTGCCACATAGAAATAATTTGAATATCATCAGTCTATCAACCATGTGAGTACTGCAATACCGATGAACATCCAAAAGTCAAAACACAATGTGCCTTTTGAAATGCGCACCCTTATCAGGGATTACCGAGCAGTTACAACATTCCTCTAAATATCTGAAACTGACCATTTTGTCTAAAATTCGTAACCTTCTCTTCAAGATTGAACTGCCACCTTGTACATGTAAATCTTAATCCCACATAACACACCTCAACTATTATGCCATCATGTGACAAGCACTAGAATCCCATTATTAACTCTGAGTCACCAGCAAATTACATACCCGGTTAGTTAGAAACCTTCCATTTGCTTCCTTCAAGGAGAAAATCATAATACACAACATATTCCCCATACCGGTAGAAAATATCCGGCTCAAACCATGGTAGAAACCATCGAGAACTTTTCGAAATCCATTTGCACATAACCAATCTATCAGAACTGAATTCCTCTAACTCGACCAAGCCATGCAGGTCACCAAACCCAATAATATTGCCACCAAAACATCTGTCAAAATCGCACCACATCATAATTACCAAAAGAACCAAGCATACCATTACCATACCGATCCAACTTGTTACCCATTTGTCCTATTTTCTCCGAGTTTCTTCTGAATTACCTGCAAGTTGATATTTCTCCTTGTCAAAACACTACTATCCTTACCCACATTTCACTACAAGACATCCTAACATAAAACCTTATCGCTCTAAGGCCCATAAGCCATTGTATTCTTCTTAAGTACCACAAAAGTACCACAACCGAGAC
Organism: Nicotiana tomentosiformis; assembly: GCF_000390325.3. Taxonomy (NCBI): domain Eukaryota; kingdom Viridiplantae; phylum Streptophyta; class Magnoliopsida; order Solanales; family Solanaceae; genus Nicotiana; species Nicotiana tomentosiformis. Next base: position 126,511,530 of record NC_090816.1, on the reverse strand, counting down.
CCCAACACTGAAAAGACCTTATGTGGACTTAAAATTATTCCTTTTTACCTTTCTTGCACTGAAATGTAGAATCCATAGTCATACAGAATTACCACAAGTCTCGGCACCATCCAGTGTAAATAACCGATTCTGGCAATATACAAATTTCGAATTTTTTTTTTCAATTGACATATATACATTTTAAATCCATTAGAACCCTTTCGAAAGTTTGGGCATGGACTGGTTGTCACCCTATCACACTATCCTTGATTATCACGCCAAGACGGTGATGTTGGCTATGCCAGGTCTACCGCGACTAGAGTGAAGAGGTACCTTAGATCATATTCCTAGCAGGGTTGTCTCATTTATTAAGGCTCAACGAATGATTTAGAATGGGTGTGATGTGTATGTGGCCTATGTGAGGGATGTTAGTGTTGATACTCTTATCGTCGAGTCAGTTCCGATAGTGAGGGACTATTCAGATGTATTCCCGGTGGATCTTCCGGGTATGCCACCCGATAGGGATATTGACATTGGAATTGATTTGTTACCGGGAACTCATCCCATTTCTATTCTACCTTATCATATGGCCCTAGTAGAGTTGAAAGAATTAAAGGAACAGTTGCAAGAGTTGCTCGATAAGGGCTTCATTCAGCCCAGTATGTCGCCTTGGGGTGCTCCTGTTTTGTTTGTAAAGAAGAAGGATGGGTCTATGCGAATGTGTATTGATTATCGCCATTTGAACAAGGTTACAGTGAAGAACATGTATCCATTGCCACGTATTGATGACCTATTTGACTAGCTTTAGGGTGCCAGAGTGTTCTCTAAGATCGACTTGCGTTCAGGCTATCATCAGTTGAAGATTCGGGAGCCAGATATCCCAAAGATTGCTTTCAGGACTCAGTATGGTCATTATGACTTCCTTGTGATATCTTTGGGGCTGACCAACGCCCCAGCAGCATTCATGCACTTGATGAACAATGTGTTTCAGCCTTATCTTGACTCTTTCGTCATTATGTTTATTGACGACATTTTATGATTTTTAAAGTGTGAATTCTGGCTAGATTCTGTGGTATTTTTGGGTCATGTAGTATCGTGTGAGGGGATCAAGGTAGACCCGGATAAGATTGAAACAGTGTAGAGTTGGCCCAGACCATCCTCAGCAACGGAGATCCGGAGTTTTCTTGGCTTGGCGGGGTATTACCATCGATTTGTAGAGGGTTTCTCGTTTATTGCAACACCTATGACCAGATTGACCCAAAAGGGTGCTCCGTTCAGGTGGACCGGGGAGTGTGAGGATAGCTTTCAAAAGCTCAAGACTGCTTTGACTACAGCCCTAGTGTTGGTTTTACCTACTGGTTCGGGGTCCTATACAGTATATTATGAAGCATCGCGCATTGGTCTCTGCGCGGTGTTTATACAGGACGGTAGGGTGATTGCCTACGCGTCTAGACAACTGAAGGTACATGAGAATAACTATCATGTCCACGACCTCGAGTTAGTAGCTATTGTTCATGCCTTGAAGATCTGGCGGCACTATTTGTATGGTGTCCCTTGTGAGGTTTTCACCGATCACCAGAGTCAACAACATTTATTTAAACAGAAGGATCTTAACTTGCGGCAGCGGAGATGGTTGGATCTGCTTAAGGATTATGACATCACCATCCTCTATCATCCCAAGAAGGCCAATGTGGTGGCGGATGCCTTGAGTCGCAAGGCGGAGAGTTTGGGCAGTTTAGCATATCTACTAGTATCAGAGAGGCCTTTAGCTTTGGATGTTCAGGCCTTGGCCAACCAGTTCTCAAATTGGATGTTTCTGAGCCGAGCCGAGTTTTGGCTTGTGTGGTTTCTCGGCCTTCTCTTTTTGATCGTATCAGAGAGCGTCGGTATGATGACCCCCATCTGCTTGTCCTTAAGGACACGGTTCAGCACGGTGATGCAAAAGAAGTCACTATTGGAGATGACGGTGTATTACGGACGCAGGGTAGGCTATGTGTGCCTAATGTAGATGGTTTGCGTGAGTTGATTCTTTAAGAGGCTCACAATTCGCGATACTCCATTCATCCATGTGCAACGAAGATGTATCAGGACCTGAGGTAGCACTATTGGTGGAGGCGGATAAAGAAATACATAGTGGAATATGTAGCTCGGTGCATAAATTGTCAACAGGTGAAGTATGAGCATCAGCGACCGGGTGGATTACTTCATAAGTTAGAAATTCCAAAGTGGAAATGGGAGCGGATCACTATAGATTTTGTTGTTGGGCTCCCATGGACTCAGAGGAATTTCGATGCAATTTGGGTGATTATGGATAGATTGACTAAGTCAGCTCATTTCATTCCTCTAGTTACTACTTACTCTTCGAAGCAGCTGGCTCAAGTTTACATTTGCGAGATTGTCAGACTTCATGGCGTACCGGTATTTATCATCTCCTACCGGGGTACGCAGTTTACATCGCGGTTCTAAAGAGCTGTACAGCGTGAGTTGGGTACTCAGGTGGAGTTGAGTACAACATTTCACCCTCAGATGGACGGATAGTCCGAGCGCACTATTTAGATATTTAAGGATATGCTCCGTGCGTGTGTGATGGATTTTGGGGGTGCTTGGGATCAGCTCTTACCACTCGCGGAGTTTTCCAACAACAAGAGTTATCAGGACAGTATTCAGATGGCCCTGTATGAGGCTTTGTATGGTAGACGGTGCTGGTCTCCAGTAGGTTAGTTAGAGATGGGCAAGGCTAGGCTATTGGGTACATACTTGGTTCGGGATGCCTTGGAAAAGGTTAAATCGATTCGGGATCAACTTCAGGTAGCCCAGTCCAGGTAGAAGTGGTATGCAGATCGGAAGGTTCGCAACGTTACATTCATGGTTTGGAAGCAGGTCTTTCTCCGGGTATCAACCATGAAAGGTGTTATGAGGTTCGGAAAGAAAGGCAAGTTGAGCCCTAGGTATATCTGGCCTATTGAGATTCTTGAGAGGGTTTGAGAGGTGGCTTACAGACTTGCATTGCCACCTAATCTCTCTGCAGTTTATCCATTATTCCATGTTTCCATGCTTCGGAGGTATCACGGCAATCCGTCCCATGTGTTAGACTTTAGCTCAGTCCAGTTGGACACAGATCTATCTTATATTGAGGAGTCAGTGGCCATATTGGACAGGCAGGTTCAGAAGTTGAGGTCAAAGAACATCGCGTCAGTAAAGGTGCAGTGGAGGGGTCATCCGGTCGAGAAGGTGACTTGGGAGACCGAGCATGATATGCGCAGCCGTTATCCTCATCTTTTCACCACTTCAGGTATGTCTCTATACTCGTTCGAGGACGAATATTTGTTTTAAGAGGGTGAGGATGTAACGACTCGGCCTGTCGTTTTGAGAGTATTAGCCCCAAACCCCTATTTATCGCTTCCTCTATTTTATTTTTGGGTTACATAACTTGCCGGGAGGATTTGTTTTTGGTTTCAGAGTGAAATGGGACACATAGTCCCTAAAAATGGAAGTTTGAGTCATTGGAATTTACCATAGTTTGAACTATGTGAAAATGACCTCGGAATGGAGTTTCGACAGTTCCAATAGATCCATAGGGTGATTTTGGTCTTAGTAGCGTGTTCGGATGTATAATTGGAGGTCTGTAGGTCATTGTAGCGTCAATTGGCGAAAGTTGGAAAAATTGGAGACGTTTGACTAGGAGTTGACTTTTTTATATCAGGGTCGGTTTTCAATTCCGGAAGTTGGAGTCGGTCCGTAATGTCAATTATGACTTGTGTGCAAAATTTGAGGTTAATCGGACTTGATTTGATAGGTTTTGGCATCGGATGTAGATGTTTGAAGGTTTAAAGTTCATTAGGCTTGAATCGATGTGCAATTTGTATTTTTAGCATTGTTTGATATGATTTATAGGCTCGACTAAGTTCGTATGATGTCTTAGGACTGGTTGGTATATTTGGTCGAGGTCCCGGGGGCCTCTGGTGAGTTTCGGATGGTTAACGGAACGAAATCGGACTTAGAACAAAGCTGGGATTTTCTGCCTTCTAGTGCAATCGCACCTGCGAAACTATTCTCGCAGGTTCGCTGCCGCAGGTGCGGCTGGCAAGGCGCAGAAAAGGATTTGGGCTTCGGCCTGGGGCTGTGTCGCAGATGCGTGAAGGATTCCACATCTGCGAGCACGCAGGTGCGAGCGAGGCTCCGCAGATGCGGAGTGATGGAAGGGCAACCAGTGTCACAGAAGCGAAGAAGCGACCGCAAAAGCGGGTCCGTAGAAGCGGACCTCTATGCCCGCAGAAGCGAAGGAAGCTGGAGAAGCGATGAAGTACCTCGCATCTGCGAGACCGCAGATGCGGCCAATTGGGTCGCAGGTGCGAAACCCCTAGGCAGAGTACAAAAACAGAAGGGTCCGGCATTTTTGTCATTTTGGACCTTTCAAACACGGGTTGAGGCGATGTCTGAGCGAGAATTTACGGGAACACTTGAGGTAAGTCACTTGTGATCATTGTTAGTCAATAATATTGAATTATCATTGAGTATTTCGACAAAAATACGTGTTTTAGGTGAAATTCGAGGATTTGAGCCTAGGGATTTGAAAATAAGATTTAAGGATTTTAGGGTCGAGTTGATGTCGGATTTTTGTAAAATTGGTATGGTTGGACTCGTGGTCGAATGACTGTTCGTAATTTGTGACTTTTACCCAATTCTGAGACGTGGGCCTGGGTTGACCTTTTAGGGCATTTTTCAATTCTTTGCTAAAGTCGTAGTTGTTGATACCCAATTTTGCCCTCATATTTTTCAAATAGTATATGTACTTTCAAAATATCGTTTGCATCATTACTTAATTTACAAAGAGTTATACAAGTATTTTCTATAATATTTCATAATTTGTAGAGCTTTAAAATCAATTTTTCATGCATTTAAATTACCTGAATATGTATTAATTACCCCTTAAATTATTTTGTGATGATTTAGCCATCCAAATCTATTATTTGCATCCATATATATGCTTCAAAATATTTTCATATAATTATATTGGCTATTCACACAATTTTGCAATAATAGCCTATATGCTATGCATAATTAAACTTTTTACATTTTTCGTGCCAAATAGCATTTTTATATTTTTATAATGTTAAGTTATCATTTTTGAAGCATCTTACTACTTAAATAATATTTTATTATTTGTTAATTACTTTTTATAATTTTATTTTAATGAATTTCGTGTGTTTTAAATTATAGCCCAATATAGGGCTAATTTTCGAACCAATTAAAGTCCAAAACACCTGGCCCATTCCGTTTAACCCTTCAGAAGCCCAAACCAAACCACCTCATCATCTAACCCGGTTGCGACCCGCCTCGCTTCCCCTTTAATCCTGGACGTTAATCTTAAATGATCAAGGGCCCACAACAACCTTTGCCCTTTCTTTATAACCCTCGCCCTAAACCCTAGAGACAAATTGCTCATTCTGCTCCCCCTTGAATCTCTCGAACCTTCCCCTCTTCTTTGAAACCCTAATAGACGCCTCCCTTAACTCTCTCTGATTCCTACCCCAAAATGAAATCAATCCATGATTCACTTACCTTATATGTTCTGTCATCTGGTTACTTGCACGATTTTGGCATCACCTAGTGCTTGCCTATTTTTGAAAAATACCAGGCCTTGGGTTATGAACAACCGTCCTCAATCTTCGAGACTTAGACGGTATTTCGTCTATATACACTCACCACCGGGTTGTATGGGTCCGATTTACCAAAATCCTTGGCCAATCTTTGATTTTCGTCGAACTAGGATTTGAAATTTCAATTTCTTTTTCTTTACTAGTTCTATTATCGACTGCATGTGATTTCCTTTCCTTATTTTGTGTGTGATTAATTATTTTCCATGTTTACTCGCTTGATTCCACCACTATATAAACCCCTCCCCTAATCCCCTTTAAGGGACGGGAATCACTGTTATTCTTTCATACTCTCAATCACTCGATACTATTCTGAATCTATTGCTCTTGGCCGGCTGAAAGCCAAGGCCATCGAAATCTTCTCTATTAACCTCCCTAGTGCGAGCACTGCTCGGGGCTCACTGAAGCTCCTGTGAACTCTGACGCATTAGGATTTGGGATTTTTGTTTTGTTGTTCTATTGCTGTCATTACTGAGATTCTGGGTACTCATCCTTTTTGTTCGTTTATCTTCGCAGCTGGTCAGCATTCTTGACTCTCATAGCCTTCATCGTTATTCCTTTACTTGCTTATGTGTGTACTTTGTATGCCAATGCTGGTTGAACTTTTAGACAAACATGCCTTAAATTTCTCTATTATTTATGAACTTGCAGTATTATATTATTGTGTGCTTTTCTATAAATCTACTATCTCAATGATGTCATGTAAGTTACATGACCTCTAGTATCGAACATGAATGGTTTCAACATGCGTAGTAGACTTTCACTCTGTATATTTGATTCGAATAGTTTCTGGCCCTCTTAAGTTTTACCTTACTGACCATGTTCATACTAGCCTGAATGTCATGTCCTGTGCTTACACTTATGTCTTAATGTGATGTTTTGTGCTTGTTATAAGTTCATATTTGTGCCTTAATGTCATGTTTGCTCAGATTCTACTTTAATGAATCTTTTCATCATGAACCCTTTAAGAATAATCTATTATTTCCTGCAATTGATTCCTGATTCTCCTATGTTATAGCACTATTTCACTATATAACCAAACTTGTTTATCTGCAATTCATAACTCTAATAGTTATGTTCTTTGATCTTTCAATCATGTACTCTTAGCATTGCTTCTAGGATAAATGTCAATGTGTAGTTTTCTCTCATGTGGGATCGACTGATATAAATCCTAATATTTGCTTGTCCTGTTGATCTATAATTGACATGTTCTTTTACCTACCATGAGTTCTTTAGAGTCTTTGTGCTATAGTAATGCCCATCATGTTAGGTCTCATGTTCAACTAAGTGATATGCTGCCAACTATTCTTAACCATGTCCATTAGCCTGTTGCTATGTTGTTGATGACCATACTCTCATCAGGCTCTCATGTTAAAACATTCATGTGAAAACTGCCTCTCACTTGTTCATGTCTATGAATTTTCTAGATTCTCATGTTAATTGTCTGAAATCCTTTGGGCTAATTCTAGACTATGCTTCGTTTTAAAATTCTATTTGAAGTAGTTTGTTAGCTTATGATGTTCAATCCTGTCACTTTAAAACCTAGCATGAGCCCATTTTATGTATGTCTTCTCTATTTTCAAAAGTTTCATGTGATCCTGCTTATATGTTTTGGTTAGAACTGTTTGTTACTAACAGCTTTCGGAATTAAGTGTGAAAAAGTGTTTAATGAATTCCCTGAGTAGTTGTCACTTGCATGGTTGAGTCTAGCATTAGTAGGTAAGTCATGCATCTTGGGCCTAGTATTGGGCCATACATGTTGTTGGATCTATGTGCTGAATTCAGGCATCTTCTATTGTTCTGCTAAGCCTAGGGCTTGGGCCTGTTGGTCATGTGAAGAGTGAATATTATTGATGGCCCAGCTAGTGTTGGGTTGTTTTGTTTGGGTCTATTTCTAGACTTGTAGTTATTCTTTATGCAATGTTTGTAGGTGTATTCATTATCTGGTTCTGTAATAATTTGTAAACTAAACAATTAGGAAATTAGTAAAATGGGGAAATGGGTATGCTTTATTCTTGCATAAAGGGTAGAGAACATGTCTATATGGTCTATGTGCTCTATTTGTTGTTTTATTTAGCATTTTTTATTTTTGCACACTGATAGACATCATGCCTATAGGAGTCACGCACACACTTCACTTAACTTGTCAAAATATGTTAGTTCCAGTATTTGCCATACTTGTTCCCGTGTCTACTATTCAACACTCTTAGATAACATGTCTATAGGGTGCAGCAATGAAATATTTTTACTTACCTAGATACCATGCCTATAGGACATTGACATCTGCCTAAGAAGCATGTTTATAAAATCAGCACTAGTAATCTAGTAATTCATATCGCTTCACTGCCTCATTGCGTAAACAATTAGAAATCATTCCTATAGGGCTTGCGATGCTTTAACTGGCCTATACGCTGCAGTATTGTCTGGATAATATTAATCAAACTCACATAGGAACCATGCTTATAGGATTTAACAACCCAAAATATGTTTTAATTCTGAAATCGTCTACTGCATAACCAGAAATCTGCCCGCGTGCATTTGTTGTTTTGTGTGGAGTCTAACTTGGGCGTTTAATTATCTTTACGTGAAGTCCTATCTGTTTTGAATGTCACTTAGTTTTATCATTTCTTGAGCAACCTAAGTAAAGGCTAGAACCACCCAAATAGTAGGTCCAAAGCCTCCTGGACCATAGGCATGGGACAGGTAGCGCACGCGTAGAGTACGACTTAGCACTGAATTGGAACGCTTTTAAGTAAATAACTTCAACATAGTAATCGGGTAGCAGGAGATGACAGTTTATGCCCGCTGAATAATTTGAGCAACCCCTACCTAAAGGGAGTTGTTGTAACACCCCGGAAAAACTTCGAAGTGTTTTAAGACTATTAAGAAGATTGGCAGGTACAAATTATATTAATTCGGGTATGAACAAGACTAATAATATGAATGATATCAATTTATCATGATAATATATGTATGATGTGCATTAAGAATGGTTTATGGTCTAAGAAGAGCCCCAAGGCTAAGTCAAGTTAAAAATTATACGATGGGGTAAAGTTTCAAGTAAGTTCGCACAAGACCTAAATTCAAACGAGCATAACTCTCAAGATATGAAGAGTTATATAGTGTATAACATATAAAAAGAAAGGTATATGTTACTAGTTCCTAATTCTTTAAACCTTTTGTCATTTGGATATTCCTACAGGAGGTTATGACCGTTTTACTAAAGGGTGTTAGAATAGCACGCGAGTCTTGCGTAGCCTTCGCAGCATAGCAGCGTAGCCTACGCACCATTGCGTAGGCAAATCCAGAAGCTTCAAACTGAAGGGGGATAGAATCCTACCTTGCGTAGCCTTTGTGCGTAGCCTACGCAGCTTCAAGGGGCATTTTAAAGGGGCTGAAACAAGGGGTTTAGAGAGAAAAAAAATTAGTTCTTTAACTTGGAATTGATTTCTAGAGAGAAAGAGAAGCTCTTCCACTATGGATACACTTCAAGGTAAGTTTGTTTTGGCACAAGGATGATTATATAACATCATTTAGTGATAAAGCTAACATTATTATGGATCAAATACATAGTAAATGGGTTGAATCTTCAAGAACACCAAAAAGAGGAAAAGTGAGATTCTTCCACCAAAAGGTAATCCTTTCACTTGAGCTTCATATATATGTCATATTGGAGTATGGGTAGCATGTATATGAATTTTGATTGAAGTTATAATGGGATATTTCATAAACCCTAAGGGTGAGTCTTGAGAATGCTATTTTTGGGTAAAGATGGATGATTGGGAGTATGATTCTTGTGTGTAAGAGTATTATTTATACATACACGTACAAATAAAGTTTTTGGAAAGATTATGGAGTTCAAATGGGTAAAGATTGGGTTGAAAATGGTAGAAATCTTCAAAGACTTTAATTGAAGATTTGAGGGTCGAGTTGATGTCGTAATTTGGTGAAATTTATATGGTTGGACTCGTGGTTGGATGGGCGTTCATAGTTTGTAATTTTTGTCGGGTTCCGAGACGTGGGCCCCACGTGCGATTTTTGAGTGCAATTTCAAATTTTGTTGGAAAATTAGTATTTTCATATGAAATTAATTCATATAATTTGAATTGATTGAATCGAATTAATTATGACTAGATTCGAGTCGATCGGAGTCGAAAAATCGAGGGAAAGGCATAGTACTTGATTGATTGAGCGAGATTCGAGGTAGGTGACTTGTCTAACCTTGTGGGGGGGAAATTTCCTTAGGATTGGTACTGATATGAAAATGTTGATGTGTTGAAAGTCATGTACATGAGGTGACAAGTGTGTACACGGGCTAAATGTGGAAGATTATGTATTTAAATTGTGTAGAGCATTGTTGCATATTAATTAAATTATTTTATTCGGTTATATTCATCATCATTGATCTATTTTTATATTTTAAATTTGCCTAATATTTTTTCCTGCTAATTGCTTTACCTATTTAATTGAAATTGTGTTTCTTACATTCTGTGCTCAATATTTGAAAATTTAATTTCTTAATTGAATTATTATTAATATGAAGTATTTGACATTTCAAATTTGGTATTGAGGCAACATGCTAAAAACAAATTGTGAAATATTATTTTTGCTGAGTTATTCATTCCTGAATATTTTGTGAGATTTTTATACTCATTGTGATTGAGTCGTGAGCTCCTTATTCTGGAAAATATTGGTTTGTTGATTTATTTTGGCACTTGAAGTGCAAATTGTGATATATTATGATATTGATACGCATGCGGTGGTATAAGGTCTGGGTATTGAAACGCACGCGGTAAGATAAGGGTGGCTTGATACGCTTGGCTAGTAGGGGAACTACTATAAGTCATGCGGTGTGATAAGGGTGGCTAAAACGCGGGATACTATTTCGGAAAAAATATTTTCTTTAAGATTAAATGTGAAAGCTCTCGCTGTGATATAACCAAAATGATATATTGTGAATTTATTTATGATTTGGGACTACGAAGTGGTACCTCGGGGGTGCCCTTGTTGATATTTCTTTAAGGCTGCATTTTGCCTTTGATTATTGTTGTGATTTTCTTAAAGTTGAAAATTTCTGTTTTCTTTCCGCGAGGTATTAATTGCTTTTATTCTATGTAATTTAATGGTGACATAATACTTACTCGATTCATTTCCATTATCATTTATTGTTATTATATTATTAAATATTTCACCAAGTCTTTTATTATTTTCAGTAGGGCCTGACCTGACCTCGTCACTACTATACCGAGGCTAGGCTTGGCACTTACTGGGTACCGCTGTGGTGTACTCATAATACACTTCTGCACATCTTTTTGTGCAGGTCCAGGTACTTCCTATCAGACCAGGTATCAGTGAACTAGCTGTACGGGGAGACGTCAAGGTATATCTACCAGCGTCCGCAAACCTCGGAGTCCCCTTCTATCCTTATTATGTTGTTTTCCTTATTCTCTTTAGACTCTGATATATAGAGACACTTAGAATAAATTCTTCGAAGCGTGTGACTTATTTCTACCGGGTTTTGGGAGTTGTAACTATTTGAATCGCGGGTTGATTTATTTTATATGTTGAGATTTGAGTTTCATTTTTGTATTTCACATAATTGATAGGCTTACCTAGGACCCCCCCCCCCCCTCCTTCATATACTTGCAATTTACATTTAGTCATTTAACATAGACCAATGCATTTGTAATCATTTAGGATTTGTACCAATTCCTAATGTGTTATGATAAGACTCTTCGACTTTTATACCTCACTTTGTTTATTTGATCACCTAGCCTAATCACATAATCCACATAATTTAAAGTTCGGTCGGGACCCATAGTTGTGGACCTCGAAGAGTGCCTAACACCTTGTCTTTGAGGTAATTTGAGCCCTTACCTGATCTTTGGTGACACAGACTAGTTAAAACAGAGTTATTTGCAAATAGGTGCACTAACGCACCTTAAAACCCGTTAGGTGGCGATTCTTCTCTTTTAATACCTCATTTAAAAAATTTGTCACATGTCGAGGCCCGCTTTCGTGAGGAAATAGGGCGCGACAGCATGGAGACTCTGCTGGGGATTACGCTTAGGCTCTTACCATAATGAACTTGACTTATGTGGATTACTCTCTTTTTCTTCATTTGTTCTAAAACTGCTGCTACATGCATATCCCTTCCCTTCTTCACCTTTATTTGCTTGAATTTGCTATGACATGCATATCCCTTCCCATATTCGCCTTTATCTATTTAAATCTGCTATGACATGCACATATCTTCCCCATTCACCTTTATAACCACCCTTTATCTCTTTTCATCCTGTCTAAAACTGCTATATCATGTCTTTCCCATCCCTACCTCTTGCTTTATTACATTCCCGCATATATTTTTATGAACTAAACTGACTTCTTCCTTTTGTCTTTCTTCTCTATTCTTTCCATGTTTACTTTTGCCATCCTATTTACTGCTTTCGATCATGCAAATATTTGGCAACGTGTTATTATCTCTGCATAAAGCATGCTCCACCTCATACTCCACTCGTGCCAATTATCAACATAGCGGCGCTTGATGAGCATCTGCACTCATCCAAATATTACCCTTTTTAAATTGCAAAGGCTTATTTGCAGTAGCCTAGTCGATCAGCGGTACAATCGACGGTCCCATGCCTTTCCCTCTCAAGTTGTCCACTTGAGAGTACCAGTCTAGACCATTCTAGAAACCCTACTCCAACTTGATATGTACATGCATCATGCTAAACCTAGTATGGGCTGGAGCATTATCAACGTAACAACCCGCTAAGATAAACCTTGTCCAAAGTCCGTCGGGATTTCCACAATCCCAATGGACAATATCATATTATCTGAATTACTTGGAGAAAATACGCCAACGTGTTGATCATTATTGCATAAGTGGTCAAATCTGGAGGGGGAAAGGGCTAACCTTTGTTGGCTTGCAAAAAATGATGCATGAAGTCCCCAGGTTCGGACTGGTGGAAAGACTTTGCACCTTGCATCAAGAATCATGTGAAAAGAGTATTGGGTTACCTGCCATCCTTGCTAAATATTCGACCAAATAGGGCACTGATTTAGGCCGCTACCATGTTTTGGGACGAGAAAAGAGTCGTTTTTCGATTAGTCAATATAGAAATGACTCATCTCCTAGAAGAAATAAGAGGCTTCGCTAAGTTGCCATGGGATAGTCCAGGATTATTGGTACCAGAGAATCGCACTCCTCGCGGGTTTCTAAAGATGTTGGGTTTTAAGAAAAATGACGAGCTGCTCTATTTAAATAAGTTATACATCCCTTTTGAATTTTTTTATGAGCGTTACGGGCATAGCAAGTCATATCATCTTCATCATGAGGAACTTTCCATTAATTCCTTAGGTTGGATGCACTGCCGGGTTTATATGTTCATCGTCTTCTTCTTGGGGTTGTTGATATTTCCAATGAAAGGGGGAAGGATTCATACTCGCTTAGCCATGGTCGCCAGGACTTTGATGGAGGGAATCAAAGGACAAACTTATACTATCGTCCCTATGATCTTAGCCGAGATGTACCGCGCTCTAGATCGGTGCAAGCAAGGATTTGGACACTTTGAGGGTTGTTATCTGTAACTATAAGTCTGGTTGCTGGAACACTTTCAGAGATGATAATATCGTCAAGAGCTTCTGCGACGGCCGTTGAATGATTACATAGCTTACCATCACCCAAAGAAAATGACGTTTATCCCAGACAGGTTTGCACAACCGGGAAATGCTATAAGTTGGGTGCGTTTTTTCAGCAATCTGACGGATGAGCAGGTACATTGGATGTTCAAGTGGTTTTCTAGCAGTGAGTTCATCATCGGGTCAAGAGGGACTGCTCATATGGTACTAATCGGGTTGCGAGGCATCTATCCTTATGCTCCCATAAGGGTAATGAGGCAAGCGGGGAGAAAACAAGTCATACCTCAGGTTTCCAACATGGTCCGGTACAAGGCAGATTTCAAAGGAGAAGTCATTCCATTCAAGTTCAAGGCACAACATATGTGGAACCAAAAGGTCATTGTGGAAAAAGAAACCATTAAGCCAGACAGGTACCACACCGGACATATGTACTACTATCTATCATGGTTGGAGGATGACGTAGCGGGAGACATCCAACCGAGAGTCAATTTGAAGGATAGGTTCATAGATGAAGTAGCTGAAGCACAGGTTAAGTATAGAAGGCTACGCAAAAGGGTGTCGAGTCTGAAGATAAACATCCGGAATATGACAAAGTGAACATGGAAGCGATAAAGGAATGGAAGGATATTGCCACTAAGTCAATAGAAAGATTGGAATACTTGGAACAAGGATTGATGGAGCTCGAGGGAAAGATGAGAAAGAGACTCTCATATTGTCAAGGAACGGATGACGGTGAAGGAGGACATCTAGCAAAATCCTACTTACTGTTGGATATGCGCGATCTGGGAAACCTGATTGATGGGGTCAAAAGAGCTAAGCACAGAGATTAGGAAATGATGTTCTTTACAGCTTTCTAGCTTAACTTTAGATTTCGATTGTAATAAGGCTAAATACCATTAATAATTTTATTATTGTCGATTTAGTAAAGGTTTGACTCATTTTGGCATTAATGAAATGACGCAAATGTTGGCATCAATTTTCTCCAAGTCTACGTGTCGCTTAGGCCTACCTCGGGCACAATGAGGTCACCAAATTAGGATGCGAATTATTGCATGACTTTGTAAAACATGTTTTAATATCGCAAACACTCTTTTAATATTCCTTACTAACTCGGTTACCTTTTCCTATTTCTTTTCTTTTTATTATTCCCATTCCCAAAGGTTGGTTCGTGTATACTGGCATCATCAATATATCACACTAGATCCAGAGGTCCTCCACCTCCTCCTCCACCAAGAGATCCTAAAGGCAAAAGCAAAGGGAAAGGGAAAATGCATGAATTGAGTGGTATCAGGAAATACAATGCTACCATAGCGAAAAACGTTGAAACTTCAGATGGCCGAAGTACTCCGGCACAGAATGAATTGATCTTACGTCTGGAACAGAAAATCCTAGAACTACAAGGCGAGCTTGAGCAGGTCCGAAATTTGGCAAACCTCTCCCTCACTCTCAATGTCCCCGAAATTAACCAGCAAAACATGACAACCTAGAACCAAACACCTCCGCAAAACATAAAACCACCACTAAATCCTCCTGCACCACACCAGTATCCCGCACCTCCCCAGAGCCTTAACCTGCCACCAGTACCAACTCCTAAATAACACCATCATCATCCAAATCAATACCCACAAACCACTACTTATCAGAATGCGCCACAACCTACTCCCGATCCCCAAAACTCAACCAATGACTACCCTTATACCTTAGTTCCAGGAATCCATCAAACAAATCCGATATATGTGGAAACTTTACCTCACACCCCGCAGCAAACCCTATACATACCTGAATCAACTGAGAAGGACCTACTCATTAAGAACATGGCGGAGAAACTCAAGAAGCTCACTGGTAGAGTTCAGAGTGTTGAGGGTGGTAAAGGTGTTGAAGGTCTAAACTATGAGGACATGTGTATTCATCCGGATGTGGAATTGTCGGAGGATTACAAACCTCCCAAGTTTAAAATGTTCGATGGAACTGGTGATCCGAAAGTGCATCTGAGAACATATTGTGACAAGCTTGTAGGAGTAGGCAAGAATGAACAGATACGCATAAAACTATTCATGCAGAGCCTCACAGGAGACGCCTTGTCTTGGTATATCAGTCAAAATCCAAAGAAGTGGGTTAGTTGGGTGAGTATGGCGTCACACTTCATTGATAGATTCAGGTTCAACGCAGAAAATGCGCCAAATGTTTTCTACATTCAAAACCTCAAGAAGAAGCCGACAGAAACCTTCCGTGAGTATGCTACTCATTGGAGATTAGAAGCCACAAAAGTAAGGCCAGCACTTGAAGAAGAACAAACGAACAAGTTCTTTATCAGGGCTTAAGACCCGCAGTATTACGAAAGGTTAATGGTTATTGAAAATCACAAATTTTCCGATATCATCAAGCTAGGAAAAAGAATATAAGAAGGAAATAAGAATGGGATGGTGACAAATTTCGAGGCACTGCAGGCCACGAACAAAGCCTTGCAATCAAGAGGCATTTCGAAGAAGAAATAAATAGGTGTCGTGATAGTGGCCCAGGGTCCTAAGTCTCATCTCACATACCAAACACCTCCACCCACATACCAACCTTCACCCCCCAGATACCAACAACCTGCTACCACCTTCCATGCCTATAATACTCAATCTGCATATTACCATTCACCACCACCCGCCCACCAAAACTACCAGAAGCCACGACCAAATTTTGACCGCAGACCACCAAGACAATACACCCCAATTATTGAACCCATAGACCAATTGTATGAGAGACTAAAGGTCGTTGGTTATGTTACTCCCATCCCTGCTGTTGTTATGGAGAATTCCTCCCAGTAGATCAATACCAACAAAACATGTGCCTATCATTCAGGCATGAAGGGTCATACCATCGATGAATGCCGCATACTAAAAGACAAGATTCAGACACTGATCGATACTAAGGTCATACAGGCAAAGGAGGCTGCACCAAATATCCGTAATAATCCTCTCCTGGATCACAGAGGTGAGGGAGTAAATGTGATATAGACTGACGAAAAATGGGATCAGGAGGGGTCTATCGGACTCATTCGAGAGGGAGAGGATCCTAAAACATCTCGAGTCACCCTCACACCAGTTGTGGTACAAACCCAGGTGCCATTTGAAGTTGAGGTATCTACACCCTTCACTGTGATGGTAGCTCCCACGCCATCCTACAAGTCTGATACCATCCCATAGGACTATGTTGTGGAATCAAGGAGAAAGGGAAAAGCAAAAATGGAGGAAACATGTGCAGCACAAGGTATGACTAGAACTGGCAGAGTTTATACACCTGAGAACCTGGGGGAACAAGCAAGAAGGCTGCATCTAAGCCGCATGTTGTCGAGACTAGCACTGATGATCTTTGGAGAAAGGTACAAGCGAGAGAGTACTCTATTGTTGACCACTTGAACAAAACCCCCGCTCAGATATCCATCTTCTCGCTGCAAAACTCGGACGCACACAGGAATGCTTTAATGAAGGTGTTAAGTGAAGCTTATTTACCCACCAAATCACTTTTCATGAAGATGAACTACCACCAGAAGGGCTGAGTCACAACAGACCATTACACATCATGGTGCAATTTGAGGATAAGTTCATCGCCAAGGTCCTGATAAGTGGAGGTTCAAGGCTCAACATATGCCCATTGACTACCCTGAAGAGACTGGGTAAAGGCATGCACGAGATACGGATGGGAAGTATGAATGTGAAGGCGTTTGATAGATCTCTGAGAGCCACCATTGGAGAAATCAACCTCAGTCTATAGATGGGCCCGACTTGATTTGATGTCGAGTTCCAAGTGCTAGACATATCTGTTACCTACAATCTATTGTTGGGACGACCCTGGATACATAAAGGAAGTAACCCCATCTACACCAATCAAACTGTGCCGGTCATCGAAAACAGAAAAAAGCTGGGTGGAGAAACATACCATCGCATTGAACGAGTTAACAATATAAAAAGTATACTGCTATGGACGGGGTACGAACCCGGCAAGGGCCTCGGCAAAAATCTTCAAGGGATCACTAAACCCGTACAACCACAGCGTCATGGCATGACTTTTGGACTCATATATGAATACACGTGGCAGGAATACCAGGATTGGTCACCACCATGGCATGCTCCTTATTATCCACTGGAACAACCGGTACCATCTCTACACTAGACATTCCATCAAGCTGACATGATGTAAGGTTCTAAGGAAGATGAAGATTTAGCTGGCATGAGGAAGCTGTTTCTAGATGAAGAAGATATGTACTGCAGTGCAATAGTTGAGGAGGAGGAGGAGGAGGATGAAGACCCTACCATTCAAACCATGGAGAAAGGAGTTGTTCTCAAAAACTAGACCGCTACACCATCCTGGGCCCGTCGAGTTCCTGTGTAGCCTGGCAAAATATGCATGAATTACTTTTTTTTAAAAATAGTTTTGAGCATTTGAGACATTTTTCAGTATTTTGTTTTGAAATAATTGCTCGAGCCATCGAGCTGCACTTGTTGACATTTTTAAGATTTTATTAATGCGTTACCGATTTTCGTATTTATTATTATTTTTACATTTTTCTTTTCATCATTATTATTACCTATCCCGATGAACCTGCGACTGTGATATGTAATGAGACAACGCAACATAAGGACAGTGATTTAGAGGATCTGAAAGATGATATAATACCTGAGGAAATTGTCAGAGAAGTAGAAAACTTTGAAAATAAACCAAAGTCTAATTTGAAGGAAACTGAGACCATTAACTTAGGGGACTCCGAAACGGTCAAGGAAATACGTATAAGCATTCATCTATCACCGTCAGAGAAGGAAGAGTACATCAGATTCCTAAAAGTGTATGAAGATATATTTGCATGATCCTACGACGATATGACTGGTTTAAGCACATCCATAGTGGCCCACAAGCTACCCACTAATCTCATATGTCCACCGGTAAAGTAAAAGCACAGAAAGTTCAAGCCAGATATGAGTTTGAAGATAAAATAAGAGGTCACCAAGCAAATCAAAGCCAAGGTTCTGCAAGTGGTCGAATATCTAACTTGGTTGGCCAACATTGTGTCGGTTTCGAAGAAAGATGGGAAAGTTAGAGTATGTGTCGATTACCGATATCTGAACAGAGCAAGTCCCAAAGATGATTTCCTGTTGCCCAACATACACATACTGATTGATAATTGTGCCAAGCATCAGCTCCAATCCTTTGTGGCTTGCTTCGCAAGATACCATCAGATTTGGATGGATGAAGAGGATGCCGAAAAGACAACCTTCATCATACCATGAGGGATATACTGTTACAAAATGATGCCATTTGGTCTGAAGAACGTTGGAGCCGCCTACATGAGAGCCATGACAACCATCTTCCACGACATGATACACAAGGAAATAGAGGTGTACGTGGATGACGTTATCATCAAATCTAAAAGGAGTTTGGATCAGATAGCATATTTGAAGAAATTTTTCGACCGACTTCGAAAATACAATTTGAAGTTGAACCCTGCAAAATGTGCCTTCGGAGTCCTTGCTGGAAAGTTGTTAGGATTCATCGTCAGTCGCCGAGGGATTGAATTAGACCCATCAAAAGTCAAAACTATCCAAGACTTGCCACCTTCGAAGAATAAGAAAGATGTGATGAGTTTTTTAGGGCGCCTCAATTACATCAGCCGCTTCATAGCACAATCAACAGTGATATGTGAGCCAATCTTCAGAATGCTGAGGAAAGATGTTGCAACAAGCTGGACTGAAGAATGCCAGAAAGCCTTCGACAAAATCAAAGAGTATTTATCTAAATCGCCCGTTCTGGTCCCACAAGAACCAGGAAGACCTCTGCTGCTTTATTTGTCCGTATTAGATGGGGCTTTTGGTTGTGTTTTGGGACAACATGATGAAACTAGAAGAAAGAAGCAAGCGATATATTATCTAAGCAAGAAATTCACGCCTTATGAAGCCCGGTACTCTTTGCTGGAATGCACCTACTGTTCTTTGACATGGATAGCTCATAAGTTGAGGCATTATTTCTATGCATACACTACATATCTCATATCAAGGATGGATCCGCTAAAATACACCTTTCAGAAACTCATGCCTATGGGTAAGTTAGCAAAATGGCAAATATTGTTGAGTGATTTCGATATCGTCTATGTAACTCAAAAGGCAGTCAAGGAGAAATCATTGGCGGATCATCTACAGAAAATCCCATAGACAGAGAATACGAACCATTGAAAACGCATTTTCTCGACGAGGAAGTGTCATTTGTAGGAGAAGATATCACTGAGGCATATGATGGTTGGAGGATGTTCTTCGACGGAGCAGTAAACTTCAAAGGAGTATGTATCAGAGTTGTCTTAGTATCAGAAACCGGCCAACACTATCTGGTATCCGCAAAACTTAGATTTTCATGCACCAATAATATGGCAGAGTATGAGGCATGCATCTTGGGACTCAAGTTGGCCATTGACATGAACTTTCAGGAGTTACTGGTAATCTGAGATTCAAATCTTTTGGTATACCAGGTTCTAGGAGAATGGGCTATGAAGAACACTAAAATATTGCCGTATTTGCACTGTGTACAAGAGCTGATCAAGAGGTTCACAAAGATAGAATTCAAATATGTTCCGAGGATCCAGAATGAGTTTGCAGATGCGTTAGCCACTTTGTCTTCCATGATACAACACCAAGACAAGAATTTCATTGATCCTATCCCAATAGGAATTCATAAGCAGCCAGCTTATTGTGCTCATGTTGAAGAAGAGATTGACGGAAATCCGTGGTTCCACGATATCAAGAAGTACCTAGAAAAGGGAGAATACCCAGAGACTGCTACCCATACGCAGAAGCGCGCGCTTTGAAGATTAGCCAACCATTTCTTTCAAAGCGGAGGAATTTTGTATAGAAGGACTCCTGACCTGGGATTACTACAATGTGTCAATGCCAAGGAGGCAACCAGATTTCTCGAGGAAATACATTCTGAAACCTTCGGACCACACATCAATGGTTTTATCTTAGCCAAGAAGATACTTAGAGCAGGGTATTTCTGGATGACTATGGAAACAGACGGCATCAAATATGTTCAGAAGTGTCATCAATGTCAGATACATGCTGACATGATACGAGTACCACCCAATAAACTCAATGCAACAAGTTCACCCAGGACTTTCTCCGCTTAGGGTACGGATGTCATCGGCCCGATAGAACCCGCTGCTTCAAACGGGCACAGGTTCATTCTGGTGGTCATAGACTACTTCACAAAATGGGTTGAAGCTGTATCTTATAAAGTTGTAACAAAGAAGGTTGTAGCGGATTTTGTTCGGGACCGCATTGTTTGTCGATTTAGAGTACCATAGTCAATCATTACTGACAATGAAGCCAATCTCAACAGCAATTTGATGAAACCATGTGTGAAACATTCAAGATCAAGCATAGGAACTCCATAGCATACAGGACATAAATGAACGAAGCCGTAGAAGCTGTCAACAAGAACATCAAGAAGATATTTAGTAAAATGGTGGGCAATTACAAACAATGGCACGAGAAGCTGCCATTTGCTTTACTTGGATATCGTACCACAGTTCGCACATCAACTAGGGCAACTCCCTACCTACTGGTTTATGGTACTGAAGACGTTATTCCAGCCAAAGTGGAAATTCCTTCTTTAAGAATCATACAAGAAGCTGAGCTCAGCGATGTGGAATGGGTACGAAGACGGTATGAACAACTAGCTCTCATTGATAGGAAAAGAATGAATGTGGTATGTCACGATCAACTCTTCCAGAGTAGAATGGCAAGATATTTCAACAAAAAGGTCAGGTCAAAGCAATTCACATCGGGGCAATTGGTGCTAAAGCGAATCTTCCCGCACCAAGATGAAACCAAGGGGAAGTTCGCACCCAACTGGCAGGGCCCTTACATGGTTCACCGGGTGTTGACAGGAGGAGCACTTATACTTGAAGAAATGGACAGAGAAATTTGGCTGAAACCTATCAATTCAGACGTAGTCAAG